>NC_137958.1:27796708-28156708 GCF_963924665.1 Micromys minutus
GTTTTAAAGAGACTCGTGGCTACTCTCAGGACCCATAGGTTTTCCTCATCTGAGAATCGAAGAGCTTTGTTTTTGATTGGATTAGACAGGGCTTCATCTCCAGCTTCCCGTGTTGTTTTGTCTATGGATCTAAGGGGTTGTCTGAGGTTGTCTAGGAGGTGAGATGTGAATAGAAAAGTTCTTCTCATTGTTAAGCAAGAACCAGAGTGTGGAGAAGTGTTTTCCCTTGGTTGTTGTGGAGAGATGATTTTCTTGTCAATTCAGAATTTATAAAGTTGGTGTAACTGGGTAGAGTTTGATCTCAAAATGGCATTTGAAAATGCATATTAATTTGCTCTGGTTATTCTGAAAGCATTCAACACAATTGCCCACATTTGAATTATCATTTAGGAAGGTTCTATGTGTTAATAATTGGTTAGTAAATAGATGAAAAAATTTAAAAATTGCCAATAAATTAAATATAACATTGTGATGACCCAACGGAAAGATAAATGTTTAGTTTTGAGGAAATTTTTATATATTTTAATATTCCTGGTTGTCCTTAAGACTTATAAGCTGACTGAATTATATAGCTACTCTGCTGATGACTGACTTACATTTTAAGTTTTTTTTACATAAAATTTAATGCATTTTATTCACACACATACACACACACACACACACACACACACACACACACACAGAGAGAGAGAAACTCTATTAAAATAATTTAATCATTTATTCTAGAGGCTCTTAATTGTTTTTATTTATTAAAAAAACAAAAATAAAAACATGGTCTCACTGTGAAGCTCTGCTGGCCCGAAACTGTATGTGGAATAGGTTGGCCTTGAGCTCAGAAAAATCTGATTGCTTCTGCTTTCTGACTGCTGGGATCAAAGTTTGTGTCACCAAGCCCAGTGTCCAATAAAATGTTGTGTTCTTAAGAAAAAGAAAGAAAAGAATAAGAGAAAAGAAAAGAAAAGAGGAAGAAAAGTGAGCACCTGTAGCTTTAGACTTCAAGGCAGGCCCCAAAGTGTGCCATGCAAGGCAAACGCACTGATTGCTGTTTTAGGGTGAGTCATGGGACAGTGAGGGGCGTGAGCTGTGGGGTCAGGTGACATGGAACTGAGTTGTTACTCTAACTGCTTCCTATTTAAGTGGCTTATTTTCTCAGTGCCCCAGTTTCCTTACCTGCAAAATGGAATGAGTGCTCATGCCTGATCAGCTCACATACAGTTCTTCCAACTAAGCACGGTGAGGCGCATAGATCCCAGCATCAGTATTTGCAATAAACGCCAAGTATCTTTACTTTCCCTCTTGTCTTTCTTCGGCTTTAGTTTGTAAACGTGCGAACTAACCGAACAACATACCTCAGCTTATTATTTCATGTGAGATAGAAGTCTCTCTAGAAGCATGAACTACAGCACATGTCTAGCAATGCTGTGTGACTTCCCTCACGTTGTGGCCTTCGGCGGTGTCACTTTAGGAGCAAGCACAAACATTGCTTTAAGTTGTAGCTAACTCCAAGTTGAAACATCAGTGCAGCGAATGTATGGAATCTTTTATGTATTGTAATTAAACCACTTTTGTATCCAGATACTTTTAAGAGGAGGGGGAGGGAGAGGGGGAGGGAGGGAGTAAGGGGAGAGAGAGAGGGAGGGAAAGAGAGAGGGAGGGAGGAAGGGAGAGAGGGAAGGAGAGAGAGAGAGAGAGAGGGAGAGAGAGAGGGAAGGAGGAAGGGAGAGGGAAGGAGAGAGAGAGGGATGGAGGGAGAGAGGGAGGGAGAGAGAGAGAGAGGGAGAGAAAATAAAGCATTAAAATTATACTTATTGGGGCCCCATTCACAAAGATCACTTTAGAAAGTAAAGCATAAAAATAAATAATTTATAAGTTATAACTATGACCACTATTGTCTTGGTCCTTAGCTTACGTTTAAGTACTCCGTATGATGATTTTTTTTAAATAATTTATTTCTATTTCATATGCATTGGTGTTTGGCCTGCATGTATGTGTGTGTGAGAGTGTCAGGTCCCCCATAACTGAAGTTACAGACAGTTATGAGCAGCTATGAGGTTGCTGAAAATTGAACCCACGTCCTCTGGAGGAGCAGACAGTGCTCTTAACTGCTGAATTATCCATCTCTCCAGCCCCTGTATTCTGACTTTTTAGAAATTTTCATCATAATTACCCAAAGCTTGTTTTTTTAAACTCTAAAATGTACTTTCATCTGGCCACATGCAAGCCTAGTGATTTTAAGACCATCCACAAATGGTATATTTGACGCATATGATACAAATGTCATATTGCGTGTGTTTATCCCCGTTCTAGTCCATGAGGATATAGCAATGGGCAAACCAGGTGAAAGCCCCTGTCCTCGTGTAACTTAACTGTGGAGTGAGGCAGGAAATAAACACCCTCTGTAGACAGGAGGCCAGGAGGGAGATTAGGGTTTCCAGCAACAGTAAGGGCCACTTTGGGTGGAACAGGTTGAGTGACGGACTTGTAGGGATGGAGTCAGAAATGTATCCGACATTGTACATATTACAGGCTGCTAAAGTATTTACTGTGGAGACAGGAACTATGGGAATGCCAGATTATATATAGCCTTTAAGAAGAACCTGGAGGCTGAGAACCATCAGGCCCTTCTCCCCCTACCTCCTGTAACACTTAAGGGGCTGTTAAAAAGCTTCTGGGTTTGGTTTTATAGCTCCTGATGTATTGTTTGCAGCACTATCTGGGTCTTCCATGTTCTTCCTCAGGTATGCTACCCTAGACTAAGTCACATGGTGTAGAACTTCCTCCTAGCCCTGGAAATTTACGGAAAGCCAGATGCCTGAGGCCTCATCATGGCCTTGAGGCTCTTTCTCTTGACAAAGCTCATTCCTGCAGTGCATCTGTGTGTCAGCTCCTAGAGGTTTGGAGCAAATCAAAGAAGGATTTGCTTTTGGCTTGGGGTTTTGAGAGAGGGTCTCTGTAGCCTCGGGTGCCCTTGTACTCAAGATCCTCCTGCCTCAGCCTCTTGACGGCTTGGATTTCATAGCTATTGAAAGTTTGTGAGTTGGGGTGAGGTGGTGCAGTGGCTGTGGGCACTTGCTCTCAGCAGACCCAGGTTCACAGCTCAGCAGACCCAGCACCCACATGACGACCATCAGCCCTCTGTAGTTTCCGTTCCGGGGGACTTGTGGGTTGATGTTAAGGTGATACATGGTTGGACAGTGGAGAGGTAGGCGGAGAAAAGGCTAGGTAAAGAGAAGAGGAGAGAAAAGAGATTCTGAGGAGAATTAAGATGGAGTTGGAGAAGGAGGATTCAAGTGGACTTAATTGTCGATAGGTAGATATGATTATTTTTAAGTGTTTCTGTAGGTCTTTTTTTTTTTTTTTTTTTTAAATCTCATATAGAACAGCAGTTTGTATCTTTGTCCATTGGATGTAAGCTTATTGTGTAGAGGGTTTGTGGGTTGAGAATTTAATATATGAACCTGCTTGATAAGCTACCAGGCTTTGCAGTCATGTTTGTGCAGGGCAGTGGAGAAACAGAACACACCAGGGCGAGCTTGAACGACCTGGGAAGGGAACCGCATGGAGAGGGTGGCTTGCGGACCGAGTGACAGAGTCCGTGCCATCAGCTCCACACTGGAGTGGCTCCCGCAGAGTGAGACTGCTGGGGCCAATAAAACGTTAAGCCATTCTTTCAATATTTACCTCAACAGGGACTCATCACCCTCCTCTGGTCTCCGAGCACAGCAGGCACACGTGTGGCTCATATGCACACACACAGAGGAAGCACTCATACCCCCCAATCTAAAACTAAGCTAAATTTGAGTAGGGTGAAGCAGTTTCATGTCTGTTTTAAAAGGACACCTTATCAGTCACGTGGAGTAATGACAGCGGTGGCAGGAAACTAGGTAAGACGCTTCTGCGGAAATCTTGAATAATCTTGGCAGTGACGTCACCATGCCTCACTAAGGCAGATGTCCTGGAGAGCGTGAGAAATGGTTGGAGTTGTCATTTTGTGAGCAGAATCAGTAAGTGACAATCTAGAAGAGGGTAAGTTGGGGTTATTTTGGGGTAGTTGAGGAGTGGTTCTGGTGCAGATGAGTTAGCTCTTGGAGAAAGGTGCAGGGTCTGTAACACGTGTGTGATACGTGAAGATCTGCAAAGGAGGGGTGAAGGAAGCATGTGTGCCTTGACTCGGGAAGTATATGCATTTCGTATTCAGAGTTGGTTTAAAGATGCATTTTATTGCAAATCCTTGGGGAATTGTTCTGACTGCCCACCTTATGGTGCTGACCCACCTGACAAGTCTTATGGAGACCGGGAGTGTTCCTCCTGTTTTTGTATCTTCAGCTTTTTGACAGATGCAGACAATTACTCTGTTTTGTGTTTATCTTGTAAAGAGTTTCTTTGACATACAGCCTACGTTGAATGACCATGTATTTATTTGAAAACGGTGCCATGATTACCCTAATATGCCTTGAAAGAGCTTTTCAAAGGTTGATGTAAAAATTTGCCTATAAACTTGATGATGTTCCAGGATTGGGTGATACCAAGGGAAGGGGACTTCTCCTTCTCAGAGGAGAAGTGGAGAAGGAAATGGGGAGGGGCTGTGTGAGGGTGGACTGGGAGGAGAGAGGGGATAATATTGGGGTGTAAAGTGAATACAAAATTTAATGAAAAAAATTTTCTCTAAGCCACTTTATCTGTCACATTAAATTCAGGAACTTTCTTTTGGCATATGGTACATAGATGCCTGAGAGCCAACAGGCACATGTAGCACACTGCTTTTTTTTTTTTTTTACATTTTTCTTCCAGCTCGAACTAGTAGCTTACACTCTTCTGTTTGCTCATTTGCCTATGATCTTGTCTGTCCTGTCTTCGAAATCACCACCACGGCTGACTGCAGTAGGTTCTTCTGTCCCACAGAACCCGCTTTTCTAGATCTAGGCTCCCAGTTTCACTTGCTCTTAGCCCAGAAAGGCTCCCATTTCCTCGCCGACTCCCCAGTGTTACCTCTCGTTTCAGCATGATCTAATGCCTCTTGCTTTCTAGCTTTGTTTTCTTAAGACAGGATCTCACTCCGCAACCTATGCTGGCCTCAGACTCCTCCTGTCCAGGTCTCCCAAGTGCCATGACACAATCATGAGTCACCAACCCTGGCCTGCTTTCTTATTTCTAAGAATGTCTAACCAGTGACTTGCTGAGGAGAGTGACAGGGAGACTTTCTGTTTCTTG
This sequence comes from Micromys minutus, assembly GCF_963924665.1. Classification (NCBI taxonomy): domain Eukaryota; kingdom Metazoa; phylum Chordata; class Mammalia; order Rodentia; family Muridae; genus Micromys; species Micromys minutus. Next base: position 27,801,920 of record NC_137958.1, read on the forward strand.
TACCTTGTCATTGTCCTTATTTCTTTTCTTTTTTGTTGAGTATTTTATGTATTTACATTTCAAATGTTATCCCCTTTCCAGGTCTCCCCCTCTCCAGTTCCCTTCACCCTGCTTCTATGAGGATGTTTCCCCTCCCACCCACAGACTCTGTATTGGCTGGTTTTTTGTCAACTTGACACAAGCTGGAGTTATCACAGAGAAAGGATCCTGAGTTGGGGAAATGCCTCCATGAGATCCAGCTGTAAGGCATTTTCTCAACTAGTGATCAAGGGAGGAGGGCCCATTGTGGGTGGTGCCATCCCTGGGCTGGTAGACCTGGGTTCTATAAGAAAGCAGGCTGAGCAAGCCAGGGGAAGCAGGCCAGTAAGTAACATCCCTCCATGGCCTCTGCATCAGCTCCTGCTTCCTGACCTGCTTGAGTTCCAGTCCTGACTTCCTCTGGTGATGAACAGTGATATGGAAGTGTAAGCTGAATAAACCCTTCCCTCCCCAACTTGCTTTTTGGTCATGATGTTTGTATAGGAATAGAAACCCTGACTAAGACACACTCCCACCTCAAGACTATGACATTTCCCTACATTGGGTAAATGAGCTTTCAAGGGCTTCTCCTTCTATTGATGCCAGACAATACCATCCTCTGCTACATATGCGGCTGGAGCCATAGGTCCCTCCACGTGTACTCACTGGTTGGTGGTTTTGCCCCTGGAAGCTCTCTGGGGTCTGGTTGGTTGGTATTGTTGTTCTTCCTATGGGGTTACAAACCCCTTCAGCTCCTTCAGTCCTTTCTGTAACTCCTCCATTGGGGTCCCCAGGCTCAGTTTGATGGTTTACCTCAAGCATTTCCTTCTCTATCAGTATGGGTCTGGCAGAGCCTCTCAGGAGGCATCCATATTAGGCTCCTGTCAGAAAGTACTTCTTGGCATCAGCAATAGTGGCTGGTTTGGTGGCTGCATATGGGATGGATGCCCAGGTGGGACAGTTTCTAGATAACCTTTTCTTCAGTCTCTGCTCCACTCTTTGTCCCCGTATTTCTTTTAGACAGGAGCAATTCTGGGTTAAAATTTTGACCCATCCTCCAAGCCTTGCCTAACTCAGAATATGGTCTCTACAGGTTCTTCCTCCCCACTGTTGGGCGTTTCAGCCAATCTCATCCCTGTTGGGTCCTGGGAGCCTCTTGCGTTCCTCACATCTGGGACTTGCTGGTGTATCCATCCCCCATTGCTATTCAAATTCCTGACCTTATGAATATCATTTCCGTCTCCTTATTTATTTTCTTACATTCAGTTGATATGTTGGTCACATACAGAATTATACATGAAATAATTGTCCCCAAAGAACTTTTAAATCATCACCCTGTTCTCTTCCAGGTCCCTTTATGCACTGTCTTTTCCTTTTTTCCTTCCTTATGGTATTTTGAGACAGAGTCTTATATGTAGCTCAGAATATCCTTAAAGTTGCAACTTTCCTGCCTTTGCCCCCTGAGTGCTGGGATTTAGGTGTGTGGCACCACGGCCAGCTGATTTCTCACTATTAAAGTATTTTTGTGTACTGTGCAATGCCTGTTATAGTCCTCCTTATTTTTCTTTTCTTTCCTTTTCTGTATGTTGTTTGTACATGTTTGCAGCTGTTCCTAAGTGCAAGATTTGCGTGATTATCATATACTATCCATTGTGTAAGGATAAATCTTGACAAGATCTTTGATTAGCCCCTCTCCATAGGCAAGGTTGATTAGCAAGTTGCTTTCCTTTATGGTAATGACACAGCAGCCAAAATGGCTTCCTAAAAGATTCAATTGTTTTCAGAGAAAACAATTTCAGAGAAAAATGTCCAGATAGGAAAATGGGTTAGATTGGGCCTTGTGTATGTGAGCAGATCAAGGGAGTGGTTGTGAGGGTCCTAGTGAGCACAGTATTCAGGGCTGGTTTTCCAATTTCTAAGTGCATAGATGCCAGTATCTCCAGAAAACAATCTAGGTACAATGGGACAGAAAATAACCTAGGTACATTGGGATGGAGTGAAAGGGACTGTCACTGTTCAGTCGTGACCAGAGGAGCCTTTACACAGCTCTGTAATTCCAGCAAAACTTCCTCTTTTCCCTCCTTTTTTTTCCAACCGGTCTAGATTTGGGGCAACCATTAGCTCTCATGTCAGCGGGTCCCCACAAGCTCCCACTGTTCAGTCACACCAGTCACTGCTCCGTCAGCACTGTTGAAATGTCTCCCTCTTGGTTTGTGTTCTGGTGACTTTAGATCGTGTTTGATAGAGGAGAAGGAAAACGAATGTGGCCAGCCTGTCAGGTGGATACAGATGTCTCAGTCCTACCTAGCTTATAGGGGTTTTCATGTTTTGCTTTAAAGATAGGTTTTTTGTTTTTTTTTTAAATTCTAAATTATGTGTATGGTTGAGGGTATGCACATGCAAGTGCAGGTGGCAGTAGAGGCCAGAAGAGGGCGCTAGATCCTCTGGAGCTGGAGTTAGAGGTAGTTGTGAGCCATTCTAATGTGTATACAGTAGAAACAGAACTTGGTTTCTTGATCACGGAGCGACCTCAGCCTCACTATTTGGGATTTTATTTTCACATTCTGTACTGTAAGAATTTTACATTTCTGCCTTGATATTATTTCTACAATGAGGCTGAGTCCAAAAACCTTTAAAAGTTCCCTTTGAAGGATGGTGCTTCTTGTAGGTATGGAAACTGTCTCACTGTTTGGTGCAATTGCAAAATTCCCGCATATGGTCAGCATTATTCATATTTTATATAATAAACACTATTTATGTACATGTTTATATGTTTATTCTGTGACAAAGCACTGTTCTAGAACTTCAGAAAAATCAGCTATACACTTACACAGTATTCAGAAGTTAGTACTGTCGTGATGATTCCCATTTTCTGGCGAGGGGTAAAGGAACTTGCTTGGGGTTGATCATCTGGAAGGTGATACGGTCATGCTCTGAACCGGCAGTCAAGCCTCAGCCTCGGTCTGTGACCAGCTCAGCTGTAACTAGTACTAATTAAGACCAGGATGGTGATGTTGACTTTGTGTCAGCATAAAACCCATAAAGCTTTTCCATTTTCTTTCCTTCACCGTGATAGACATTAAAAAGCTTGCAGAACGAGATAAGATTATGAAGAAGGAAAAAAAAAACCTTTGAAAGAAAGAACCATTGGATGTCTTAGTACTGGTGCAATAAAAATGACAGATTAGGAATCTTAGCAAGACTTATAAGTCCCTTAAATGCACCACGTGACTGTTCATGTGCTCTCTGGGAGGGTAGGCATTCTGAGCAGATAACACCCAGCAGTTCTGCTGCTGTGATTTTAGCAGTCATGGACACTGCTGACGTCATCTGTCTATCTCCAAGGCAGACTAAGGCCAACTTGGTTACCTGGGGGACTTTACTTTCTTATAGCTGTAGAACTGCACAGAAGGAGGAGAATGTGGTGCTTCAAGTGTCTCAGAGACATTCTTGTGACCAGATCTGTGCACACCTTTCCTCTGTAATGATCCACATTCTGCAGGGCCCGCTGAAAATATCGATGGCTTCTACCTGCCACTGCTGTCTTCTTTGTGAGGTGTCAGGGCATTAAACTTTACTAGATAGCCCAGAGATTGGGTCTCATTTAGATTTGTGACTTAGTAGAGAAACACCAGGATGGCCCAGTTTTTTTTATCTACCTGGGAGCAGAGAGCCTTCTAGGTTAAGAGATGACGTAGGTGATATGACCCCTTCTCTAGAAGGTAAGGTTATACAAAATGGAGAAGTGCAGATAATGTAACCTCAGAGCCGTAACAGCTGCTGGTCCACAGAGCTCAGACGTGACTCATGGGAGGTCCTCACTTGTAAGCAGCCAGCACAGCATTTAGCATGTGTTAGGAAGGAACAATTAGTATAAAAATGAAAGACCTATTCATACCGGCACGCAGGCACCACAATCAGAGTCACCGTGTAGAAACTCAGTGTGGTTCACTAAGACGGAGGTGCTTTCAGGAGAACAGTGCTTTCTGGTCATCCTCAAATTCAGAATCCCGAGGGGTGTGGAGGGTAGGTGGCAGCGTGGACCACAGGGCTGCTTTGAGCCATCGTCGGCCTTGACTTCCAGTTCCTACGTCTTGGGCTGTGACTTTGGTCACGCCGCCTCACAACCCTAAACGCCGCTTGACTCTTACCTGATATGTGTGCAATGCTAGTGTCCATCTCCATGAATAAAAAAATAGAGTTAAGTGGGATAAGGCAAATGAGCATTTAGTAGCGACTTGCGCACGGAAACGCCGTGCATTTTATGGTAACAGTATTAATTTTGCATAATTAATTGTCATTGATAGCAGCACATCCCTCTCTTATTCCATTCATACATTTTAGATCTCATAGACCGTTTATTTCTCATTTCTTCTCTAAGCCTTTGTCTGTCACCATACGCCCACAGGAATGTTGGCTTGATTTCACTGACCCATCCAAGCATCCCTCTTGTTCAACTGTGCTCGTGCCCCTTCCCGGCTCAGCCCCCTTCAGTACCTCCATCGTCTTCAGTCTAACCATTTTATTAAACCCGGAACAGAAGCCCATGTGCTCTGGGGGACTCCTAGGTGAGAGTCGTTCAGGTGTTTGCACCAGATTCTTGTTTTCTGCCACAGACTTTGGTCCCTAGTCTTGGAGAAGGGGCAAGGGTGTTTTATCGTTTTCATCTCGGGTCCCTGCCAGTGATCACCAGCTCCGGAGTCAAGGTTGTTTGTATTCATGGAAAAGACTTCCTACGGAGTGAACTAGACTGGACTCGCTTTTACTGAATCTCAGGCTGAGGCCGTCTTCATTTGCATATGTTGTGTGTTTACTGTAGGTTGGGGTTTTACTGCAACGTGATAGGCCCCAAAGGATTTTTATCTAATTTTGACATCACCAGTGTTTCTATGCATCAGATATTTAGCATGGGAGAATTTAGGAGGAAGCCTAGCAATTAGCATTAGTGTCCCCACTGGTGTCTTCTGTGGGACAGCTTGTTACCAGGAGGGCTCAGCATGCATAAACATGCTTGTGCTGTCTTGGTTTCAGTTGCTCGGAAGAGCTCCAAATTCATGGATCTGATTCCTTACTGATAACAAACCCCGACCTCATTTCCCAGCCCACAGCATTGTTTATCTTTTTCATTATATTTTGCATAGAGGTCATCACATATTTCTGATGAAAAAGAAAAAAGAACTACTTTAAATTCGAGCTATTTTGTCCAGGAAGCTAAAACTGTTTTCCCCCCTAGGGAAAAGCATTTTGCTAACAGGGATCTATAGTTTATGGTATGAAACTATTCCTCTGGTAGAAAAAGATGCTTAAAACCGTGAAGCCCATGAATGAAAGAATTGTACTTTTAGCCTGAGTGTAAAAAGCCAGATTCCTTTGTGTGTGTGTGTGTGTGTGTGTGTGTTCTATAGCAGGCATTTCAGATTTTGTACATATTTGCTTTTTTTTTTTTTAAATTTCCATTTTGAGATGGCTGCGCTGTGTGTTCTTCCCAAAGGTATTTAAAATGTGACTACTTCTGTGGAATATAAATATTGAGGTCGATGTCTAAAGGTCGTTTTTAAAATTTAAAACATCTACACTCCTTCGTAGTTAAATATTTATTGAACAGGAGCTGCATAAGGCACTGGTGGGGAGAACCCCGACCCTGGGTTGCAATGCCAGCCAAGCTTTGAAAAAGGCAACCCGAGGTTAGTGCACATGGCATATGTGCTCCTCAATCAGGCACCTTGGGGCTTTCACCATTGTTTTGTAAGGAATCTTTATAAGGGATAGCTTATGTGGATGCCTATCTTTATGGCTTTCCCGGTAGCACTGCACATTGAACATTGTGCTATTTTGAGCATCTAGGAAAGGCTCTCGAGGAAGTCCACTGGGAGAGCAGTCATCAGCCACGTCTATTGGAGAGGACCAGGGCAGTGCTCTGTGTGTCGGTGAAGGAGGTGCACTTGGTCAGTACTTTGAATCTTCTGCCTTTTTCATTCTCTGAGTGATTCTCTCTGCAGATTCTCTTTTACTTCCCGTTAAACATAAGCTTGCAGATGAAACAGAAGGAAGTGATCTAAGGACGGAGGCTCTGACATCCTATGTGGTTCATTTTTCTGCTTACTCTGCTGCCATTTCTAGTGTTGAGTGTAGCCTCTGCTCTCTCTCTTCCTTCTCCTTTCCTCCTCTTCTTATTCCTTTTCTTTTGAAATTCGGCACTGCACTGTAGTCTAGGATGGTTTAAAACTTACCAGGTAGCCTAGGCTGGCCAACACTCAGCAGTTTCTGCTTGATTCTCAGTGATGGGATTATAGTCAAGATACTGTACTTTAAGACACTTACAGTATAGTGAAGATACTATACTTGTATAAGATACTAATAGTATAGTGAAGATACCATACTTACATAAGATACTTATAGTACAGTGAAGATACTATACTTATATAAGATACTTATAGTGAAGATACTATACTTATATAAGATACTTATAGTATAGTGAAGATACTATACTTGTATAAGATACTTATAGTATAGTGAAGATACTATACTTATATGACACTTATAGTATAGTCAAGATACTATACTTACATAAGGCACTATACTTATATAGGATACTTATAGTATAGTGAAGATACTATACTTGTATAAGATACTTATAGTATAGTGAAGACACTATACTTATATAAGATACTTAGAGTGAAGATACTATACTTATATAAAATACTTATAGTAAAGTGAAGAAATTATACTTATATAAGAAACTTACAGTATAGTGAAGAAACTATACTTATATAAGACACTTATAGTGCCCAGGGCGGCCGCCAAGATGGTGGTGGGCGCGTTCCCCATGGCGAAGCTGTTCTACTTGGGCATCCTGCAGGTTAGCAAGCCGCTGGCCAACCGCATCAAGGATGCCGCCCGCTGCAGCGAGTTCTTCAAGACCTACGTCTGCCTGCCGCCAGCCCAGCTGTACCACTGGGTGGAGATGCGGACCAAGGTGCGCATCATGGGTTTCCGAGGCACAGCCATCAAGCCGCTGAATGAGGAGGCAGCAGCAGAGCTGGGTGCTGAGCTGCTGGGTGAGGCCACCATCTTCATTGTGGGCGGAGGCTGCCTGGTCCTGGAGTACTGGCGCCACCAGACTCAGCAGCGCAATAAGGAGGAGGAGCAGCGGGCGGCCTGGAACGCCCTGCAGGATGAGGTGGGTCGCCTGGCACTGGCACTAGAGGCGCTGCAGGCTCAGGCACAAGCAATGCCCACCTTGAGTGCCCTGGAGGAGCTGCGTGAGGAGCTGCAGGAGGTGCGTGGCCAGGTCTGCAGTTCTCACTGTACTCCCAAATGCCAGGCAGCGTCTTCCAGGAAATAACACGCCGCTGCGCCTGGACTTGTCTGTGGCCATGTGGTCGCCAGTAGGGCCTCCTCCTCACACCTCCTGGCCTGGCTGCTCTGGCCTAGCAGAAGCCAGGAGGACCTTGATGTACTGTGACGTGTGGTCACCCCTTACTGACAGAATCTGGGCATTTGCCCCTGGGAGCACTCAGCCCCATCAGGAACCACACTGGACTGTCAAGGTCTCAGCCAACCTGTCTGTGTCTCTCCACTGCCGTAGCAAAGGTAAAAAACGGAACCAGGGCTCGAGCCTGATCAGGATGTAGACAAGGTCACCTGCCCGTCATTAGAGAGCCTCCTTCCTTTGGTGGCACAGGCTACCGTGAGCCTTGCCTCAGGCCAGTGCTGCTCCCATGGAGGCAGCAAGTGCAATTGGTGCCCGATCTCTCTCTCCTCGTTCTTCCTCTGAGGTCCCGAGGGGATCGTGCCTGTGCAGGTCTCCTCACCCCTCAGCCTGTGGCATTACCCCACTCCCTCCCTTGGCACAGACTGACCCTAGCTGGCTCAAATCTGACTTGTTTCAGGTGGCACATATTTCTCCTGTCCTTCAGTGGCATTTCTCAGTTGGGTGGGTTAGATGTCACACACACATCTGTCTGCACCCTCCATACCCCTTCAGGCCTGGGTCCCCCCACCCTTTCTGTGGGTCCCACCTTCCTTGCCCAAACACGACATATTACTAAGAATGTGATGTGGGACAGAGTAACCTGTTCTCCCACCGTTCTGGAAGCCAGCAGCTGAGGTCAGGGTGCTTGGGCCCCACTTTTTTCTGGCTTCAGCGGCTCCAGATCTGGACCCTGTATCCTGTCTTCATGTGGCTTTCTCTTCCTCCATCTGTCTCTTGCAAGGACACCTGCACTGAGTACAAGACCCACCCTAAATCCAGGATGACCACATTGAAAGAGCCTTTATTACATCTCTGAAGACCCTTTTTCTAAGTGGGGACACACAGGTCAGAGGATTAGGACATGAGGGTTTGTTTTTTTTGATACCCTCTATTCAGTTTGTTGCCTTCTGCTGTTCTAAGAAGATAAGAGACCCCTGCTATGCTGTTTGGCCATCTGGCAGCCTACTCACAGCTTCTGGGGTTGGGGTTGGGCCAACCACTACAGCTCCAGGATTGTGGGCACAGCAGTCTCTGCCATGGCTGTCTAGTTCCTGATGGAAGGAGCCCCAGAATAAGGAGACCTCCTGAGGATATATGGGAGGCATAATTAATATGGACCTTCAAACTGGGCCAGTGTTTATTAACGATAGAGAAAGCCGGGCATCATGGCACACACCTGGAATTCCAGCATTCAGACACTGAGGCAGGAATGAGCCTGGGTCCCATTGTAAGTTTTAGGACAGCCAGCTGAACCACAGAAAGAAACTCTGTCTTTAAAAAAAGAAGAAAAAATAAAAAGAAAGACCACCTTAGAGGAAAGCCAGAGGTTTGGCTCTGGAGGAAAAGGGGCTGAGACTCATCCTGTGAGGTTTTTTCCACATTGGGAAACTGTGGCCCAGGAAAGAGAAGCTAAGGACTTGGCCAAAACCCCATAGCTCATAAGTGACCAGCTACGAAGGGTGGGGAGGAAGGACCAGAGGCCCCAGATGGTTCTGGCTGTAGGACAAGGTGAGACAAAGGCCCGACCTCTTTTCAGTGGCACACCCGAAATCTCTGAATATAGGAAACAGGGTCATTCTCCCGGGCCCTGGTCCCCAGAAGTGGCACTTGCAGGGCTCCTCCCAGGGGGTGAAAATGACCCATCCCCAAGATTCCCCAGACTGAAACCAAGACTGAAACTGTACCTCAGTTTCTTCTAGAAGAGGCAGAAGTTGGTGTCTTTAAATTCAGGAGCAGCTGAGTTAGGTGAAGGCCTAACTGGGGACAAAGGACACACATGGCTACGTGATGAGGGGAGGACGGGGAGGAGCCAGGGGAGTCCAGTCCAGCACTAACAGCCCCAGCACCAGCCCTGGCCATCCTGCCCTGGGTCAGTCCCCAGCACCTATGGCAAAGCCAAGACAGGGGAAGGGTACTGAGCTCTATCAGGTCAGTCCTTAACCAACAGCCCAGCGTCATTTTGCTCTGTTCCCTGGACAACCCCATAGGAATATTTTCTCTGCTTGCTTGGGAAGAAATGGGCACTGAGATGAAATGTCACCTTCCGGTCACCCAAGCATGGAAGTAGTCCTCTGTGCCCAACCTGATCTGGGGGAGCCTTCACATGGTCCTGGTGTACGTGGACATGACTAGGCCTGTGGCCGCCTCACCTACAGTGACTGTGCAGGAGTGTGGTGCAGTGTGGCTCCAGAAGTCTCTGCAGGGCAGGAGGCCAGAGCAGCCTCCATGGCTCTGGCTCCCCACTCGCTGTAATGTTACGTATTTCTCACATGGGGAGAAGGAGGGGAATAAATTTGTGAATGAGAAAAAAAAAAAAGACACTTATAGTATAGTCAAGACACTGTACTTACATAAGGCACTATACTTATATAGGACAGTTATAGTATAGTGGAGATACTATACTTATATAAGATACTTATAGTATAGTGAAGATACTATACTTGTATAAGATACTTATAGTATAGTGAAGATACTATACTTGTATAAGACACTTATAGTATAGTCAAGATACTACACCTTGTTCTGCTCTGCTCTTCTGGATCTGTAGTGGAAAGAGACCAGTGCAAGGACCACTGAGGAAGAGCATATCAACCGTTGACATGAAACCCTTTGGATAAGCAAAGGAAAGTATGTCTGTATAAGTGAGCCTCCGCTTCAGAAGGATGGCACTTGCCACCGAGGGTGCCCAAGAGCTGGACAGTGATCTAGTAAATATTAAAACTAATTTTAAACCTGCTGTTTTAATCTTACACAGATTCTAAGTTTAATGCTAAGATTAAAACCAGTTTAATTTAAGATCAATATTTAGGACTTCTCATGCTTCTTGTCTAAGTCAACTGAAATTTCCTTCTGTTCTTTATTTATTTTTACATAGTGCAGATTGTGCACAATTATGGGCCCCGTTGTGGCATATATTTTACAATTTATATAATGTCCATAGATCATATTTACATTCTCTACTTTTTAATCTCTTTTCTTGCTGGTTACTGTTCTTCTCTCCAACATCCCTCTTTTACTTTAATGCACCCTCCCTGGCCCCAGTTCCACATTTGCAAGTAAATAGGCAATATTTGTCTTTTTGTAAACCTTTATTTTAGTTTGAAGTTTGTAGTGGAGAAATTCTAGATTATTTCTGTGTCCTAAAAATCCCATGCCAGCTTCTCATATTTATACATTTTAATAAATCCATACATCTGTAATTGAATTCTCTTCTTGAAAATTTTCTTCTTGAAACTGAAAATTTATTAACATTGAGTGTTATAAATAAGTTAATGGATTGTGCACACACAGGAAGCTTTGCATTAATTAAAGATTGTAGTGTAAGTGGTTTCTGAGAGCTGATTGATTAAAAGCCAAACATATTCAAAGTAGAAAGTGGAGGTTTATCACTATTCTACATCGCTTTCTGTCATGATATCATATGAACCAAAAGCCATTGGATGGGTGTTATAGCTTAGGTTTTGGTCCTTACAAACCTATAATGGCCTCTCATTGATGGATGCTGGGGCAGGAGCTCCAGAAAGGAAAGGAAGTAGAGAATAGTCCAGGCCCAGGGATGCCAGCACACACAGTAGGCTGGATCCTCCAACATGTGCTTAGCTACTGAAGCATCCCTGCCTCTGCCAAGCATGTCCCTGCTTTTAGAGAAGGAGTTGCGTTCCTTTTCCATACGTCAGGGCCTCGGGCAAAACCTTGGGTAAGCCCAACCCTTAACAATCAAAAGTGGGGTATATGAGTCTGAAGACAGGGGACAGGTATGGCCTAGAGATATACACATGGGCATCCTCATGTCCTGGTGCTTCGATAGCAATGGAGGAAGATGAGTTCACCTGTGGAGAGAGTGTAGACTGGAACAAGGAGAGGTCCAGGGTTCCAGTATTGTGACTCTTCAGTCTTTTGTCAGGATGAGAGGGACTGGGGCAGTTGCAAAGAGGTAGTCAGTGAAATAGGAGAGAACTGGGCATGTGTAATTGGAGCCCATTGAGGACCTGGGGAAAGAGGAGCTGCTCCATTGTGCAGTGCATTGCAAGAGGTTCTGGTAAGGTTTGGCATTGGCCTGTAGTGGGCATGGATGATCCTTAGTGGAATGGAGAAGAGAGAGCCTCTATTTTAATGAGTTGAATAAAAGCGAAGAAGGATTGGAAACGGTGAAGTCCTCCTTTGGAAAGCGCTGGTCTAAGGAACAATAGAGAAATGGGTTGGGATCCTGGTGATTGGTGGTAAGAATGGACTGTGGGAACTAACATGGCTGCATTCCTCTGTCTTTTAACAAACAAAAGGAAGATCCTCTGCCCCTCAAGGCTGTCCGTAAGCAGGAGAAAAGCTGTCACTGAATGAGGTAGAGCTTATTCTGTTCTCTGCGGTGGTGGCCGTCTGTTTATAGGATGTCAGATCCCATTGTCACTGCGCTGCTTTTCTTCTGTTAGGATTTCAGATGTGAGCTGGTGTCTTTGAACTGGCACAGAGCTGAATGTCCCTGCGTGGTATTTTCTGTAAACTGACAAGTAATTTTGGTGTGAAACCATTAGAGGGGATTTCAAGTCCAATGTAAAGTTGGTGGAAATGTTTTAATTCTCTTGAGATATTTAAATAGGTTTAAAAGAGCCAGTCATTTTTTTTTCCAGACAACAATGGCTTCATAAGAAGCCTTTTTAATGGACGTGCCATATGCTTTTGTCAAGACAAGCTGGAGCACCAAAGGAGAATTAGTTGACACACACTGCTTTATCTTTGCGCTCATCGGAAGGGTTAGTCTGAGTTACATTTAAATTCCCACACATTTTGTGTGTTGTCATTTTCAGTGTCTTGGAGAAGAGGATTTCTGTAGAGTCTTGGGGTGTGGACATTTCAGGGCTGCTTATGTGCACTCTTTTGCCAATAATCATCTTTTACTAGTGTTTGCATTCTCATTTTAATTCATACTGGTTGAAAAGATAGTCCTCCGATGAGTTCTGTGTAGACACTTCTACCTTAAAAGGCAGGTTGTTAATTGAAGTAGCTTGCTTGTGCTGCTAAACAGCAATATGTTTTGTCCCTGAGAGGAAGATCAGTGAGGCTATAGGCTTTGCTCCTGGGGATTTAACTTAGGTGGGAATCTGGTTTCTTCAGAGATCAGTGCTTCACTGAGGACTCAGCCATTTTTAGTAGAAAACAGTTGTTGATATTTGCATTTAAAACAGGTGCCTCTTTATCTCAATCCCGCTGTGATCAGAGAGTTTAGTCTGGTCTCAGAAGAAGATGGAGTCCTGTTTTCTGATTGGTACCAATTGTCTCAATGACCCCTGCCCTTTCATTTTTTTGAGAAATTTGTGCCTGACAATTTAAAACTGTTTATTTGAAAAGCTGCTTGGCTATTACTAATGAAGTTAATTCTTGATGAGTTATATATATATATATATATATATATATATATATATATATATATTTTGTTCTCTCATTGAAAGTGTTTTGTGGTAGGTACTCAGGTTTGAATATATTACGTAGCTCATTTTCCTACTGCAATTCTAAATTTCACCTCATGACCTCATGTGTGTGTGTGTGTGTGTGTGTGTGTGTGTGTGTTGGGGGAAGGGTCGCTCTACATAGTTCTGGTTGCCCTGTCTTACTGTGTAGAGCCAGATGGTCTCTAACTTTGGAAACTGTATCTTAACACTTTACACGTGGAGCTTTGTAGATACAATGAGAAAGACTGAAAAAGGACAGAACGGAGTAAAGGGAGAGTGTACACTTAATACTGAGTCATCATTAGGCATTTCCACCTTGAGTCAAAGGAAATCCCAGCACATAGCAAGAAAGCCTGTGGCAACCTCCTTATAGGTTTGTAAAAAAAAAAAAAAAAGGTTTTCAGTCTCTTGAAATGGTGTGGAAGAAAAACACGGTGGCAATGGAAATGAATAAAGATGTTGGGTAATAATCAGAAGAAACTGATGGACTTGTGGCGCGACTCAGAAAAAAACAAAACAAAGCAAAACCACCCCCACCAACAACAACATTCTAGAAGGCCCTTAGCCAGTACAGAAACTGAAGCAGAAGAGCCAAGACTCAGAGGCAGGACATCTGTGGGACCTAAAAGTTTAGTGCTCCTGTGAATATACACGGTTATCAAAGTGCAGAGTACTGCTTTATCGAGAACTGTTTTGGGCAGCAGGTCTTTGTTAAGTCTCACAAGAACTGTCAAAGTGTAAGAGCTATTGTTTCAATAAGCAAGGGATCTGCCCAAGGCCTTTGTTAGGTAGACACCCTTGTTCCGTTCTTCATCCACTTTCTCCATCCTATTGTTTTGTCTCTGAGTTTATGTTGGAGTTAGTGCTCCAGCGTGGAGTAGTGCTCCAGTGGGCAGTTAGTGCTCCAGTTTGCAATTAGTGCTCCAGTGTGCAGGTAGTGCTCCATTGTGCAGGTAGTACTCCATTTTGCAATTAGTGCTCTATCAAGCAGGTAGTTCTCCAGTGTGCAGTTAATGCTCTATTTTGCAGTTAGTGCTCCATTGTGCAGTTAGTGCTCTAGTGTGCAGTGAGTACTTTAGTGTGCAGTTAGTGCTCCAGTGTGGAGTTAGTGCTCCAGTGTGGAGTTAGTGCTCCAGGGTACAGTTAGTGCTCCAGCGTGCAGTTAGTGCTTCAGTGTACTGTGCGCAGTTAGTGCTCCAGTGTGCAGTTAGTGCTCCAGTGTGCAGTTAGTGCTCCAGTGTGCAGTTAGTGCTCCAGTGTGCAGTTAGTGCTCCAGTGTACAGTTAGTGCTCCAGTGTGCAGTTAGTGCTCCAGTGTGCAGTTAGTGCTCCAGTGTGCAGTTAGTGCTCCAGTGTGGAGTTAGTGCTCCAGTGTGCAGTTAGTGCTCCAGTGTGCAGTTAGTGCTCCAGTGTGCAGTTAGTGCTCCAGTGTGGAGTTAGTGTTCCAGTGTGGAGTTAGTGCTCCAGTGTGCAGTTAGTGCTCCAGTGTGAACTTAGTGCTCCAGTGTGGAGTTAGTGCTCCAGTGTGGAGTTAGTGCTCCAGGGTACAGTTAGTGCTCCAGCGTGCAGTTAGTGCTTCAGTGTACTGTGCGCAGTTAGTGCTCCAGTGCGGTTAGTGCTCCAGTGTGCAGTTAGTGCTCCAGTGTGCAGTTAGTGCTCCAGTGCGGTTAGTGCTCCAGTGCGGTTAGTGCTCCAGTGCGGTTAGTGCTCCAGTGTGCAGTTAGTGCTCCAGGGTACAGTTAGTGCTCCAGCGTGCAGGTAGTGCTTCAGTGTACTGTGCGCAGTTAGTGCTCCAGTGCGGTTAGTGCTCCAGTGCGGTTAGTACTTCAGTGTGCAGTTAGTGCTCCAGTGCGGTTAGTGCTCCAGTGTGCAGTTAGTGCTCCAGTGCGCAGTTAGTGCTCCAGTGTGCAGTTAGTACTTCAGTGTGCAGTTAGTGCTCCAGTGTGCAGTTAGTGCTCTCATGTGTACTAACCTTACTTGGGTGTGTCAGGGAGGATTTGGACCAAGGTGGATCTGGGCTGTGTGTGGCTCCTTGAAGTTTGTTGAGTGATCCACTTGCAGCTGTAATTAATTTAGGCCTTGCCCATAGAAAGCTCTGGTTGTGATGGGATTCGTTCGAAAGCAACCGTATGTTTTGTAGGGGTTGAATCTTTCTGAATTTGTGGAGCATTATTTAAAGAGTCGAGTGCTTTAGGGGAGGGTTATAAAACCAACACAATTGATTTGGCCTTGGTGTGGTGGCAGGCGAATCCACACAAGTTTTCTGAGTTAGAATCACTGCTGGGGAGGAAAGTAGAGAGGTATGAATGGTTTCCAAGTTCTCTGTTTCAGGCCATTGCAACAGTGACCCAAGTTTAAGTATTGTTTAAGTGTGAGGGGAAAGCTTTGTTTTCTGCATCCAGGGAAACTAGGCAAAACCCCATCTTCGAGCCATGTGGGCAGGCAGTGTGCACGGGGACTCTGGAGCCTGTCCAGATGCTCTTCCACCAGAGGCTCAAAGAGCCATTGTTTGTGAGGCTTTGAGTTACAGAACTTGTTCCACTCTTCTAAGCCGTGCCCAGATGGTATTACGAAGCCTCGTCATTATGCTATCGAGTTGCATTCAGATAACAATGCTTACGTTAAGAGTGATCACTGTGAGTCTTTGGATACACGGAGCCCACCTCACACCAGTCTTACCCATTGAATTCTTTGTGATTCTTGTATTCAGAATTTGATTCCCCGAGCTGGGAATAGGTGCTGCTTGATCCATTTCTCAGCAGCCCCAGCCCCACCCCCCCTAGCCTGGACTTCACAGTTTCTTCTGTTACAGGTCTGTGGGGATTCTCCTATTTGTCGGATTTGCTATTGTGCGTATCTGTGAGAACAGTAGTGGTTGCCTACGGTTCGGAATTCAAAAGCTCAGTGAACGGCTGGTCAAATAATAGAACGTGGTGAGAGAGACCTTAGGAGTGATGTGCACAAAGTGTAGTTTACTGTACAATGTCTTCCTGCCTTTTCTCTACCTGCTCCACACATCTCTAGAGTACTTCTGTGGCTTTTTTAAAGAGTCCCCTTGCTGTCATGGCCACAGGCCTTTAGAGGCCAGAATTGAGGCAGCAGATTGACTTTACTTCTGGGGTTTCTGTAACGTTTGTTAGCTACTTATAAGTCAACATGCAGCCATCAGACTGACATTTTCATGAGTGTACAGTGACTTGGATGCTGTCCAAATAATTTTGCCAAACCTGTCAGACTTCCTAAAAAACCAGACAAGAGGTTAATAGCTATTGTTGCGTGGTAGTCCCTTGTATGATTATGATATATATATATATATATATATATATATATATGTATATGTATATGTATATGTATGTATGTATATATATAAATCTATACATTGTACAGACTTATAGGATTTTACATATAATGTAGTTAGACATTTGAAGTAGTTTTGGGAAAATTCTTTGTCTGGTATGAGGCCCATCCTTTCCTTTCTCAGTCAAGGTATCATTCATACATCTCCCTTTACTAGCTCTTGAAACAGCACTTCTGTTTTATGCATACAGATGCTTGCATTTACTAACACTGCCTTACAAGGGTGAGTTTAAAATATCCATAGGAAAAAAGGAGATTTACTGCATGGTAACCATGGAAAATAAAAACAGGAACTTCTTTATTCAGTGTTAGAGCCCCAGGCAGTAAGAACACCAAGGACCTGGGGCTGGCCCCAGCATTCCAGGTCACCAGCTCTGTCACTGTCCCTCATTTCTGCTCTTGTCGGGATCTCTGCCCAGCTCCCGGAAGCAGCTGGAGATGCTGCCAGTGGAGATTTCCCAGCAGATGCTTTCTCTGCTTCTCCACCATCCAGATGAAGGACTGCAGTGCAGTTGAATGGTCCTTGGGAGATCCCAGCAGAAGTACTGGTCCAGGTTAGATTCCTTGTCTGGTGCTGGATGAGAGCACTAGAATCCTTACCAAGGAAAGTGGCGCCGCCTATTCCGAGCAATCTACTTCTCTTTGGTTAGACAAAGTCATGCCATCAGATCCTTAAAAGACCAAAACCAAAGCTTTTCTCCACTTAACAGCAATGTCTGTCCCTGGTCACCAAGGGCTATTGTTGCATTACAGCACTGCCATCCTTTCTCAGCTTTCTCCTTCCTAGATCCTTCCAGTTCTTAGGGATATGCAAATCATTTAGTCACTGACTTTTACTACAGTATTTTGAACTTAAACAAAAACACATTTATGCATGCACACATACATGTATGTATGTCTCCAAGTGTGTATGTATGTTGGAGCAGAGGTAACATGTGCGTCATAGCTCACTGTGACAGCCAAAAGGACCGCTTTCTGGAGTTGGTCCTCTCTTCAGTCTTGTTTCTGAGGTGGGGTTTCTCTTGTGTCTGTTGCCACACTGGCCCACAGGCTTCTGTGACTCCTCTGTCCCTGTCCCTGAGGGTGCCACCACATCCAGCTTTTTCCTGTTGGTTCCAGAAATGGAATCAAGATGTCAGTGGTGAGTGCCTTCACCCATGACGCCATCTTATTCCCCATCCTTTTACTACTTTAAATAGTAGACCAGTAACAGTCTTTCAGATTTCAAAATGTTGAATGTTATTAAAGGTTATTTTCTTATGTCTTTTCGATACACTTCTAAGATGATTTTCTCCCCTTTGATATTTTCCTGAATTCCAGACTATTTTAGAAACTTGGGATAATGTGTCTAAAGGCAACAATGCTGACTTATAGCCCTGAACTGGAATTTCATGTTGTCCTTCAGAGTGAACAAAAAATAAGCAAGTTTAACAACAAGCAAATGAACAAGAAGAAACCAGAATGACAGGGAACTCCTTTGGGAGATTCTGGTCAGCCATGGATTCATATCATATGTAGACTCTATCCTCATGGAACCACACCCCCAAGAGAACTCCATGTTTCTGCTGTATCATAAACAGGGAGACAATGCATGCATAGTTGATATATCACTCAGACAAATAGCAAATGTGGAAGTGTGCATGAATGTGTATGTAGAAGCCATATACAGCAGGTATACAAAAAAAAAAAAAAAAAAAGCCTGATAACATATTTCAAAACAAGTACGAAGTCTGAAGTGACTAAGATTTAACAAAGGGAACAGAGACTGAGGTGCAAACCCACTGTGAGCAGAGGGATTGAGGGGTAAGGGGAGGCAGGTGAGAAAGGAGGGGCTGAAATCTAGGGAGAAGCATAGCTGTGTCCCAAATGAGATTGCAGAAAGCAAGGTGAAAATAAGAAAGGCCTGCTTTATTGCAGTAGACTGAATCGACCTGCTTTCTTATTAGATTCAGGGCTCTCCCTGTTTATTCAGCTTCTTGCAAGCCATAACCACCTAAAGTTTCTTGGCAACAGCTCCATCTTTGGACTTTCTATTTCCAGGCTAGATCAAGTTCATAATTGAAGATCCCCCCCCCCCCACCCGCCATGGACATTTTTGTTTTCAACACAAATTTGCCTTTAACCGAGAAACATTAATGAATCCATTGCATCCAAACTATATTGATACCATAGGTCAATACAGATGTGGAAATGCAAGTCTGCCTTTGTCATTTTGGTGGTTTAGTAAAAAAGATATGAAACCAATTTTTCAAAAGTGATACTTGTACAACATGTTCATTACAGTTTATTACTCAGTTTTGAGAAGCTGAGTTGTGGAATCAACATATATGTAGGTCATCAGTGAATGGATAAAGAGACAGTGGTGTGCAAACATGGAGGAATACTATTGAGTCTTCAAGGGACGTCTATTGTGTGCCGCAGTGATGGAGCCGGAGAAATTTGTGTTGATGTGAAGTAAGCCAGGAATAGAAAGGGGAACACACATGCTCATGTATGTGCAGAATCTAAAACAATTAAAGTGGTAGAAGCAGACAGTACAGGAGGGCTCTCAGAGGCTGGGGTGTGTGGCAGTTACCAGTTGGTGGCCATAGGACACTGTATCAGGTAGGAAGAATAAGGATTTCTTTCTTTTTGTTTGTTTGTTTGTTTTTTTTTTATCTTTTTCAAAGCCTCGGTGAATATACTAAACCTTAGTTTAGTATATTTCAAAGTTGCTAATCCATTAACTTTAATTATGTTCTCCACACAAAGATTCTTATTTGAAGTGACTGGTGCGCCAATTAGTTTAAAGTATTTTTCTTTACAAATTAGTCATATATCCTAACATCGCCTTGTAACCTGTACCTATACACCATATATATAATGTTATCAGTTAAAAAGTTGTAGTTGATAAGTTAGAAAAAGAAAGAAGAAGATAGGGATGTTGTAATTGTGTTTGTTAGAATTCCTGCATGAGTGTGGAGAGTATCCTCCATCTTTCTTCCCCATCATCTCTCCTTCCTGCAAATTTAATAGACTGATGAAGTTTTCCAGAACAATTTTGTTGAGTCATGGTCATGATAGAATGAGGGATGTTCATTGGTAAGACTGGGAGTCATGATAGAATGAGGGATGTTCATTGGTAAGACTGGGAGTCATGATAGAATGAGGGATGTTCATTGGTAAGACTAGGAGTCATGTTAGAATAAGGGATGTTCATTGGTTAAACTAGGAGTCATGATAGAATGAGGGATGTTCATTGACAAGACTGGCCGCACTTGCTTCCTCTCTGGGATCCAGAGTATGCTCAGAGTTGAGTAAGTGAACAAGCCTGACATTCGCATAAACAGCACCAGGGACATAAGTGTAGCTTGAAGAGTTTAGCTACAGAATGGCTCTTAAATATTTAATCACAGTTCCTTCAGAGTTGCAGTATTTTGAGGAAGTATTTTAAGTCAATGACAATTATCCAAATATAAATGTCTGGGTACTGAGCACCATTGATGGAGAACAATTGAGTTGTAAAATGTTCAGGTTTGCTAAAGGTTCATGTCTAGTTTTAGTAAAGCAACACCAACATTTAGGAATCAGTCAGTTAATGAGTATTTCATTGCAAATGGTCACTCATAAAAAAATCTCCAGGGCTATATGGAGTTGTAATCATTTGATAAGCATCTTATTCTTAGAAATCTTTCAAAATAACATGTGATTTTTTTTCTCATGTACATTTGTTGCAATTAATTTATAGTAGGCAAAGTTATAAGACATTTTGTAGCCTTTTCTATTACCCTTACCTAATCTTTAAACATCTTAATTAGTGTTTCTTTTTTTGTTTGTTTAAATGCATTCTTCTGTCCTATCTTCTGTTGCTCTGTTTCTTTATTGTTTCTCCGCCTCCACCCTGTCTAAAATAGCTGAGGGTTGTATGAGGTGCAACAAGGGTGTCTGGTTCTAACCAGACAAGGGCCTCACATGAAGCTGGGAGGATATAGCCTACAGGTTTCTATCTCAGTTTCCAGCTTTACCTTGACTAGTCAAAACCACCCTCTTAGTCATGACATTTCCTCAAGGCAAAGGTGGCTGAAAACACTTGTCCTGAGACAGAGAGTGGTGATCTCAGAAGACAAATGTAGGAAAGCCCGATGGCCAAGAAAGGATGAGTCTTGAGCAGGGAAGGGCATAGACATCCGAGTTTTGAGAGCAGGATCCACTTGGCCCTGCCTCTGCAGACTCTGAAACTGAGTGTGGTCACTAATGTCCGACCTGACTCCATCACCAGCTGAAGCAACATAAAAATTGTGCTATTTATAATCTAGTTTGTAAAAGGAGGGCGCACATCTATTCAGAATTGGGAAAAGGAATCTCATGATAAGGGTAAGCATGTTGGGAGATTAACTGTGGCTTCCTTGCAGAAATGAATTTACATGGATGCCAAATTATAGCCTTTTCATTTATCAGTCTTATTTCCCACTTCCCCCCAAATCCAAACGAGACGTTTATTTACAAGACCTTTTGTCCTACACCCCCCCCCCAACCTCACAGTTTTGTGGCCTCCACTGTGTCCTAGGGAGGTTTTAGATACATGTCACTGTCCCTTGTAAAGACGTTCTTCATTGCATGAAAACAGTGATTAATTTACCAATGTCCCCTCCCCCCCAATCACTGTCTTTACTGCTATTTTATGGTCAACCATAAAGTTGTATTTATTGACACCAAGATTTTCTTTTGCCCACAGTTCTCCATGCTCCTTGTCATTTTGACTGTACCCTCCCACAGATTTGTCTAATCTCCTGCCAATAGCAACTCTTCTACAATTTATATAGTGTTGGGGAAAACCCAGGACAAATATAGAGAAGCTTCGGTCCTTGTGGGGTGGGGAAGTGTTTCTAGTACAGTTTGATGTGAAGATAAATAGATAAAGGAAGCAAATTCATGTGCAGAACCAGTGCAGTGTGCTGTGGAGGGAGGGAAGAGACTG
Source organism: Micromys minutus (assembly GCF_963924665.1). Lineage (NCBI taxonomy): Eukaryota > Metazoa > Chordata > Mammalia > Rodentia > Muridae > Micromys > Micromys minutus. The sequence goes on from NC_137958.1 coordinate 27,823,169, forward strand.
TGCTGAGATGATTGCTCAAGTTCAGTTGAGTAGAGCCTGGGCCAGCAGAGTTGTCCAGGACAAAGGGCGGCAAAGAGAAGAGGGAAGGTGAAGATGGATGTAGCAGTTGTCAACCTTGATGAAGTGGAAAATGGCCTATCTTGACTGAAGGGGTTCAGTTCTGCAGTCAGTGGGACCAGCCCTGCCTGGAGTCCTTGCTCTTCCGGCCCAGCCAGTGGCTGCTTGCTTGCCTAAGGCAACAAATGACTTGTCTTGTAGTTCCAGGCAGACTGAAGCTGGGTGTGAACGCTTGTCTGGGGCCGCATTTTCCTTTGATTTCTCTTTCTTGGTTCTGTACCCAAGAAGTAAGTGGACCAGCATCTTGGTTCACCTCATATATTAGGGAACTGAGTCAAGGCACATAGAAAGGGGCGTGCTGTTGAGCAAATACAGACACATGCCTTTGCCAGAACACAGCTTCCTGTCCTCCAGCTGCCTTTTCTTCATATCTGTCTGTTGTTTATGACCTCACTTCCCCCTTGTTATGTCAGATTTCCAGAGCTGTACTTGGGTTCCCCCTTTTTACTGGGCCTCATGTCCAGTCAGTAACAAGTAGTGAAACACCTCTATCTCTCCGCACTTTAATTCCGTTGCCTTCTTTAAGGTCTTGTCCAGACATCTGTCCTTGCGTCCAGAATATTTTCCCTCCATTCTCCCTGGTCCAGATTTATTTTCTACACCAGTTCCTTGTTAAAAAGTGAGAAGCCCTATCCAGCCCACCAGTCTGCCTATAATCCCTTAAGGCTTACCTTTTGGAGACCAATCACCCACCATTTCTCGTGGGATAAAATGCCTAACTTCCTGCTATACACGACCCTTTGCGCTCTGCCGTTGAACCTTCTTGTCTTCCCTTTGCTTGGATTCGGAGGGGGGCTTATTTGTACCCGGACGTGTGCTGTCACAAGCCTACTTTGCCAGGGATGCTTGGAGAATGAGTTATGAAGATTCACTGTTTGAGGCCAGACTCTATACATAGACCAGTGAAGGCTATCCTGGGTTATATAATGAGACCCCCCTGTTAGTGCAATAATAAGCTTATTTTATTGCGTTACAATAACTTGTTTTATTTATCTAGAATCATTTCCTGATAGTTTTTTTTTTTAAATGAAGTGTTTGAAGTCATTATCTGAAGTTTATTTTTGAGTTAGATTTAATCTCATCTACTTGGAAATTTAGTTTCTCACAGGCATTTGATGACCGCAGATGATCTCATGTGTCACTTGCTATGTGTTCATGCGTCTGTAGTGTCAGGTCCTTGTGCGTAGTGGGCACTTTATTTCCGATCATTCCTTTGGTTTCGTGAACAAAGAGAACGTGACTGTTCACAATGCCGTATACACAAATATACACGAGCGTGGAATAAGAGAACAAAAGAGTAAAGGGGGCAGGGCTTTTGTTCTTGTCTGTGTGCAGCACATTAGAAAGTAAGAACATTTCATCGGCAGTTTCAGGAAAAGCAAACCTTAAGAACTGTTGTGGTGAAGTGGCCAAGCTGACTTGGAACATAATTGCTGCAGGGACCATTGAATTGTGGGAAGGGGGTTTGCCTACAATAATTTTAGACCCAAAACATGGAGTTGGGGGAAATTGATTGGTCATTTTAAGAATTTAATCAGTGTTTTTAGATGCCTAGCTTTGTGTTGCAGAGTAGTGAAAAAACAGCCAGTGATCGCATGGTTTGTATGCAGGGCCTTTAAACAGGGACAATACCCTTAATAAAAGAGCACTTTATGATATGACAGATAATTAAATCCCGAATGATTCGGATTTGAAGCAATGTCAGCTTTGCAAAAGGGAGAGTTGTGGATGGGAAGGATGAGCAATCCCATACAGAATCTCAAGTCTTTAAAGCCATTTGGAACTTAGAGCCTGCTCTTCATGTACAGTGACCACACAACTAAAATGTTTTCTGATATTAGGGAGACAGCTTGGGATGGGGAGCTACCTCCATCATAAAAGTCTATGCAACGAGGACCTAAATTTTGTAACATGGGGAGCTACCTTCCTCATAAAAGTTCACGCAACGAGGACCTAAATTCTGTACCAGAACCTGTGTAAAGCCAGGCATGGTGGCACAGTTTTATTACCTCAGCTCTGGGGAGGTGGTTTAGACCACTGAGAAACTTAAAAAAATAAAATAAAATAATAAAAGGTAGACAGCTTCTGAGAAACAGCATCTGAACTCGACTTGTGGCTTGCAAATGCATATGCATGCGCCCATAACCCCCCTTATTTCTTAGTTTTTATGAGGAAGGAAGTGAATAATATTTTTTATTTTAACAAACTTTTTTCCCTGGGGTGTGGGGAGAGGGTCAGGGGAAGGATTTTGAAGGAACTTTTCTTTCCAGTTGCAGAAAAAATCAAGTTGATTATTTCTCAGGTGATATTCAGTGATGTGGGTGACAGTAGGAAGGAGATGTGTTTCATTTGCATGGGCTGGGCTGGGCTGGGCAAATGGTTCTTCCTCAGCCTCTGCCCACACACAGACTTAAGCCCAGGGCTTTGGGAGTGTTGGCCACCACCATTAGCACAGTAGTTACCGCCTCTCAATACTAAATTTACCGTATGATTGAACTTTATGAGTCAACATTACCATGCCACTTTAATATTTCCTCTGTAAGTTATTCCAGTCTTGCTGTACCTTTAATTTTTGAACCATAGTGATTCTCTTTCCAGGCATTGGAAATCCCAAAACAAGTGTGAGGGATAGATCAGCCTCTCTCCTGCAGGGGGCGCTAAGAGAGTAGCAGTTTAGTTTTCCTTTGCCACCCAGTACCCTGTGGCATGACTTGGCACAATTTACTTAAAGATTATATGCTCTGGTTTGTGGGGTTTTGTTTTGCTTGTTTGTTTTTGGTTTGTTGTTTTTCTGTTTTTTTTTTTTTTTTTTTTTTTTTGAGCGTCTCAAGGGTCCTAAGCTCATCATCAATTCTGCAGGCTCATAACTATACATCTGTCACTTGGGTTCAGTAAATGATACACCTGTTAAAAACAATTTTTTTTTAACCTCCTGCATTTGGTGCATGGTAATTTTAGAGTCCTCATTATGTCTCATTTACATATGACAAACGTATGCATATAGACACATTAAGCCATTTCCCAAGCGTGTGTAACATTAACGACGGTAGCCTAAACTTGGCCATCTATAGGACCTCAGATTATGATTTGATGGGACTGTCACTCAGGACACTTTCTGGCTTTCAGGAGTGCCTTGAAAAACTGAATTGAGCAGGATAAAGTGCATCCCTTTGATTAAATGTTTTTCCTCGCGTGCAGCCACCACTGGCTGTCTGGCTCGTTCTATATGCTTTGGAAGCAGCACTGCATTGCAAATCAATATCTTTCTGGAGAGACGGTGTGTAGTGGCTTGCCTGACCAGCCTATGTGTGGTTCCTTTGGCTGCAATGCTGCTGCAGAGCCCGCTTATTCTGCCTTCCTGGGAACCCCACAGGCAAGTCCATCGTGTTCGGAGGAGAAAAAAGGAGAGGGGGGGGGGGAGATCATTCTAGGGAAACAAATTGACCCGTAAAAGCTCTTGATACCGTCTTTTGTGCTCCTCTGAAACCGTTGGCCTTTTTAAATTTTTTTTTTTTGGTCTTGCTCCACTGAGATCAGCTGCTCTGGGTGATCTCTGGAAATTTTTGTGCTTCCCCCTTTCTTGGTTGTAGTACGGCCGTACCATTTCAGCTTGCTAGTGCAGAAAGATGTGAATTCAGTTGCTGTCTGAGGCTGGCCTGGTGCAAACACACTGCTAGAGATATGTAAAGGACTTCCAGGTGAATCCGGCTAGAGAGAGACCACAGCAGAGCGGTAAGACGGGGCATGCCTGGAATCCTAGCAAGGGCTTTAATTTGGAGCATCTCGGCAAGTCTGAATCCTGACTCACTCCTTTACTACTTGAAAAGGATTCATTCTATGCATGTCATTCCACTTACTCGCTTCTGTTTAACTGCCAAGATCGTCAGAGATTGATAACGGGGGTATTTAAATTAAGAATCCGATGGGGTTACTCAGCCAGTCTCAGGAGGCTCCCAAGGCTATTGCCTGGAGTTTGTAAACACCAGGAGCAGAGATAAGATGAAGAAAATGTTCAGCGACTGTTTCTTTGCCATAGCTGAGTCTGATTTCTTGGGAAACTAGTCATATATATACATATATATATGTACATATATATGTATATATATATATAAAGCTTAAAGAGATCTCGAATATGGTTTTGCCTGGCTCTGCTTGGCTGAATGCCCTCTGAGTCAAGCAACTGAAGGACGGGAGACCACTTCTCCTTTGGGTAAACCAAATGTCTGTGAATATAGCTGGATTAGATCTGAGTAGAATCGATATCTCTACCATATCAGAGATCTGGGGTTGCTTCTCTGATCAGCTTGCCCCCTCTCCTCCTTGAGCCCCGAAATGCACCCACTTGAAGTGTGCATTGCCGAGTAGAGGTCAGGGTGTTGCCATTCAGCATCTTTGTCCCTGTAGTGGTTTTGCCTTCCTGCATAGAAGTGGTAGTTCTTCATGCAGTTCTGCTTGAAGTGCCAGCTAAGCTCTACTAGAGGGCTGTTAGCATCATAGGTGCTGACAGAGAACCCCTGCATGCATGAAAGGCTGGGGTTGTAGAAACGGTACTCCAGAATGAGGCTTGTCTGTTCATGAAGAAGATGACAAGCAAGGTTGGAATACAAACCCCGGCAGAGTATGACTATCTATTTGTTTAATTGATTGGGGCATGGTATTAATTAGTGAAGGGGGGGTGGAAGTTGAAGGGTATATTTTCATATTGTTTACATAAGAGACTAATACCTTAGATGATCTTGTGAATTTGTCTGGGTCCACCTTTTTTATGTGGGTGCTGAATTTTAAGGATGTCAGCATTTGATAATTTGCTTTAAAATATTTTACCTTGTATGTTTGAACTTAGGCATTAACTTGAAATGTAAATGCTGTGGTGAGTGAATATTAGTTGACCAAATTTTCAGTAACTTGCATATTGATCAGAAAGTAGTTTTATATAAGTTTGTGCTATCAATAAATAAATAAATAAATAAATAAATAAATAAATAAATAAATAAATAAAATTAAGAAAGACTATTTCATTACCTTATAAGCTAATTGAGAAATACATTGATGGAATTTAGGATTTACAGTAAATGACTTATTAAAAATTTAGCATGACACTGGGCTTTGATTTCTAGGAATGAACATTAGGATTTTGTTCGAAGGAGAGTTGGAATTTTCTTGTGTTTCGATCGGTCCTTTATTATTCTCTAAAAAAGTAAAAGGACACACAAACTGTCGTTTCTCATCTCACTCTGTTGAGATGATGCTGTCTGACCTGTCTGTATCTGAGAGTGCTGTGTTCTAGCTGTTCATATTTCTACCTTCATGGGTGTAAGCTGTGAGGTTCATTTTTTCATCTCGTGACAGGAGGACCGGTGCATCCGCCGAAGAGTGATGCTTAAAACGGGGTCTAGGGAAGCGGTGATGCGGCATGTATTCTAAAACCCCACTTGTGTCTTTGGCATGCAGGCATTTGGTGGCTGTGTGCTGAGTGTAAGATGCCGGGAGACATGCTTGCAGCAGTGGAGAGGCGGGGCTTCGGCATAGTAATGTTGCCTTCTCCCCCTGCAGTCTCTACCCTTGTGTTCTCTCACAAGAAGTAAATCTGGAACTTTCTAGACAGTGGAATGACTGCTTAGGGGGAGCCTCTTTTATCGTGGGCAAACATTTGTGGGAACTCTACTCTGTGCCGGCAAATGGAACAGGTTTATCTGGTTTCTGCCCCAGTGGGTCTTAGGATCTTGTTTTGAAAAAATATTTCGAAGGAAAAAAAAAAAAACCTATGGCGCATTTTTGCTTTTCCCTCTTGGTAATTGTGAAAGAGACAGTGTATGCTTTTACTTTTTTTTTTTTTTAAGCTGTCTTTAAAATATACATTACACAGTATTTGCCAATCCTACCAGTCTTAAATTTACAGTCCTTTGGCATTATTAAATATATTCAGTGTTTTGCGGTAATTACTCCTATCCATGTTCAGAGCAGAGCTTCTTGATCATCCCAAGCCATAAAATAATAGCTACCATTTTCTCTGTAAAAGCCAAGACGTTGATGATGATGATGGTGAAGATGATGAAGGCTTCCTCTGCACTCCATGGGCTACCTTCTGCCCCTAATCCTGATTTTAGTGAACAGTCAACTAGAAACCCCTAGATGGCCTCTGGATTAGTCAAGAAGAATAGAGAGAGGTTATATGTTTGATACCACAATAAACAAGTTTCATTAGTCAGGCAAGCTTAGCTTCATCAATAAAAATCTTTCTTTCTTGAATTTCCCTACACAATGCCCCTTCTAAATCCAAGAGGTTACCCCCACACAATAGACCATTTCTTTTTATGAGTTCATGTTATGGCCCCACCCAGACCCATCTGTCTGTTTTCGATCAACTGATCGGACAAAGTCTGTGCCAGATCATTGGCAGGGTTGGATCAGTGCTGGCAACTCCCTTTTCAAGGCACAGGGGAGCAAGATTCGCTATAGCAGTGCTCGTTAACCGAGTCATCCCTCTTTCTCGGTGGCCTGGGTCTTCCTCTCGTTGTCTCCGGCACAGAATCTCCTGTTGTCACAGTGACTTGTTTCACCTCAACATATAGCTGAGGCCAAGCGCTCAGATCACAGATGCAAGCAGCACGAATGGCGTCCTGTCCTTAATGATCCCTAACGCCCTCCTCTGCTTTTCTCTCTTATCGCCTGGCTTTGCACGTGAGGCAGATTCCGAATTAGATTAATTAAGTGAATGTTTACTTTGGTGATGAGGTGGAAGGGGAGGCAGGAAGGGCAGGCCAGGAAACTACATGGCAGCTACTCTGTGTGGCTTTGGAGTTCCTTTTCTTTTGTATGGGGGGGAAATGCATGGACGGGCAGGTTTGCAGGTGAAGCCCATTCATTCTTCCTTTATTCCTCTAGGATGTTGGACTTAGGGGGTGTGTGTACTGTGGTCAAGAGCTTCTCCTCTGTAGTTTGGTCCTGCAATAAATCTCTGCTCCCGAGTTTACTCTCTGTGTGGCCTTGGACAGGCGGCTCTGGTTCACGTGTGTTTCACTTTAATTACCTATGAAATTGAGATAATGATGTGGCCTCCTACAGCTCTTGGTAGAGACTGGGAGATTGTGTCAAAGGTAGTTTTCATACTCGCTGTTCTAGAAGACTTCCATAATGGCTAGGCATAATCCTTACCAGCGTCTCGGCATCTAGGCTCCTGTGATGTCCACCTCTCTTTTCTAACAATGACCTTCATACCAGATCCCAGACCGCTGCTTCCTTAGAGGGCACATATGAGCCTTTTTGAACTTTTCAGGACTGAGGAAGATAAACAGGAGGCTGTAACAGAGTTGTCCAGTTCTGTTTTCCCCGCCAGTCTAAGGGAAGGTGTGTGGTCTGGAAATGTCCTCACCATTTCAACCAGCAGCCAGTTCCTCTCCTTAGTGAGATCCTGCTTAAAAAATACAAAAACAAAAAAAACCTCTGGCAGAGCACTGTCTGTGGAAGCACCGGCTTGTTTCAGGTGGCAGGCATTCAGCAGGATATTTACCTTCTGCCTCTGAGCTCCATTCACCTTGGATTAGTGAGGAGTCACTGTGGACTCCTCTGTTGTGGGAAGGGGAGACAGAGCAGGTCTTCCTGGAATCAGGAGACTGATTATTACAGGATAGCTATTGCTGAAATTTTTAGCTCTTCCCGGTAGATGGACCAATTGTGAACGCTGCATTGAAAGACACTTGCAGTTTTTGTTTTTTGTTTCCCCACCCCAAGGCTCATTGTTCCCTGTGTCTCCCTTCAGGGGCTGTGTGGTCAGTGACTTACATAGCATGCTCTGCAAGCATTGATGTCAAGCTTACATTCAGTGACCTCCTATATTTTCCAGAATTCTATGGTCAGGTTTGTTTTTAGATTGATTTTATTGGAAGGTAAACATCACATTTTAAACACTGCAACATCACCCCTGACCATGATTGCTAAGTTATTATCTGAGCCAATAAGAAAAATATATTTTTTTTATTAGAAAGGATGTTTGATCCAGGTGAGGTGACGGGAGGTGTCTTTATTATTTATGTGATTCAGAATAAGATGATAGTAGGGCGTTTTATTTCTTCTTCAGAACAGCATTTAGTTTCCAGGTGAGAAGAATTCAGGATCGGTCTTATCTCTCCACTAGTGTATTATTTTCTGTTTCCGTTGTCTAATGTTGTACATTCCAGATGCTTTGTCTTTCATGTAGGACCAAATAGAGAGCTGTCTGAGAGGTCTAGATGTGAAGACAGAGCTGGTCTGGTTCGGTACAAACAGGCTAGGAGCAGTTCAGAGAAGCTCAGCAGGGAGACCACAGGACAGCAAAGGCGCCCAGGACTGACCTTTGCACAGGTTTTCTGACAGATGAGGGCTTCTGGAGTCACTTATGGTCTCTCTTAAAAGTGGCATGCAAACAGCCGGCCTTCCAGCATGGGCAGCAGGCCGTCCTGGTGAGAACAGAACATTGATTTCAGACCCATCCTGTTTGCTTTGCTCTTAGGACTTCTTAAATGGCACAGGGTCTCAGATTTTAAATTTCTGTAGTTCATGTTTTTCATGTTAGTTAATCTCCCTGGCCAGGTTGTTCCCCACTAATGCATAATGGAGTATCTTTTGGAAATACACTGCTATTCCCCTTTTCGCAGGCAGGGCCAAAGGCTTTATAAAATCGAAGAAGAGTTGTATTTAGACCTGCACATTCTTTGAAAGAGGAGAAACATGTCCTTTTGGGCAGGGATAGTCTTTTTCTTGAAAGCTTTAAAGCAGCAGTGTCTGGATGAAGAAACTAATCAGCCATGCATTGGGAGCTACATTGCATGGTTTAATGTGTCAGTTCTGTTGAGAATGGGCATTCTACTTGCAGTGGTGGGGATTCTGTAGGTTGGCAAATCTTACCTCTCTGTCTCTCTCTGTATGTGTCTCTCTCTCCCTCCCTTCCTTCCCCCTCTCCTCCCCCCAGTGGTATTTAACCAGATTATAACTGGGGATATGAAGCAGGAGTCAGAGAATTTGTATAAACCTTCTTTGACCTTTTGGAATTCTTAATAAAATTTGACTGGGACCATTGTTGTTTGAAAGGTGTTCCATTCATGGAATAGGAGTCAAAGCCCATGTACTTTTTCAGTCTGGGGAGGATTATTCTATCCTGCCAAGTGGGCAGAGGGCTCTCTCCTTGAGGCAAGGCTTATTGTACTGGAGGTACACAGTGCTTTATACATGCCTATGGCTTTAAAAACGTGTATTTCTAGATACAGCAATAACTTTTTTGTAAACCTTTTACCTTTTAAGAGACCAAATAAACTTTGATAAATTAGCAGAGCACAGTTGTGGGTTTAATTCTTATGAGAAAAGTGTTAATGATATTAAAAATAGACATGATGTTAACTTCGAAACCTTTACTAGAACATACAGATGTCTTTACTAGCAGCACATAAGCACACCAACCTATAGGTGGGAAGTGTGCTGTAATAATCTCTCTATATTATTTATTCTTACCTGATTATCATTGCTTTCTGTCTTCAAAGAGAGGATGTTTATACACTTTCACTATATATTGCTAGGAAACTTTATTTCAGTGCTAATAATAATACTACTAATTATCTGAAATGGCCATCTTATTTTATGGAACATTCGAGGAGAAATGTTGCCCAAAGACAGCAATATGCTCAACAAAAACTCCTGTGGTATGCAGAAATGAAAACAAAGTATGTTTCTGAAAGAGTTGACTTCTCTCTCTGTCTGACCATAACAGCAAAAATATATCAACACGTAGTCTATCTAGGGCACTGTGTCTCCATCGAGAATCCACAGGACATCTTGTTAAAACTTAGATTCTAATGTGCTAGGACCCTGGTGGGCCTGACATTCCAGGCAGGGCCATTCCTGTTGGCCTGCAGCAAGGTAGAGAGCATCCTAGATGACGTGTGAATCCCTAAGGATAGTAACCTGACAAAGATCCTATGTAGGCCTCAGGTAATAACAGAGACGTTACTTTTACCTTGCTGTGCGTCATCATTAAGCTTTGCTTTAAATTTATCATTGTAAATTAAAAAGGGAAGACACTCGAGTATTATAAGTAGATGACTGCACCTGTTGGTCCTGTAAGCAAACTACATCTCACATGAAGCCAGTACTATAGTATTATAGCAGAGAAAGCTGCATAAAATTATGTGTATACCATTTACCAAAACTTCAGCTGCTTGAAGCATACATACACAACCCCATTAGCACCGATAAAACAGTTGTCCAGCTCGTTGATAATAAACCTTAGATCCCAGATACACTGCAGTTTCCGAGGCAGGATGACATGATGCAGCTTTGTCCGTTTTCATACAGCTTTGTCTATTAGTTGATGCAGGGATTAGATAAAATTAGGTCAAATCCAGGGAAAAGGTCAGTATAGAAATGCAGGTTTCATTTTCCCAAAGAAACAAAATAGTGACCGATCTTGGTAGGCATAAAGGGAAGAGAAGTCTTTATGTATGGTCGGTGTGTCCATGATGGAAGTCAGTAGAGAGGTTCCTCAGACTCAGCCAGGACTTTATGGGATCCAGCTGCAACATCCCTAGGTGTGTACTCCTGGGAGTCTAGAGTTAGCATTGCACAGAGAGACCGGCATAGTTGTGATTATTGCATTTCTATGTGTGAGAGTCAAGAGAGGGTGCCTGGTGCTCAGCATCAGTAGATGAACAGGAAGTGGTTCCGCACAGAGTGGAGTTTCATGGGGAGATACATGGAATGGAAGAATACAATCATGCCATTTGCAAGAAAATGGATACAACTAGGGATGGTCATAGGTGAAATAAAACAGACTCAGAGCCACCAGCACTACACCTTTATTTCTTCTTCTCTTGTGTAGAGAACCTAGTGAACCTAGAGGAAAAAGAGACATGAGAGTAGCCTGAACTATCTGCAGAGAGGAAGGGACCAGCAGGAAGGATAAGAGTATGTGTGAACGTGTGTGAGAAAATGATGGGTTACCCTAACCCATCATTTTCTACAATTAATATTTACAGACGAATGGATATTTAAGATAGCATTTGAAAGCAGGATCACCTTAATGGATATTGAACTCTGGTGAGTAAGAACAGCTGGTGAAAGCATTTTCATTGACGAGAAAAGACCTCAACTCAGAGAGGGGCTCCTTTAATGCAGTACCTGGGGGTGACTTTTAAGACAGCCTACTTTTAGTTAAAGGAAAAGACTTATCACTGAGTAGTTATTAGCAGAGCATTTATTTCCTATGATACCCTTATCTTTTAGGACATTAAAGGAAAAGAAAACCTGGTTTATGTACTCAAATATTTATAATTTGGGCCTGAAATATAATTTAGCACCCGAGAAAGATAACAACAGCTAAATAAAAACAAGCGTCCTGATGCTCCAACAAAATATAGGAAAGCAGGGTTTATTGCCGTTTGTACAAATGCATGATAGCAACAGTTATTTAGGATAGACTGAGAGGCACAGTCTAAAAGTGATATGGTTCATAGTCAGGACATTTGTGGCTGCAGCAATGACATTGATGCAGGGTTAGAGCTACCGTTGAATAGAACCAAGGTTGCCAGATGTCCTACAGTGGAGTTGCGTCACCATGCTTGCTTGATTGATTGATTGATTGCTTATCCAGAATGTTCATGCTGCTCTCACTGAGAAATGACCCTGTGATCTCACAGTTCATGAGCCTATCAGTCCGGAGATACCAAAGTAAGTGTTTATGGCATGTACTTCCCCTCTGCTTTCTGAAGTCTAAATCCTGAGGAGGAACCACATATGAAAGGAAACACAAAGAAGTGATTTTATTTGCCTGGCACTTGATATATTTAAAGACATTCACTAGTTATTACCTGCGACCCACTTTCAGGCTAGAAGCAGTAAAGGTCAAAGTGACTGCCAAGTACGCAGTGAACTGTTTAGTAAATGAGAAGGCTGAGGCATAGAATGTTTGAGACTTACTGTACATTGGTCTGAGTGATGTGTCTTAGTCAACATTGTTACAGAGCGCTTAATTTGGGAAAAAATGATAAATAATAAAATATCCAACACTTACCATTGTATCTACATACAGTAAACACATTCTGTATCTCTGTTTCATGTGTTTATTTTTATCTACATAGCTGCACAAATAGACATGCAAACACATACTAATTGAGGAAAAAGAGAAACCACAGCCTGCAATGAGAGAGCATGCTGTCCTTTCCAACATGGCAGGTTAAAATAACAAGGTTGGAGATCCTGGGTATTGGTCCAGGGGAGTTATAAATTCCTTTTATTTTTCATAATTCTGTGCCTATCTTTTTCTAGCTGAAATTCCATTAAATATAGAATCTTTTTGCTTTATAATTAAGAACATATTTTTGGGAGAGGGAAGACTTTACAGCAAACCTTGTAAATGACGATTAGGAGTAATTCTGAGAGTAGCTGTTGAGTAGAAGATTCTTAGTCTTCCATGGGTGTCACATACAATTAAAACACACACACACACACACACACACACACACACACACATAACAGAAATAGCTACAAATGTATGGCATTGTCAGCCGTGTGCTTATCCAATGATTTTCACTGGTCCTGTGATAGGTACTTTTTTCATGAGCATCTGAAGACCATGACCTAGGCAATGTTAGATGTGTGGTGCATATTTGACATGAGTCAACTTGGTTGGTGTTTTTAAAAGCCATTCTTTTCTGGTAGCTGTCTTCGACTGTGAATGTGGGATAAGCAAGCAGCGAAGGCCACTCTGGGATCTTAGAGACATGCCAATCACCAGAAAATGGCTGATTCAAAGGGACAATTTTCAGCCTGAATGAATTTACTGTAAATGAATGCCAGGCTTAACCGAATTAAGTTGTGCTCTCTCACGTGTATCGCTGGGGCTTCAGTAGACAGTTGTCTAGGCTTTACCTAGCTGTAAGCAAAGCAAAACGCATAGGTCAGACTCTGACTTTTGAAGACTCTAATGCTGTTTGAATGATCTGACTCTTATTATTTTTCTTTCTTTCTTTTTAAATTGTCTTCTTTTCTTAAACCAAGTTAGGGTCTACCAACAAATTAGCAAACTTCTGTGAAGGATGGATGGGGCAACTCCACGAGATAGCGGATATTATTAATAAGACTGAGATCCTGAAACTAAGCAATTCATGGATCCAGCCCCAGGGAAGACCTACTACTATTTTAGCATAGCAGTAAAACTACTTCCTGCAATACTCACAAGACAATGCATTACTCAGCCCTTATCAAAGAAGCTTCTTCTTAGAGAAGATGACAACACATCTGGGCAATGTGCAGAACACATCTGGACTATGTGCAGAGTATGAGAGACTTAGGAGTACTCAGCCCTGAGTGGGATGTGTCTTTCAAATTTTTTTCTGCAAGACTCAGGGATTTATGTGTGTGTGTGTGTGTGTGTGTGTGTGTGTGTGTGTGTGTAGGGGGGTTGGGTGGCAGTGGAAACATTAAAAGGGTCAGAGGTGATTGATGAGTTTTTAAAGGGAACAGTCTTTTCTCGGCACAACAGAGCAAATGAACACATAAAGACGGACAACATGCACACAACCTTCCCAAGCTCAAGCCAGAAGCTCAACATGAAGGAGGGGAAGTCCCATCCTAAACCAAGAAAACATTTGCAAACAATAGCTGTTGGGGAGAAGGAAAATCAGTTTTCTTCAATGGAGTGATGTTGGGTGTATCAACCACACTTCATTCTCAGAAGTAGTTAACCAACGGAAATTGTATTCTGGCTTTTTAGTGACTTTCTTTTGTTTGTTTGTTCTTGTTTTTTTTTTTTTTGTTTTTAATTGTATTAGAGGGAAGGACCATGAGGTTAGTGGTAAGGGAACCAAGGAGGATCTGGGAGGAGCTGAAAAGTGGGAAAGAATTTTACAAAATTCTCATAGAACACAGTAAGAAAACAGTAAGTGGGCCAGACTTATTCAGACAAGCTTCTCCCTGTGTTTGCATCTCTCACCTACATTTTAAGTTCTGTTGACTTCACTGGAAGGAAAAGCCAGTTTATTCTGGTATTTGTGATGATTTATTCTTTTTAAGGGTTTTCAAGCTCCACCAGGCAGCCCTGTTTATGTAACTCTAGTCAGTTCTGTTTTTAAATGAAGTGTGAAAACCCGCAGCTGGGGCAAATATCTCCTTAATTCCCATTAGTGTTGGCAGGCCTTGCTTTCATATGGGGTGACAGTGTGTCTGTTTACTGTGATTGGCCTTGGGCACATGTACCCAAGGTACTTTCTTCCTACTCCCATGATTTGGGAGGGCTACGTTTAAACTATAGAAGTCTCGTGTGCTTTCATGAGTTTGTCAGCAAAAAAATCTCCCAGATTCTTCAAGAGGACCATTGAAGACAAACTGGTATGGAGGGCTGTCAAATGAATGTAAGACAAAGTCATCGCCCTATGGAAGAGGGGGATTGTTGAGATTGTTAATTAAAAGGAGTCTTTGTAGTATGAGTGTGCAGGATATAGCAGTCACTGAAAGGATTCGTAACAAAGCTTGTTTTAAGTGTCTGAGATTGAATCAGCAAAAGGGCCTCTGGAGAGAGGGAATTTTTTTCAAACTGTTGTGTCTTGTCTTGAGAAGAAGGCTTTTCATCCAAAAGTCCACGCAACAGATGGTAGAGGCTGATGATGTACGGAATGCTCTGAGTCTGTGCTTGGAGCAGTTCTAGCCGCTACTCCTTGTGCATGGCCCAATGTTCATGCTCTTAAAAATATGTGTAGCTAATAAAATCAGTTAAAATTAATTTGGGGGGAAAGGAGAAATGGCCCAATGGTGAAGAGTGCACATTGTTCTTGTCCAGGACCAGCATTTGTTTTCCAGCACCCATATTAGGATCTTCAGAATTGCCTATAACTAGCTCTGAGTTGTCTGGCACCTTCTTCTAGCCTCTGCTGGTACCCACACATGTATCCTCTTTCTCTTGTGCATATGTTCTGTCTCTCTCCCCCACACACTTACATATCAATCTTTAAATATTTAAATTTTATTTTTTTCTCAGTATTTAATCTCTGATTATCGATTTAGTCAAATTGCCCTGCTTTCACATGCCAATGTTCATGATTCTAACATATCTCCTGTACTCTAAATAAACAACATGATTTCTGCAAGTCATATTGCTGCATCTGTGTGTGCCCTGCTCTAAGACACCAATGTGATAGGTTGGATAATTTTGTGTTTTTTTTAAAGCCTTCCTAAGCATTATAGATCTACTAAGTTACCTTTAATAATAATTCTTTCTTATGTGTTCTTGATATTATGTTATCTCTCCAGTTAAATAATTGCATGGATTAGAGAATCTTAGCTGTTGATCATTTGGTGTCTTGGTTGCTGTGTCTAAATTAGTGACTCAGACTTGAGTCATGGGATGGCAGTGAAACCGACTTTCCTCTTTTAGGGGTTACTTCACATATGCTGTTAAAAGTTAAGTTACTTTAAAAGCTTCCTTCTGCCCGTGGGATTTTTATTTTTTATTTTTTTGCAGTCTATTGTCTGTCCACCAGATGTGCATTTTGTAATATGTCATTCAGGGAACATTACCTACCCTTCAGCATACTGCGCTGCTGGCTGGCTCGCCCTGTTATCTCTGGAGCTGACCAGTAGTCTTGTTTTTATGTAGATACTACTCAGCAGCCTCCCCTCTCCCCACCCCAGGCCCTGAGCTGCATCCATGTCTTCAGCAAGCATCCTATTTGGTCTAGCCTTTGGGGCTGTTCAACATTCTCTGCGTTAAGACCAGGATATATTGTATTTCATTTTTTTCTATCATAATTGCTGTTCCTCCTTTAGTAGCTTTTGTCATTTGAAATTATATTTAACTCATCTTTTTTAGTAACTCATTCGATTTAAACACAGTATTATGTTTCTTTTTGATGGCTGAATAAGCAACCACAGTTTTGTCAGTGGGAACTCTATTAGACCAATTCTCTTGCTAACATTTGTCCTGGTATTTTAAAAAGGATCCTAGCTTCCTACTGAATAGCTAGAGGTTTCCTAGCCTCCATTTCTTTTTCTGTGATTCTTTTCTCCAACCTGCCTTCGACACTTATGTGCTGTGAGCTGTAATCTATTTTCTTCAGTGGTGGTGGTGGCGACGGGGGGAGGGGGGCGCAACCTCAGCCAGAATCCAGGCATGCAGTGGAGATGAATATAAAAGTTGGAGAGGAATGAATGGGTTCCTCTTTATTGGCTAGAGAAATCTTTGTTAGGTACTTGCTAACAAGGTATAGAGAGAATCACTGGAAGATGTGGCTTTGGGAGTGTAGTATGTAACGTGTCTTCTGGGGCCCTCTCCCACTGTTGGGTCTACATTATTCACTCAATGACTTTATGCTAAGAGTGGCTAGAAATGGCAGCTCTCGTCAAGGAATGAATACTGTTCTTATTTCACTTGGTTGGATCCTTTTCAGAACCAGAGCATTTAAAAATACAGGGTCTCCAGACCTGTTAGACGGGCGTGCAAGGGTAGCAGAGCTGACTCTAGGTGTTTCAGGAAGACCTGAGCTGGGCTTCCTGTTGCCCTCACAGTTCAGAGATGGGCAGATTGCATTTATGTCCCATGTCCCTAATACTGGGCACATGACACCCTTCCAGAAGAGCTTACGTTGCCTTAATGTGGAAAATTCAGTATAGATTTCTTTCCTTGATGAAGACTCATGCACAAAGAAGGTGTTGATACTGGCATGATGCATGGTAGCCTGGCTGTACTGGAGACCAGCACAATTGTACAGAAGCTTAATTATGTGAAGGAACTTGTTCATGAGTCTGAGAGTAAGCATGCAGTTATAAAGTTGTGGTGGATGGTACTTAGTGCGTAGATACCCACAGTGGTCATGACGACCATTGCTTCTTTTGTCCTGGATTTGTTTTTGATGCATGCAGCAGTGGTTGGTTTTTGTTGTTATTGGTTTTTTTGGTGATGATGATGATGATGACAATGATGATGGTGGTAGTGGTGGTGGATTTTCTGTTTTTTTTTTTTTTTAAAGTCCTGTCCAGGTATCAGAGTGCTTCAAACTGTTTCAGTAAAATGTGCATATTAGGTTTCTACTCTCAGGTAATGTAGGATCATGGAGGCACATGCTTATTATTTCATTTCCAGTAAGCTGAAAGTCTGGATGCGTCACAGGGTTTCTTTGCTGAAATCTTTCCAGGGTGAAATCAGGTTGGTGGGTCTCAGCGGGAGCTCAAGGTCCTCTAACATGCCCACAGAGCTACTTTTATTGTGTGTGAAGTGGTGTGGTCTCCTCATGCTATACCTCATGGCCTCAGAGTCCTCAGGATCATCATTGGTGAATTTCAGACTAGTCCCTCACCTTGCTGACTGCAGAGATCTCTTAGTTTTGTTTGTCTTACCAGCTTATCTAATGTTTTCATGTAGAACAATATGATATATGGTGTCACTTCCTAATTGCACAGAATAGGGAGGGAGCCATTCGAAGGCAGGAGATACTAGGTGTTGTTTTAGAATCTACCTGTAGCAATGATCTCCAGCTAAAGGATCTTGGAGAGAGCTTTTCATGAACATATGTATTATTATGTTAGTTTCGGGACTGTGCTTTTTAGATAGTAGCTTTTGGATGGATGTCTCAGAGCTTCTGCTCTTTTGTATCAAACATATGATGATTAATTATTTGAATGGGTCTTTTTATATATGGTGGATTCCAAGAAGACCGAGCAAGGCATTATGGGAGCAGGATGCAATGGTCCTTACTTTCAAGAATTTAGGTCAAGAATTGTTGAATCACAGATGCTGGAGAGAAGACTGAGGAGGCCCAAGAACTTACTGCTCCTACAGAGGACCTGTGCTCTGTTCTCAGCATCCACTTGGCAGCATCTACTTGCTTGTAGCTCCAGTTTCAGGGGTTCCAACACCACCTTCTAGGTTCTCTGGGCACCGAGCATGTATGTGGTGCACTTGCTCTTCAGATGGAGTCAACATCCATGCTATTCCAAAAGCTGATCTTTAAACTTGAACCATATGGGCCTGTATTAAATGTTTTCCAGTGTTTCTCACTTGATAGCATAGAGCGATGCAGATACTTGTTTACTTAAGAAAAAAAATTGATTTCTTAATTTTTTTGCATGAAAGCAGTTTCATTTAAAATAACAGTTCCTTTAGAGAGAACTGTGGACTTAGTGTGTGGGTTTTCTGTTGACACAATGCCCTGGGGTCCCTCGAAACCTGGAGAGGTTCCTCTGTGTCCACCATAGTTCTCCACACTTCAGCCTGACAGTTGCTCAGGAGCCTGAGCCAAAGCAGAACACCCCAGCCAAGGTGCAGAGTGGAGCGAAGCTGCTCATGGTATGGCTGCTCTGAGTCCTATTGAGAGCAAGGGCAAGCCAGAGAGAGAAGCAGGGGTGGTGGGGAGAGACGGTGGAGAGAAAGAAGCATGTGGAGAGAATGTTCTAGAATCTTGAAGTTACAGAAACGCAGAGAACCAATGGACTGACTTCCTTATGCTGCCCCCCCCCCCCACTAACACTTCTGCCACACTCAGTAAAGTTCAGCTGGGGACCACCAAGGCTTTCACACAGGGCCTTAGGGACTCCTAAAATCAAAAGTGTGACACCTCCCCCACAGGAAAGCTAGAGGATGTAAGCAAAGTCCAGAATTTCTAGAGGGTATAGAACAAACATGGAAGAGTTGGGATACAATGTGGTAAACTGGGGACAAAACACCAATGGACTAAAGAAACTGTACTGAGAGGGGGGTCCTGGCTGGTAGGAGGGAAACAGGGGCCCAGATCTGGAAAGTCAACAGCCTTCAACAGAGTGTCCCCAGGGGTCTTCCACTGGTGGTGTAATTTGTTAGCTTTGGAGTTCACAAGAAAAACCCATAACCATCCTCATTATTTATTACTGACTCCTGTTTCATTCCAATTTGTACATGAAGTCAAGATGGGGCAGGTTTTTCAACCTGTCTTCAGACATAAAACTTTGAAACAAAGTAACACCTTTCATCCATTAAAGTGGTCCTCAGTAGGTGCCCTTCTGATCCACTGTGGATGGGGTTTTTGTTGTTTTTGGTTTGTGATTTGTTGTAGTTGTTCATGAAGTCGGGTTATCCTTTTTTTTTTTCTTTATGATGATGTAGAAATATCCACTTGCTGTCAGATGATAGAATCTGAGACAGAGTCAAGAACCTTGTTGTAAATGTGGCCTGTGGCATGCTCTTCTTTGTTTGGTCTTAGGTGGGTACCTTAAGATGGACGTGGTGAGTTGGTAAGTTTATACAGAATAATATAGTGAGCTTCTTCGGTATTTCTTGATTGAAATGAACACTAGGGCAGAAACATATCACATTTAGGGATAATGGTGTTTTAGTCAAGAGTCCTCAATTCATTCTCTTATTTTCCAGATATGCGTCACAAAGATGTCCACCCGGAACTGCCAGGGAATGGATTCAGTGATCAAGCACCTGGACACAATTCCTGAAGATAAAAAAGTCAGGGTTCAGAGGACACAGAGCACTTTTGACCCATTTGAGAAACCAGCCAATCAAGTCAAAAGGGTCCATTCAGAGAACAATGCTTGCATTAACTTCAAATCCTCCTCTGCTGGCAAAGAGTCACCCAAGGTTAGGCGACACTCCAGCCCCAGCTCGGTAAGTATCTCCTTCTCCCTTCCAATTATTTCGGAGTAAACAGAAGGATTAGCCTTCATCAGGGCCGCACACTGGGAGGAAGACAGCAGGTGACATTCTCAGGCAGGTTTTATGCATTCTCTCCCAGGGTGATTGACTATTTTGGAAGAGAGAAAGCTATAACCAGACTCTTGAGTTCAGAGTGCCCAGCAAGCAAATGAATGAACTAATTTAGCTTGTTTTTTAAAAAACAAACACCCCAACTCTTCCTTCTTTTAAAAAATGTGATTGTTCTGGGGTTAGACAATTTATCATTTAAAAAAAAAAATCTCTTGATCATAGTGTCTTACAGATGTTTCAGAACTTTTTTGTGCTTGTGAGAAGTTTTGAAATCTGCAGAGTCACAAAGCATTTAGGCTCCAAAATGAGCATTGTTCCCAAGGGGTGGGGGTGGGGGGCTCACTGTTTGTTTCCAGTGGAAATACTTGGGGAATTTAACAGCAAGGCGCTGATCCTCAAAGGGAAAGTTCTTCACTTTCAGAAAATCCTAGGCTCTAAACCAAGCCAGTTCTTGCCTTTTGACCAAGGTGCCTTGGTTTTCTGCACCAGAACCCTTGGGTTTCCTTCAAAAGTAGAAGTTCACATTTCCTCATTCCAGAGCTGGGGGAAGTCCTTGCTCGGGGCTGTGGCTGTGTGGTCAGTCACCTCACTCATCTGGACGACAGAGAGGTGAGCTCACTGGCTCTCCACAGGTGCCACCTCAGTCTGCACCGCGGGGTAGGGACATTGTCTATGCAAGAGGCATTCAATTTCAAGGTTCTGGCTGCTTTCCACTTACAAAATTGCAACCAGAACCCTATTTTCAAGGCTGGCTGGCACTTAGCATTGTAAAGATGTCCTGTGATCTTTTGAAATGGACTAATTTTCAGATTTAACCGAAACAATAATCTTTTGACATGGATGCCGGGGCGGAGTTTAAAACTGGGAGGGAAATGTTAAGGGAACTTGGGTTCTATTTTCTTGCTTAGAACATCCAACGTTTTCATGAAAGCAAAACCAGCAAAGCCCCTAAGCGGCTTCCGTGGTACCTGTGCTTCAGGCCCATTAAGCTTTGTGCTGCTGAACAGCGCTCCTGTTAACAAAGCTCAGGTAAAGAAATACGATTACGACACTTCTGAAACTTGGGTGTGTGCACCCCAAATCCTTTCCTGCAACCTTTTCTTTTTGTATAAATACAAGGTAGGATTGGCTTGGGTCACACAGCTCTACTGTTAACTTCTCAAAGAAGCTTCATTGTAGCATTATATAAAAGAAATTTAGAACTGTTGAGAGCAATCAAGGTCCTACAGTGCTGAGAATTGTATGTAGTTACTATGTAGTTATCCTGTTATCATGTATGTTGACCTATGATTGGTTTGTAGAAATTATCATACTAGGTATTGTAATGAAGCAATCTTATACTGAAAAGTACTGTCTGAGTTCAAATCAAATGACCATCTATCCTGTATGTTATTTGGAATTCCTAACTACAGTGATTCCTAGCTCCTTTTTTTTTGTTTTTGTTTTTGTTTTGTTTTTGTTTTTGTTGTTGTTGTTCGAAATGTTCCTCTAAGTGCAACACCCCTTTAAAATTTTTTATTATTATTTGTAACTTTTTATTGATTCTTTGTGAGTTTTACATTATGTACCCAAGTCCCACCCATCTCCCGTCCCCCTCAAATCTGCTCCTTGCCCTTTCAACCTCCAACCCCCAAATCCCACACAAACCAAAGAACAACCATCACCAGCAAAACAAAGCATCGAAAACATCTCACCTTGGAAGCTGTAGTATGTCACAGAGTGTCCCACAGAGTTCCCCTCTGTCCACACATTTTCATTTGCAAATGTCTATTGCCATTGAGTCATTGGTCTGATTCAAGATCTCTGTCTTCTGTGAGACCATCGATATTGGCTCTTCATCAGGACACTTTCTAGTCATCCCATTGCTACCCTGTATCATGGAGATCCTTCATCATTTGGAAGCAGGACTGGTCCTTTCACATGCCCCAACTATTCACAGACTTAGGATGGGTCAACTCAGAGGCCTGGGTGGTCGCTGAGCTGGACAGCCTGCCCGCTCTCCCCAATTCACACCACCAAGGTGAGCTCTCCAGCACAGCTCTGGCTAAGCCACCCAATGCTACCTACCATCATCAGTCAGCAGGGATTAGTCTCATGCCCTCTGGGATAGCTCTTCTTACTCTCAGACCCAGACAGGGAGGGTACCCACACCACTACATGGCAGATGAGTGGAGATGGCAGATTTCCCTCACTCTCACCCTCAGGCCTGGCTCACCTGTAGTCCTTGCTGCTCTGCTGAGTGCTGCAGCTGGTTAAAGACAGCCATCTCACCCTCTCGTGACCCCAGGGCCAACTCTCTCAACTGCTGCAGGTGGGGAGGGGTGAGTGAGGTGGGTGCAACAAGATTTTTAAGTGTTTCTTTAAAAAAAAAAAAGAAACTCATCTCCTTATTTAAAAAATTCTCATAATTTCTGGTTCTATGCAATAATCTCTATTTATAATTACGCGTTCTCTGTTCTCTGTCTTTGTTTTAGCATCAGTCATTTCTCTAAACACCTTTCATTTTAGCAGCCCTCCTCCCATTGGCGAATGAGGCTTAGGAAACAAGATCTGATTGCTGCAAGTGCTTTTGTTGCTGCTGGGAATCACATAGCTTTAGACGTCAATGCATACATTGCATTGACATGTCAACATAAACTGTGTGCTTTAAATATTCATTTATAAGTGTCAGTAAGGAATTAGTTCCTTATTTAAAAAAAAAAAAAAAAAAGCTGGGGCCCACCTGTCTGATGTACTTGGTTTTTCTCTCTCCTTATGAAGGTTTTATATGTATATAAATAGTTAGTTGAACATACCTTACAAGGTTAAATATGATAAAATTTGGGCAGGTGGTAATGTCATAGGTTTTGAAACCCATCATATAATTAGAGAAACTGGTAAGGCAAAGGTGAGACAGTGGGCAGTATCTCTAAGAAGTACACAACACTCAGCGGCTCATGTGAGTGGAGGAGAGCCAAGAGAGCGCAGGGAAGTCTCGGTTATTTAGGTAGTCTCTAGTCCTTCTTTTGGGAACACTCTAAAATGACAACTTGGCACACTTTCCTACCCTACATAAAAGTATTGGAGTAAATCCACACAGGGCAGATTCAGTAGGTCCAGGGGAACGAGAAAGTTCAGGAAGCAGTGGCATAAAGGAATGGCATTATGTTATAGCTGGTGATTTATGGGATCGTAAGGAGTACGCAGAAAGAGAGTTTTCTCTATATTTGTTTCTATGAATATATTTATCTAACATTTTAAGCTTGCATTAGTATATAGCATTTGATGATGTATTACTCATAATACAGAAAGTACAGTGTGCAATGATTAGATGTCTAACTTTTGTTACTCGTAATTGCATTTTTTTTCCATTTGCCTGTATCTGGCAAGATTAGTAACCCCATTTCACCCTCCACACCAATGCTAATAAGATTATTTTATACCTGTGGCAAGCACAGGAAATCATGCCCTATGAAAACCATTGGCATAGCTTTCTGTTACTTTTGGAAGCATTTCATGATAGAGTAATGGTTGCTAAATCCAAGAGTGCCCTTTGCCCTGATACAGCAGCACCCAATTGTACCTTCTCAGCATTATTTCAAAACACTGGTTAGTTTGAATTGTCTCTGAGTGTAGAGTTGAGAAGAAAAGACAACTTGATGAAGTGTAGAGTCACACCTACTGTTATAATGGGGAAATGATGTTTCTTACACGTAGTACCTAAAACAGTAGACATCATTTTAATGTGCCACACCTTGGAATGAGAATATAACTCAGGGGCAGAAAACTTGTCCATCATGGATAAAGCCCTGTGTTCAATCTCTAGTATTGGACAAAAGAAAAGCACAACAAAAAAAGCCCAGAAAACTAAAACCACTGCAAACCCTCATCACACCTTCCTTCGTTTCATATGCATGTGTGTTCCTGTGTGTGTATGTGAGTGTGTATGTGTGTGCGTTTCCCTGATACAGTTTGTTATATGTTAGGAACAGATTCCGAAGAGGAATCAAGACCACCTTGATATCAATCAGTAGCTATTACACTAGTCTATGCTTGTAGCCATCCCTGCTCCTGGACCATGGCATGCTAAAATTCAGGCATAGTATAAAGAATATCAAATTATAACAACATACTTAAAAAAGGTATTTGATTGCTGAGTGCCTGCTTTCTCTACCAGCAGTGATATTTACTGAGGTGGCAGATACTATGAGCATTCACTCGCCTTTGCTGTCACTTTCTTCCCAGCCTACCGGTACTCTCTCATGGGCTGTAGCTGTCGGGAGTCCCGTAGGTAGACTGTCACTGACGCTCAGGTTAGAAGGTACTTTATTGATTAGGAGTGACATCTGCTGAGCTTATTTTTTTAAAAAAACTGAATATTGAGGTGGAGTTTCTCCATACATCCTACAAACTGCTGCAGCTCTTTATCTTTCCATACCTCGGGAATCTTCTTGGAGGAAGGTGTGGGTTTGCAATGGGAGCCTGCACAGACTCATTCTGGGGTAGTGTCTTCTTGGCACTGCTTCCTTTCTGCTGGGAGTGAAAAATCTCCACACAGAACCTAACCTCCTTGCCATCTTGTTGCCATGTCTGGTATCTGGCTCCCTATCTTCTTCGTCCAGCATTTAGATCAGCTTTGCCATTTAGTTCTCTATTAAGTTGAATTGCCTTAGTGACGCAATAAAATGACAGAGATAAGAGCCTGTTCAGGGGTTCGAGGAAAATACAAATGACGGGCAGCAAGTGTGGATCTAGGTATTTGTCATGAGGTCACAGAATTCTGAGTGACCCCTACCCTTCCTCACTCTCGTACCTATGAAGCACACCTCGTACTTCAACAGTTCTTAGTAATGGTTTTCTTGCAGTCAATGGTAACATCTGATCTCACATGGCTGCCTAACCAAAGCCATGCATTGAAGACCTGATCATTACCCATGCCTCATCCTGATGAACCCAGACAAGGAAAACTAGATCATGTGGCCTTCCAGGGATATTGTTTGGACCACCCAACCTGCTTCTTGTTTCTCTGTCTTACACTTTTCTTTCTATTCTTTCCCTTCTTCCCTTTGCTTTCTTCCTCTCTTCCGTTCTCTTTTCTTATGCCCCAGTCCCATCTGCTGAGGCAAAGGGACCTTCTGGTATATGCTCCTCTCATTTGGAACTGAGTCTTACATACCAGGTCAAAAGGGTGGCCACGGAGTCAGGTGACCATAGACTGAAGCCATGAATCCAAGGAAAGCTGTCTTCTTCTGAGCTGTGAATCTTAGATCTGTTGTCAGGAGGTATGAAATGCTGACGACACAGGGGCTCTCCACAGCCTCAGGCAAAACAGCCTCTCATTTTTACTGAGAATGAGAATTAGTCTTCTGAAAAGTCAGTATGGAACTGTGGATATATCATTTCGTTAAGGGCTAATCATGCATTTAATAGTGGTGCAGTTTAAACAACCACCCCTACTTTTAGGAACAAGAAGAGTTCAGCCTAACGTAGAGCTAGGCACAATTAATATTTCCTCCATCTGGGTGAAAACTCAATCCACGGAGTGATTTTTCCAGGACAGTAGTAAGAAAGGGAAGGGATTTTTATTCCTCATCAACTACTTTAACTTTGGTTCGGGCAGTCGCTACAGAATCCTCGGTGAGTTTTGTTATTTCTCCAGCCTTCCATTCGTCATGTCCACATGAAATAGATGATAGAACCAATCTCCCAATGTGTCTGTCGGGATTAAATTTAGATAATAAAGGCCAAAGGCTGATGAGCAAACCGTTAGCTTTTATGGTAGGTTACCTCTATTGAGAAATGAAGGGAGCCCCTGAGGTCCCGCCGCCTGGGTGGCAGTGTGGCCAGCACTGTTCAACTTTCCATCACCCAGACTAATGTTCCTCTCCAGTGATGCAGACAATTGACAGTCCTTTTCACTTCTATTCTGTTTTTGAAAAACGTATTAACATTATCTCATTAAACTCCATGTCTCCATGGAGTGTCTGTTAGCAACTGCACATTAGTGGTCTGTATTTCCAAGTCATCGCGGTGCTTCCAAGCGTGTGCTCTAAGGAGAGAGGTGATAAGAAGGAAACAGTAGTCCCAGAAGGCTGTTTCCACTCATCCCTGCACCTGAGGTCACAGAGCCGAAGCTGACACTCAAAGGTGACTGCACCTTGGTTCAGCCTGGCCTCTTCATTTAAACAGGACGGAATGATAAAGTTGTATGAAGAAAAGCAAATGAAATGCGTGATCTTTTAATTTAAACATAGGACCCCCCTCTCTCCTTATAGAGTATTCTTGGCCTTGTTCATTTGATAGGACAGGTTTTGCTCTTGGCCTCTTTAAACACTTGGCACTTGGATTCCTTATTTATATACATGGTAATTGCACATCAGACTTCTTTCCCATGCTTAAAATAGGAGACTCACTTGCGAGAATCTAATCCTCAAAGCTCAGACTGTCTCATACCCGCCCTGTTCCAAAGAACCATTTTTTCATAGACCAGAAATGTTTTTAGGGACATGCCTTTGATTCATCTTCTGGAGCCTGTATTATTGATCCTCAAATTATATTTTTACAATTTAGGTATTTCTACAATGCCTACATATCAGTTCCACAGGCTGAAGAACTGATTGTTTTACTGCAAAATCTGGCAAAGTACTAATTTTCTGCCTTCGCAGTGTTAGGAGAACGCACTTTAGCCACAATGGTTCATACATCCAAATCCATTTAGTGAGAAAAACAAACCTCTGTGCCATGAGTATCTTCTTTTGCTTGACTTTCTTTCTTGTGAATAAAATGGGGAATTTATTTTATAACATGGGAACTTTAACATTTAGATTTTTTTTCCTCTGCACAGTTTTTTTTTTTTTTTTTTTTTTTTTTTTTAGTGTCACTGTCTTATTTGAATGTGATCGCATATTCATGGCAGATTATGGAGAATGTGATATGACAGTGTTTAGTCAGTTACTGTGCCTCTCCCAAGGGAGGAAAAGTGGCCTCCAGTCTCCCTTCAGTTCATGGGGTCCTTGTGCTTTCCTCAGAGTGGAGTTTTCAGCAGCTACCTTTCCTTCTTTTACAAGTCATGGTGAAAGGAGCCCCCAGCAAATGCAGAGATTTTTCCTCTCTGCCTTAGACTAATTTAGAGAGGAGCTGTGAACACAATATTTTCTCCATGGGAGATCATTCCATACTGACGTTTAAGATAGGTTTTACAATTTCTATTTCGAACTCGGGCTCAGGAGGGTGATGGGGAAGTGTGGCGTGCCCAAGCTGTTGTGTGACATGGAGAATGAGGGACCATATCCCACACAGGACCAGCCAGGCAGCTCTGCACGCAAATGTCCATTACATCTCACAGGAGTTTTATGTGTATCTATAATTTTGAAGATTAAAAAGTGAAAAGCTCTTCAGTGGAATGTGGAATTGAACGTATATGGAAACAAAATCTCATTAAAAAGAAGAAGAAAAACCAACTTGGCTTTCCTCTGCAACTCCCAATCTGTCTATATTAAAATTTGAAGTATATTCATCGATTGCCAGTCTACGTATTCTTCTGTGCCCCCCCCACCCTTTAAAAAAAATCTCTATGTTGAAATTATAAACCACACTAGTGCATACCCCACTGTAGAAGGTGGTTAAGTGAGAATGCGGGTGATGGTCGGACTCCAAATCCAGTGCAGCTGTTCTTATGACCCAGGGAGGGACGCCACTGAGGTAACACAGAAGGAGTAGGGTGCCTGACCCAGAGCAGCCTTCACAGAGACCTAACCTGTGTCCATGGTCTTGATCTGCGGTTTTGCATGATTGGAAAATACCATTTCCTTTGTTGGTGCTTCCCAGGCTACAGTAAGCAGTTGGAGACTTCTAACAAACTAACCCATGTCTAGAAAACAAAGCTTTGTTACTAGTTAGGGTGTTTTCTTAAAATATTGTTAATTAACACATTTTGCTATTTTTTTCCCCTTGTACCGCCTGCAGAATGGGAACAGATTAAAGAGCCGAGTTTTGCTTTGAGGAAAAATGTGTTTAATTAAAACTGAGCAGATAATTCTGGGAAAGTCATCTTTCTGGGAGATTCTCCCATTTATACACTTAGACTAGAGTAAATGATGCTGAAAGTGTTGTACAGCCCTAGTTATTTCTGGTTTCTCCAAAGACAAGAATTCTATTTTGGGTCTGTACTTCATTAAAAATTTAGCGACATGTAACTGTGGAGCTTGGTGTAGCTGTGTGGAATTGTCCTCTCATTGGATAATTTGTTGAAGAAATGGGTTACTATGGTGGCAGATTGGGTAATTGATCCTAAGAGCTTTTTGCAGCCTCTGTTGCTATCTTTGACATGTTCATTCTGCCCGTAAAGATGCTCAGCCAGCACCTAGAGATGTGCATGTTTAATAATTAAGACTGAGAATATAGGGCTAGAGAGATGGCTCAGTGGTTAACAGCACTGACTGCTCTTCCAGAGGTCCTGAGTTCAAACCCCAGCATCCACATGGTGGCTCACAACCATCTGTAATGAGATCTGATGACCTCTTCTGGTATGTCTGAAGACACCTACAGTGTACTCATGTCCATAAAATAAATAAATCTTAAAAAGAAAAAGACAGAATACATTTCTCTTTAAGACAACATTAAAGACAAGATCGCCTCACTCATCTTTAGTATAAACATAACTTCAGCTTACTAACCATGCCATATACACTTGGAAAAAGTCCACCTCCCAAGTGACGAGCTGATTTTTGTTTCCATCATCATTGATTTCTTATTTGTTTGTTTGTCTGTTTTGACAGCATCTCACAGTGTAGCTCAGGGTGATTTTGAACTCAGGGAGATCTGCCTGCCTCTGTTTCCTGAGTGCTGGCATTATAGATACATAATACCACATTCTGCTTTCCTCATTGAAGTTTTTACTGAGAGTGCTCTAAACTTGGGCATAACACTGGGCTGGCACCTTGAGGTGACATTGGGCTGTTCCGATTAAACAAAGGATGGCTTTTTATTGTCCGGTGCTGTGTCCTTACTTTTATTGCTTACTTATTTAAGGTAAAGTCACAGGTTTCATTATGACACCTTACTCTTCTCCCTTCTCCCACAGTTTATGCGAGTGTGCTTCATGCATACTATGTGGGTCTGTTACCCCTGCCACATCCTCTCTGAGAACCCCCCTTCCTTACAGCCCCTTTCTAGTCTAATGACCCTCACCTGCACTCATGCCCACGTAAACATTCTTACCTACATCTTAGAGTGGCTTTCTCTTCTGAAATCTGATCAGCCCGATTAAGGCAATAATTCCCATATTCGTCATCTTATCTTTCTTTTTGGATGTAGAAAGTGTCCTTGCATATATGTTCCTCATTTCTTTATATTCGTCAGTTACTGGGTGTTTATGTCATTGCCTTTCGCTGCTGTTGTAAATAGAGACACATTGAGCATGTTCCTCATGCTAGTGCCTCTGTAGAAGGAGGTGTAGGATACTCTAGGTACGTGTGTGGGTCCCTCTGTAGTGGGACTGCTGGGTCAAGTTGTGGTTATACATCTATATATTTTTTTCAGAACCCTCCTCTCTGATTTTACTGGTAGTGAACCAATTTACTATTTATATTTTTGCTAGCATTAAATGTCCTTTCCCTTGGTTGTAGTCATTCTGATTGGGGTGAGATGGAATGTCATAATTATTTTAATTTGCCTTTTTTCTCATGGCTGAGGATGTCGAACCTCTTTACACACACACACACACACACACACACACACATATATATATTGATCATTTCATTTCTCTCTCTGAAGACAATTTAAAATCTGTATCTCTATCTATTTCTATACCTATACCTATAGGTATATCTATGTCTGTCTTGCATTCTGGTTACTCCCTGCTATTTCCCTATCACTTACCCAGCCTCCCCCTTCCCTACATAGCACTTGTTATATGTTCATTATTTTGTGTTGGATGGCAGATTGTAGCTGTATGTCTGTGAACCTGGGTATAAAACTATAGAGACGGATGAACCCATCGGTGGGTACAGCTGCATGCTTATGTCTTCCCTTCTGCCATAACCTGTCATTGGCAATAATTTATCACTAGGTGGTAGCTTCCCATAAGCACATTGTCCTTTCAAAGCTGACTGCTGGGTGGGTCTCACTTGTATAGACCAAATGAAAGTGGATGCAGCCATTTTGAATTCATGATTGCTATGGCCTCAGCCTGCTTGAAAGACACCTTTTTTCAATCCTTTATCTTCCAGATCTTATCTTTTTTCAGCCCTGCCTCCCACAGTATTTTTGAACCCTTTAAGGGATTCATTTTAAGCACCCCATAGGGGGTGCGGTCAGTCTTCTGTCATGCTGTATTCTTAGTATCCTCTGTAGCCATGGGTCTCAGTCCTCACCTTCACCCACTACAGAGGCCTCTTTGATTAAGCATCCTTAGCCTTTGGATGTGGGTATAAATATAGATATTCAGAAGGTGGTTTGAATCTTTGCCAATTTACCTAGGTAGCAGGAGTATTCTCCCCTTACTGGGGCCTGAGTCATATTCAGTCATTTTTTGACCAGATTTATAGCATTTTGCCTGGATTTTCTCCTGTGGAGCACACATCAGATCCAACCAGGAAGCTGTTGGTTGCCTTACACGACAGTTGTGGCAATGGGTACCATTTTATCAGTGGGTACACCTTGTCTGACAGGTTGGATTTATGGTTCATAGAGTCCCAATAGGAAGATCACTGATGCTCTTCCGCCCCCTTACAGACTGGAGAGCATCATCCGGCACTTTCCAGCATTCCCGAAAGCTAGCAAGCAGACAGGGAGCTTCTATCTGAATTTTGCATTCAGGACTTGTGATGTCTTTAGCAGTAGGATCTTGTCATCAGGTTTTTGTGGGCAACCAAGAAGACTGCCAAGAACCTGCATCCCACACTTGGTTCTAGGGATTTTGTACAGTGACTCATTTCTTCGAGACTGGCAGTGTCCAGCCTTGAACAATATTTGCTGAATCTTTTATATTTTTTTTAATTGGGTTACCAGATAGTAGGGTTCATTAGGGTTTTCATACATCCTTGTTTTGATTCTTTCTTTTCCCACTTTTTTGTCTCCCCCACCTTTCCCTGTTTGAGCTCCTCTTTCCCCAGGTTCCTACCCTTTCGATGTTCATTGATGTGCAACTGTCCCTTTTCCTTTAAGGTGTCCAGTCTGCTGTCCAGTGTCTCCTTCCTGGGTTCCTGGTTTCTGGAGATGCTCCATGTTAAACACATGAAGCTAAGGAGCAGAAGCTAGGCTACACATATGGGAGAGAACATGTTGTGTCTGTCCTTTTAGATTTTGGTCACTTCCCTCCATATAAAACTTTCAAGCAATTGCATCTATATATATATATATATATATATATATATATATATATATATATATATATATATATATATATATATATATATATAGCTGAGTAGAATTCCATTTCATATATAGACTCTTTTTTCCTTACTCATTCATCTGTTGATGGGCCTCATTAACAAAATGGTGCAGGGACCACTGGATATCAATATGTAAAGAATGTAACTACGTACATATATCTTACCCTCACTGAAACTCTACAAATGGTTTAAAGACCTCTGGATATGACCCAATACCCTGAAACAGCTACAGGAAAAAGTAGGGAATATACTTCAACATATAGACAAAGGTAAGGATATTCTGACAAGGACTCTGGTACCTCTGGAAATGAGACCAGCAGTCCACAAAAAGGATTTCATGAAACTAAAAAAGGCTTCTGTAGAGGAAACTGTTGATTGAGGGAAGAGACAGCTCACAGAGTACATGAAAATGAATATTTGCTGGATAACATTTGATAGAGGACTAGCAACTCAAACAATGTTAAAAAAAAAAACAACTATAAAACGAAGCAGAGAGTTCTCAAAAGAAGAAATTCCAATGGTTAGTAAATTTTTTAAACCAAATTAACGTGCTTAACTAACATCACAAAACTCATATTTGAACTACTTGTGGATGCCGAATCACTTACTCCATCTTAAAATACTGCTTGCCATTTTGCATCTATTGCTAGTTCTTCTTATACGTTTCTATGTAGATACAATCTGTCCCCTGTCGAAGTTTCTAGAGAGAATTTTGTTTAAAACTGAGTTTAGTCTGGTATCAACTCTATGTTTTGTCCCACTTAAAACTTACTAAACATTTTATTATACTGATTCAGTGTTGATCATGCAATAATTACAAAGTCTCCCCTGCCTCTGCACTGTTACCTCTGTTTTCAGAGTTTTAGGTCCTTTGCCCCTTAATCTCCATGCTTCTCTTTTCTGGGTTCGTCTTCCGTGATTGTGAGCGTAGATTTTTGAGTTTAGGATTTGTACTCAGGTTTCTATTTCAGAACTACCGTCACCTTTTTCTACCTGTGCCACTTGTTTCTGTGATGGCATCAAAAGGCTATGATGTCATTTTATTTTAATTAAATTAAAATTATTAAGAAAAAAGTCATGGTTATAACATTAGGCATAATTACATTTTCCTGATGACTAAGGGTTTTGAATATTTTTTCTGTGTTGCCCTTTTTACAGATTCTGGCTGAGTCTTTGCTTTGAACTCACCGCCTGTCTTTCCTGTTTTTATAACATTAAGTCTCCTTTTACTTTTCTTGGGAAGACTTAGTGTTCTCCATGTGGTGACCAGTCCATTTGTACTCAAGGGTTTCTGCTATATTATTCTAATCATTTTTTAAAATTAATTTTTGGACTTTTCTCTGAAAACTTACTCCTAATTTCAAACACATTCAAGATTCCTCAAAATGACTGATTAGATAATTTCTTTCTTGGTGGTCATGTATTGTTAGTTTTTAAAGAATGTATTTTTAGTCACTGTGTCACATTTGGAATAGAAAGGACACTAGAGAACATTTATTATTTTCATTTTAAATTCATTGTCACAGTTGGCGTACAGTTAATGGAGGTCATTGTGACATTTCATTACTCGTATCATTGTGCATTTCTTCATTCAACCTCCCTATGCTCTGCCCTGTAATCTCAGTGTACAAATTTCTCCATGTGAGTAGTCTCCCCTCTGCCTTCCTGGCTCTGTTTAACCAAATCTGCATATGAGGGAAAACATGTGATATACTATTTTTTCTCTCTCTTTTTTTTTCTCCCTCAATTTACCCCTTCCTTCCTCATCATAGGCTCTCTTCCACTTTCATGATATCTGAATATATTTTATACGTGGCTTTAAATGAACACACACACACACACACACACACACACACACACACACTCACACACACACACGAATATGTGTGTCCATATGTGAGACAAGCATGATTCTTGTACTTTTGAGTGTGGCTTGTGTTGCTTATGTTAGCATTGTTATTTATATATCATTTAAAGAATCATTAATTAATGATTAATTAATGGCAGTCTCTACCAATTTTCCTGAAGATACTACTATTTTTAGCTTGTGTTTATGAACCAGATTTTTATCAAGTGAATCTGTTGATGATGATGTAGGCGGGTTGCATATATGTATCATGAGTTCATCACTTCTGTAGTAAGGTCATTAGTTTACACCCCCAACAGCAGTGGGTGAGGTCTCTTTGGCTCATATTCTTGTCAGCATTTTTTGTCACTTATATGTTAGCCATTTTCACTGAGGTGAGATAGCATCTTGGTGTTTTTTTAATTTGCATTTTCCTGACAGCTAAGGGTGTTGAAGAGTTTCTAAATACTTATTCGTTATTTGTATTTGTATGTTTAAGAACAGTTTTTTATTTATCTATTTATTGATTTTCATGTTTACTTTTTGAGTTCTTCCTTCATTGTCCCTGTTAAGCCTCTATCACATAATACAGTTGACAAAGATTTTCCCCCATTTTGTTAGCTGCCTCATCATTCTGATGCTAGTTTGTAGAGCAGACACTCAACAGTTTCATGTAATATCATTTGTCTGTCCTTAACATATTATTCTTACCTACTGGAATGCAAGACCCAACGATCACTTATCTCTGAGTGATGTATCTTCATCTATTTGATTTACTGTTTAAATATGTTGGAGGAATATTTTTAAGACTAAATATTATACAGTCATGCTTTACTGTAAGAGTAACATTGGATACTGAGTTTTATCATTTATATAATTTCTGTCTTAACTACAGATTTGTTATAACTAGGAAGTTGGTGATAAGATGACCATAATAAATAAATAAATTAATTAAACTTTATGGATTATAAAATGTGTTGCTTTTGTTTAACTTTAGTATATCACAAATATTTCTTAGTTTGGTCCTACCATAACTACTGAAACAAGGAAAGCAACAATTATTCTATGCCCATAGGATGTATAAAAACATGAGGGACACCACATTTGACCTGCATATATAGTTTATTGTTCTCTAATTTGGATTGTGCCATAATATGGAAAATGCTCATAACATGTTGAATGTGTGAACACAGATCATAAAACATATATATTGAATGGGAGGACATCTATCAGAAAAAGCAGTTGCCAGCAAGAGAGGCCTGGGGGAAGGCTATATAAAAATACTTTTAACTCTCCCTTGGTTCATTTATGGGTAAATTTGATTCTACATGTGTTTGTATGTTCTGAATTTGTACTATGACTGTTTATTGCAATGTTTTAAAAATATTCTTATATTGAAACATTATTTATCCAGTGTCAGTGAGTTGTTATATTGATACAATCTGTTTTGTTTTCCCTCTGTTTCATGTTTAGCCAACAAGTCCCAAATTTGGAAAAGCTGACTCATATGAAAAACTGGAAAAACTAGGTGAAGGATCGTATGCAACAGTATACAAAGGGAAAAGCAAGTAAGTTAAATGCTTTCAGGAATGCAACCCATGTGCAATACACCTGTTCTCAATGTTAAATATCACCATATTTGAACAATTCAACCTTACCACATGGTAGATTTTCCTGCTGTTTGGTTTCCCAGCTCCTGTGAACTGACTTCTAAGGAGTCTAAAAGCTAGTGGAAGTGGTTTTCTTGGTGGCGGGTTATCCTGAGGACTTCTCTAGTTGATCCTAACGTTGCTTACTTTTTCTCAATGGAGCAAGAACACTCAAATGTGAATCATTTTCAAGATGAATGTTATTATTCCTTCACTTTTACCCTTATTAGTCTTTCATCGTTTCCTTTATTAAAATGGAGTATTTCCTCACACTATATTTGCTGACTATAGTTGCCCCTCTCTCTGTTCCTCTCAGTTCCTTTCTCCCTGCCCTGCCCTTGGGATGGGCCCCCTTCTCGTCCCTTATTCGAAAAGAACAGGCTTCTAAGAGATCACAACCAAACAAGACAGAACAAAATATAGTAAGATGAAGCACAACCCATCATGTCAAACTTAGACAAGACAACTCAACAAGGGCACAAGGGTCAGAGGCCCAGTCACTTGCACACTCAAGGATCTCATGGAAGCCATGATGTGTACCCAGAGGACCCGGTGCAGACGCGTGTAGGCCCTGTGATGGCTACTTCAATTTCTGCAAGTCCATGTGCATCTTGCTTTGTTGATTCAGAAGGCCTCATTTTTCTGTGTCCTCCACCCTCTGGCTCTCAGTCCCTTTCTGCCTCCTCTTCCATGGTTATTTGAGCTCTTAGGCAGAGAGATTTGATGGAAACAAATTCCATTTAGACTCTCCAAATAACGAATGGCCATGGGCCTCTTTATTTCTTCCCTCCTGCTCTGGGAGGAAGCTTCTCTGATCATGATTGGAGAAACACTGCAGGGTTATTTTGCTGATACTTTTTTTAAAGGACAACTTTTACACTAGGTATCTGGGCTTTCTAATCTCTGGTTCTTGGTCACCAAAGCAGTGTCAGGTATGGTTTGTGTCTCATTGAGTGGCCCTTCATTCAAATAAGATAGCAGCTGGTCACTCCCACAAGCACTGTAACACAGTTACAGTAGCGCATCTTGTAGACAGGACATCATATAGAGGTTGAAGGGTTGTAGCTGGATTGAAGTTTACATTTTCTTACGTGGTGGTGTGTAGAGCCCCTTCCTATACCAAGACTCTAGCTCATTGTCATGAAGGTTCTACGTAGGTACCAGTTAGAGTTCTTCATGTTCAGTGGGTTGTGTAGGTGTTGACTTCAGGAATGGGGCTTGCTGTCAGTTTGCAGAGAATATCCTGTAATTTCTGTCATGGCAACAGCCTGGATTGTTTAGGGATTCCCATGGGATCTCTTTTGCTAACAACTCAGTTATCTGTAACTCATTCCCAGTACTAGAAGTTTCATTGGGTAAGAAAAGATGGGTTGTTGGGGATGTGCCTTGCCCATTATTTAGTGATTTTAATTAGATCCCCTTCATATATTTTAGAAATATACTGTATTAGGGTTCTATGCTATCTCTCACATAGCCCAGAACTGTAGCTCTCTTTCCCTGTATTGTTTCCATCATCCCTCTCACCTCTCCCCTTCCCTGCTTGTTCCAGCACCCTGTTGTCCATCTGTAAATATTTATTTCATTTCTCTTTCCTAATGAGATTTATTTATTTCTCTTAGTCCCTTACTCTATACCTTTCCTCTGTGGTTCTATGGATCGTAGCTTGCTTTTTATTCACTTAATAACTAATGTCCACATATAAGTAAATACATATTCTATTTATTTTGGGGCACTGTGTTACCTCACTTAGAATTTTTCTAGTTCTATTCAGTTACCTGCAGATATCATGGTTTCATCTTTTTTTCATGGTTGGGTAATACTTTATTATGTGTGTATATGTGCCACATTTTCTTTATCCATTTTTCTGTTGAGGGACATTTGGGATGGTTTCAAATTTCTGTCTACTATAAATAGAGTAAAACTGAATTGGTTGTCCAAGTTTGTCTGTGGTAAGCTGAAACATCCTTTGGGTGTATGACCAAGAGTTACATAACTGGATCTTGAAGCAGTTCAAGTCTCATCTTCCTGAGGAATTACATAGTGCGTATACACGTTTTACTGCCATCAGGAATGAATAAGTGCCCCCCCCACTTACTCCATATCTTTGCTATGTTAGTGAGCTGCTACTTGTGTCCTTGTTTGTAGACATTTTGACGAACATAAAATGAAATCTGAAAGTAGTTCCGATTTGCAGTTTTCTGTTGGCTAAGGATGTTGAAAATCTCTTCAAGGGTTTCTCAGCCATTCACATTTACCTGTTGGGAATTCTCTGTTTAGATCTGTACTCCCATTTTTATCTGGGTTGTTTTCTTAATATCTAGTTTCTTTAGTCTGTTAATTTGGATGTTAGCCCTCTATCAGATGTGAAGCTGGTAAAAACTTTTACTATTTTGTAGAACACTGAATTATGGTATCCTTTTTCATATAGACGATTTCTGGTTCCAGGGCATCTCATTTGTCAAGTTTGATCTTCTCAGTGCCTGTGCTAATGGTTTTCTGTTCAGAAGTCTTTTCTGTGCTAGTGAGTTCAGGACTATCACTTTTTCTTCTGCGGGATTCAGTGTATGTGGGCTCATACTGAGCTCTTTGATCCATTTGGAGTTGAGTTTTGTGCAGAAAGATAAATATAGATCTATTTGGACTGGTCTAAATGCACGATTTGGTGAAAGTTCTGCCAGTTTTCTGTGTGTCTTCCTGGTTTCATTATTTAAAAAAAATCAGGCATTCATAGGTATATGGACTTATGTGTGGGTCTTCAAATCAAATCCATTGATCAACCTGCCTATTTTTGTGCCAATACAGTAATTTTAAAAAATTACTTTAGTTCTGTACTGCAGCTTGAAATCAGGAATTTTGTTGGATTTTTGATGGGATTGCATAGAATCTGTAGGTTGCTTTTTGTAGAATGTCCATTTTTACTCTATTAATTCAACCAATTCATGAACATGTGAGATCTTCTCAGTTTCTGATATTACCTTCATTGTCTTCAATGATTTGAATTTTTTAAAAATAAAAGCCTTTTACTGGTTTGTTTAGGGTTACCTCAAGATACTTTTAGGCTATTGTGAAAGGTATATTTTCTTGATTTCTTCCTCAGTTCATTTGTCAGTTGTATACAAGAAAGCTACTGACTTTTGTGAATTAATTTTGTATCAAAATACTATGCTGAATGTGTTTATCACCTTAGGAGTTTCCCATTAGAATTTTTAGGGTCACAGCTATATACTATCATATCATCTGCACATAAAGATACTTTGATATTTTTCTTTTCCAAATTGTTTCCCCCTGATCTCCTTCAAGTTGTCTTGTTGCTCTAGATATGACTCCAATTTCTATATTGAATAGGTATGGAGAAAGTGGACAATCTTTTTTTTTCTGATTTTAAGAGAATTGCTATAAGTTGTATAAGTCTTGCCATAAGTTGGTGTTAGCTATGGGTTTGCCACAAAGTGCTTTTGTTATGTTGAGGTATGTCCTTGTATCTCTAATCTCTCCAGGGCTTTTATGACAAAGGGCATTATTTTCATCAGCCTTCTCTGCATCTAAGGAAATGATCATGCTTTTTTTCTTTCAGTTTATTTATATCATTGATTAAATTTATTGATTTACGTATGTGGAGCCATACCTGTATATCTGAAGCATACTTGATCATGGTAGATGATGTTCTTTTGTGTTCCTGGATTTGAGTTTCAACTATTTTTTTTTTTAAATTTTTGTTTCTATGTTCATAATTCTCTCTCTTTGCTGAGTATTTATGTGGTTTAGGATTCAGAGTAACTGGGGCTTCATAAAATGAGTTGGGCTATGTCTCTATATTGTGGCATAATTTGAGGAGTATTGGTGTTTGCTCTTCTTTGAAAGTTTGACAGAAATCTATATCAAAACCATCTTGGCCTGTTTTTGTTTTTTGCTTTTGTTTGATTTTTGTTTTTGTTGAGAGAATTCTATTGGCTGCTTTTATTGCTGTTCTTATTGTTGTTATTTCCAATTTAGTGTATCATAGGTTTTCCAGATTTGGACTTAAAAAGAAAAAAAAAAAAAAAAAAAAAAACTCTTCAGAGCCTCTCTCCCTCATACCCTTTATCTCTGAAGGTGAGGAAGTGACTACATTCATTGAGAAGAAACTTGTAAGAAGCTTCTTTATTAGGAATGAGCCAAGGCAAATGCCTTTTTCACCTTCATAACTTTATCAAATGATACTAAAAATAATTTAGTAAACAATCCCTACTATAGCAAACATCTTTATAAAATCCGTGGTAGGAATTAATGGAGAAAATGCAATGGAAAACTTTCTTTAAGGTCTAATTTAAATGACTGTATATGTATGTGTGTGCATGTTAGTGTGTGTGTGTGTGTGTGTGTGTGTGTGTGTGTGTAAGCTCATGGTTTTGTTGACGGTTTTTAAGTGAAGAAGATTAAATATTCCTCATTAAGATTATTCAGGTAAAAAATATAGAAACATAATATTAAAAGTAGTTAGTTGTGCTAACTTTGAGAACCATTAAAGGCCTTATTTTTTTTCCAATATTGAGTAAACAGGATGGCAAATAGAGAAAAAATGAGTCAGAAAGGTACACCCTTAATGACAGCTTGGGAGCATGAAGGTTAAAGCAATGCTCTGTACAGTGAAGCTGATGTTTATAGGGCTGTATTCCATGATTCTTCTTCTTTCCTAAAGAAAATTAGTAAGATTCATTATATAAAATGCACTTGTACATTTAAGGTTGCACTGTGATGCTGACCAGCCATGAGAAGATAGTGATTTGGAATAAACCACAGTACTTAGTCTTGCTCCATTTACCTCTCACAATGTCTTACACGGTATCTGCCAGCACCGTCATCTTTCACGAGTCAGCGGTCTTGGTGCATAGAGTTTCATCACCTTTGTGGGGTCACACAGGTGGTTTGTAGCAACATTTGTTTATCTCATGTCTTGTTGGCTATGAGACTATTTTCTCCTCATCATCACACCATTAATTCTTCTACATGCTTTAAAGCCTTGGGAAGGTTTCATCCTTATTGAATAATACAGATAGCCTTTCCATACACCCAGACTTGTTTTAATTGTGATTCAAACAAAAGCAAATGAACTAATTTGATGGAAAAGAAACAAGTACTTAGAACCGTCTGCCCACAAAAGATGTATTCGGCTACAATGCAAGTTAATAACTCTATTGAGAGTTTACCATGAAGACTTGTTTCAAAACCTTAGCAAGTGTTGAACACATTTTTCCTTCATTATTCTGACTAAATGAAAGACATTACCAGTAAGTACCTTTAGTCTTTATGAAAAATGACTCTGGACAGTGGATAGTTTTCATCCCAGTAGTTTTAAATGTACCTTGTCAGGACTTCTTGACAACTCTCAAGCCAGCTGTAGAATTTAATGTCCTCCAACAGGAAACGAAGGAAACGAACGGCACTCCCCACTCACTTGACTTAAGTGATAATAAGCCACTTGGGCTCCACTCCCTTTGGGTAGTAGGTTTTGGATAAGACAATAGCTACATACTTGTCTTACAGCAGAGTAGGAGAGTTGAGTTTGTTTGATGTGTCCTTAGAATGCTCCATAATTAAAGGAGCCTTTTGAACACCGAGGGCCTGTTTCTGTACCCATCAACATTGCCTCATAAGCGTCAGCATCCTTGCCTCTACCTCTCCACCTTTAACTTTTTTTTTTCCTAATCTTTCTACTCAGTTTCACATTTTCTTGCAGACAAAATGCTTGGACTCTAAGATGTCTGTGCTTCTCTATATATGAGGATTTCACACACATATCCATGGTATTGATTTCTGCATGTTGTGTTTAGATTTCAGCACCAACCTCGTGGTGATTGCTGGCCTGGCCTGACCAAGCAAAAAGCCATAAATTTGTAGGCATAAATGTCAGGATTTTCTTGTGTTACAGTTCTAGACATGGAGGTGAAAGGTCAAGGGGAGGGCAGTTTGTGCCTTTCAAGGACCTCTAGGGGAGATTCTGTTCCATTCTTCTTTCTAGCCTTTTAGGGGTGGTAGAGGTGGTGGTCTTAGGATTCCTCAATTGGAGATTCATGGCACCAGAGACATTCTACCTTTAATCTGCACAGTGTTCATCAGAACATTGTGCTTGTGTTCTGTCCGGTTTTCCCTTCGAGCAAAGTCTATTTAATACGGAATTAATGCCCTTTATAATACCTTCCTTTTATCCTGATCCCTTTTTGACGTCCACAGTGTTTGTTTTACACATAATTTGTCTCTTTCGGCATACTCTCTCTTTCTCTCTCTCTCTCTCTCTCTCTCTCTCTCTCTCTCTCTCTCTCTCTCTTTCTCTCTCTCTCTCACACACACACACACACACACACACACACTCACTATATGTGTGTGTGTCTCCCATGCGTGCATTTGTAGGCCAGAGGTCAATATCAGACATTTTCCACTATTGCTATCAATCTTAATTTTGTGACTGTCTCTCTTACTGAAGCTGAAGCCTACCATTTAGTTATAATGGTTGACCAGCAAGTGCCTGGGATCATCTGTCTCTATATTGCCAACTCTGGGCTTACATTTGTATGCCTCGGTATCTGGCTTTCTCATTCGTGCTGGGGATCCAAACTCAAATCATCATGCATGTCTACCAAACATACTAATAAATGACCCATCATTCAACTTTCAAGACCATGTTGCTATCTAACGTCCTTTTCTGTGGTTTGATTATAATGTAAACATGTTTTCTTTCAGTACCTGAGGCATATGTTACCTATCCCTTAGTCCTTGCTCCCCCACCACAATATATGAATCTCTCTTATTAAAATTGTATATCTTCCTCTTTCTGCTATCTTCCCACTTCATTACCATGGTGTGCACTACCGATGTTCTGGCAGGGGTTTTGAAGAGCATCAACAATGCTGAGAAGAGAGGCAAATGCCAGCTTCTCATCAGACTGTGCCCCAATGTCATGGTTTGGCTCCTGTGATGATGAAACAGAGATGGGAACACCATTGTGAACCTCAAAGGCAGGTTGAGAAAAGTGTGGAGTGATAGGCCCTGGATTTGATGTGCAGCTCAGAGACCTAGAGAAATGACAGAACAACCTGCTTCCATCCTATCAGTTTGGCTTCATTGTACTGACAACCTCGGCTGGCATCGTGGACTATGAAGAAGTAAGGCGGAAACATGCAGGAGGGAAAGTCTGGCATTCTTTTCCCAGAGACATAAAACCTAAATAGAAAGTCTCTGCAGACTGTGGGGGGAAATATTATATACAATGTTGGGATCATGGTAATCCATGACTCAGAAACCCATGGAGGAATAGAGCAAGGCCTTGTTGTTGTCTTTATTGTTGTTGGGTTCTGGCCTCTCATTCTTGTAGACACACAAATATTGTTCATTGAGATCTTTTATGGGAGGCTGCCCGTTTGACTTCTGAAGAACAA
This sequence comes from Micromys minutus, assembly GCF_963924665.1. Classification (NCBI taxonomy): domain Eukaryota; kingdom Metazoa; phylum Chordata; class Mammalia; order Rodentia; family Muridae; genus Micromys; species Micromys minutus. The sequence continues at coordinate 27,865,267 of NC_137958.1, forward strand.
TTGACTGCAGTGTATCTTCTTTCTTTCTCTTTGAGATTTGCTGACTTTTAAATTATTTTGCCAATACTTAGGGAATTTAACTTTTTTGGTTAATTTTCAAAATTAATTTGCAATTTTAAGATTGTAACATCCATCATTTCCTCTTCTGTATCCTCCCTCCACACCTTTCCTGATACCTTTGTCACTCTTTATACATACATACATACATACATACATACATACATACATACATAGCATACATACATATACACACATACATACATACACACATACATATGTACATACATACATACATACACACACATACATATGTACATACGAACGTACACACACTAGTCCATATAATGTTGCTGGTATGTATATGCTTTTAGGGCTGACTGTTCTGTTTTGGATAATCAATTGGGGGCTTCGTCCACAGAGCCTGTTGTTCTTTGTCTAGGGTTCAGGCCTCTTAGATTTCGCCCTTCCATGAGAGCATGTGCATTCATGGTATCCCTGTTCAACATGTTTAAGAAGTCAGGCTGGTAAAGCTTCACGACTGTAGCTTCTCTCGCATTCTAGGAGGCAGGATCTAGGAGGCAGGCGAGGTCCCTGCTCCTCTGGCTCTGGCTCTTACAAACTTCTGGCCTCTTTTACAGTGATTCCTGAGCCTTAGGTGTAGGAGTTGTATTGGAGGTGTATCCCTTAGGACCAAGATCCACTAGTCTGCGTTTCGATTTGTTGTGGTTTTCTGATCACCTCCACATGCTGCCCGAAGCAGATTCCTTGGTGACGGGTAAAAGCCACACTTCTTAGTATCATTATCATTGTTATCACTGCGTCACCACGAACACCATCATAGTTCCTGAAGAGTTGTATACACGTGTATAATATATTCCCATTACTGTCTCCACAAACATCTCACCTCCCCCTGATTCCCTATGCTGCCCCCTTTCCTCCTCGTCCCTCTCCTAGATCCCATACTTTTGACTTTGTCTTGTAACTGGGGCCATCTGTGTGACCATTAGAACTGTCCATTGGTGACTGGTGGGGGTCACCAGTGAGTATACAACTGAAGGCAGTGACTCCCTCTCCCCCTGAAGCTATCTCTCAGAGTGGGAAGTAGAGACAAAGTGTGTCCCTGACCTGTTGTTGACAGGCTCATTCTTGTACAGACTCAGTACAGGCGTCCTACTTGATATACATTTGGGATTGCAGTGGTTTTATCCTGCCCAAATGAAGACATTTTTTTTCATCTCTTCTCCCTACTTTCCTGCTCTTACATTCTCCTATCTCACTTCTGCAGTGTTCCTTACATCCTGGAGTGGATGGCATACATGCCTCGTTTAGGGTTGAACATTCAACACAACCCATTCTCAGCCCCTTGCTTAGTGTTTCGTCTGCATCTATGGCTGCTCACTAGAAAGAGAGACTTCTCTGACAGTGGCTCAAAGTAGCATTTGTTTATGTGTATGGAAACACATATTGATTGAGAAGGCAGTTTGATGCACTGTCACTGGAACTCAACAATGGGATTAAGTACTTCTGCTGATACACTGGCTTCCCAGCCACAGGATTTTGGCAACAGGTATGGGTGTACATCTATGGAATGTACCTCAAATCTAATTAAAGCAACTTGTTATTCTGGTAACTGTCATGACACTACTCTAGCAAGTAAACACATTCTGCCTTCCAAGTAGATACCACAGTTCCTAGGGTTTGTAGCTAGGCACGGCAGTTGATGCCTTTAAGGACAAAGTATCTAGCTTGGGTCCAGCATGATTCCTCTGTGATGCAGCCAAGGTGTGTAAATCTTTTTCAGCCACGGAGTCTTATCATTTTGAGATATATGAGTTTATGGCTTCTGGGGCCTTTCTGCCCAATAACTCATAAGGAGGCAGCTCATACTTGGCATTTGGGCCTTTGTTCAATAACCAGTGGCTTTAGAATGGAACATAATCTTTAAGAGAGATGATTCAGACACATAAGTCATTCCATATGAGGTGGGATTTCTCTGTTCTGTATAAACTCGAATGTGGTAAGATAGGTCCAGGTAAACTGGTATAGTACTTCAAAACTGGGAATAAAGACAGGACAAATTGCATACTTTGAAATTGAAGCCATTGCTTCAGTCCTGGTAAATAAAGTATGCCTCATCACTGGGTTTCCTCTGGGATACTTCCTGGTTCCCTTTTTGTGGCTTCAACTCTCTCAAGAAAATACATGATCTTTTTTTGGATCCTGAAGGTATCAAAGTAAAAGCCAATGGATTCAGTCTGGTATTGTGCAAACTTTGATGATGCAAAAGTAATTGAGTATTAAAATGGCATTGGCTATAAGCAATATAGTTTGGGAGGATTTGTGGTTTGCTTCTGCGTAGGTATCCATGCCTGCCTGCTTATTATAGAGACCTCTCACCGTGTCAGCCCCTCCAACCTGATATATGTAGACTTTTACCCTCTTTGCTGCTGCTGGTTGGACAAACTTGAAATCTCCTTCAGCACAAGCATGGACTCCCATGTGCCCGGTACAATGATGAGCTATGCTCTCTGCAGTCCAGTGCAGGGCAGTAAATGGGTAAGACTGTCAAAAGCTTCCGGTTTCCCCAGACTCCCTGTGTCATTCCCAGCTGAACAACAGGCTCTTTGTTCCATCTCGGGAACTGGGGTTTTGGGCTCATCTGTCTAGCTCACCCCACAGATGGTCATGATCAGCAGTTATTTTCTCAGCTTATCTCTAGTTTCTGTGGAGGTGAAGAAGCCAAGGCCTTATGCCTCAGCGGCCTCCTAAGCCGCATCTGAGGAACCGGGCCGCACTGGTTTGTGCCAGCAGCGAATTGTTACCTCGGAGGTCAGTGGGAACAATGGAGGAATTTGCTCACTTTATGTAACATGAGATTTATGGGATTGAAAGTGCCACTCTTCTTTAGCTTTTCATTCTGCCAATTTGTGCTGAATAATTGAACTTGAAATTAAACGACCTCATAAATTGAAAGGGTAGCCAAACCTAGACTGATATGTACTAAATGCATTTCAAAGAGCTCTTCGAAGCCCCAGGGATAAACGGGGGGGGGGGGGGGGGGGGTTGGGGGGGAAGGAATGCTTTTAATTAAAACAAGCACAGCAAGGAGAGAGGCAGCCTGCTGGACCACCTTCCCTGAGTGTGTGAGGTTACAGATGTGCCTGCCTGCCCTCAAGGTCAACTCCGATGAAACACTATCACGAGGAGTTGGAAAAGTTGTAAAAAGTCAGAAATCCCAGGCAGAAAACACTGGATTCCAGGTTTATTGGGGTTTCAACTTTAACTTTTGATACATAGATTAGCCTAAGAGGTCAACAGTCTATTCTCTTGGTCTCTGTATGTCTCTTGTCTCTTTCTCTGTCTTTCCCACCCCCTTAGATTTTTTTTTAATTTAGTTTAATTTTATGTTTTTAACTTCTTCAGTTTACATCCTGCTGACAGTCTTTGTGTGTCCATCCCTGGTTGTCCTAAAACACACTCTTTAGACCAGAATGGCCTTGAGTTCACAGAGATCCTCCTGTCTCTGCCTTCAGGGTGCTGGGATTGAAGACATGCACCCCAGCCACCTGGCTTTGTCTGTTTGGCATTAGGGCTGATCCAGTGCCTTTTAGATTTGGGGTCTGTGAGCCTAACCTGTTTGCATCTTGCTTCAAAGATCTGAGTAGGGCCAGCAAGATCAGTTGGAAGATGTGAAAATGCCACTACAGCAGGTGACTGTGTTTTGTAGTTTAAAGTGTACAATATGGTATTATAACGTACAATAGGAGAAATGGGAATTTTATAGAAAAGCTATGTAATAAGTGAGGTTTGTCACATGATTTTTTTTTGTCACAAAAAAAAAAAAAAAAAAAAAAAAAAATAGGGCTTGTATCCTTACCTATTCCAAGGAGAATAGCAGTCCACCCCTCACAATGGCTAATTTTATTTTTTTTGGAAACATTGAAGCTTACTCAAATTGCAGATTCCAGCCTCGGTTTCCTTTCTAAGAAGAATGCAGGCATTAGAGTTTGGTTCGTTGCTGCAGCTGCTTTCATTTAGCCTGCGGCAGATAAAACAAACAGTGCCTAATCTTTTTGACAAAAGCAGCAATAAGGTTATTGTTTAAGCAAGAAGCATGATTTCAATTATCAGAATAGCATGTACTGGAACAACTCTCTCTCGGACCTTGCTTATGTGCAATGGCCTCTGCTCACCCTTTTGGTTGACTCGGACCTTGCTTATGTGCAATGGCCTCTGCTCACCCTTTTGGTTGACTCGGACCTTGCTTATGTGCAATGGCCTCTGCTCACCCTTTTGGTTGACTCGGACCTTGCTTATGTGCAATGGCCTCTGCTCACCCTTTTGGTTGACTCGGACCTTGCTTATGTGCAATGGCCTCTGCTCACCCTTTTGGTTGAGTTCTTTAATCCTTTGACAGGACATCCTCCACACACTGTGCAGCCAACAGTTAGTGTCTGCACTAATTCGTTTTGAAAGATTACACTATGAAAAATCTCAGTTATTGTAATGATCGCATTTCATAGTGTGAGGGGTCCTGTTTAGGGCATGTTTGAGAAGGGGAGGAAGAACGCACCGAAGCTATTTGCTTCAGGTTAGAGTTCGGCCAGGGTCCCAAGTTGCTTTGATACCATTGGCATCCTTTCATCTGAATGGAGATGCTAAGTAGCAGCACTGCACTCTGGGAGCCAGCGAACCGCGTCAGTCTGCTGGAGTACATTTGATAGGTTCTGGGGGCTTTTTTGGTTTTCATCACTTGGGATGTGGTAGTGGCCACAGATGTTGCCAAGGAATCTCTAAATTAACCAGACCATCTCCTGCAGTTAAGAAGTAGTTGGATAAGATGTCAGTAATGCTGGGATTGACAAACCCTAGTCACCCCTGGAGGGGCACAAGGACAGCGCCTGTCAGTAGAGACTGTTCTGAGATGCAATGAAGAAAACCCATGCCTTCCTTTCACAGAGCATGTCATCTCATAGGAGAAGCAGGGTGAACTAACTCAGCAGATTGAAGTGTGTGCACTTGCAAGTAGTGTGAGGAAATTCCAGCAGTGAGAAAGAGTGAGGTGGGGACGGGTATTCTTCACATGGGTGGACACTGGGAACTTGATGAGGAAGGACCATGTGTGCTTCTAATGGACAAGTTTTGTTCTGTGTTGCCAGCCAGGTAATGAGTAGGGAAAAGTGTCTTCCAGACTAGGCCTCGGAGTAGAAGAGTCCTTAGTAAAATGGAAGAACTGGGCATGCTCTGCACACATAGAGAAAGGCATGTGACTAGGGCTGTGGGATGGGATAGGGCAGTTTGAGAAATCAGCAGTTCCTTAAGGGTTATCCCCAGATATTGGTGCTTCAATAACTGCTCAGAATCAATCGTTTGAAGTAGACTTAAACCAACTACCATATACCTGTTCACATACCTGCAGTTGGTGAAAAGCTGGGTATAAAGAGCTTATTTCTGTGCATTGTTTTATGCAGTTTGGCTGGGAATTGAGGGGTTCACAATAAAGGGCTGAAAGCTTATGCTGTTGTCCCCATGGTTTGTTTCCTATTAGGACAGTAAGCATTTCCGGACATATAGAGACTGAAGATATCAGGGCTTACACATACAAAGCTTTGACATTGTCACTTCTGCCTTACAAAGAAAAAACATGCAAACTAGGAACGGGTGGTATTTCTTTAATCTCCCAGAGAACTGAGAGCTAAGCCACCGTTCCAATCTCTAGAGAGATATGCTTATCTACAGCACAGCCACTGGGGCCATAAATGGCGGATGCTTAAACAGCACTGTGAAGTGGAATGAATGGTATCAAAGGAGGAGGTTTCCCTTGAGAAATATCTGAAATGGTGTTTCTTTGAAATATATGATATGACCCGGTTATATAAAAGTGGCCTTAGGTTAGTTAAACTACATATTATAAATTTTAGGACAACCATTATAAAAATTTAAGAACAGAGTATGAGGAAGAAATTGGAATCATATAATATTCTCACTTAAAATCAGAACAAGTTAAACATCAGGAAAGAGAGGCAAATATAACAGGGAGAAAATAGTTTTAAGCACAAGCTATAGACACTCATAAAACTATATCAAAATAACTCAGTGTAAGTGGTCAGAATGTGCCAATGAAAAGACTCTTAATGGATAAAATCAAGACTCTCTGTTGTCAATGAGAAATCCTCTCAATGCAGAGGAGCACATTAAAGTTGGACAGAGTGAACGTTTGTCATATTAACAAATAATAGAAAGATGAAGTAGACATGTTCATTTCAGACTAAACAGAGATTTCTGTTCATTGGAAAGCTCTTCAGGGATGAAGGGGTCGTGATGTTAGGGCCAAATCCCCAAGACATGTCTGTGTTACCAGAAAACAAAACAAATAATTCCAAAGTAAGAGGTGGGAAGTGCTGGAGCTCTCAGAGGTCAGAAAAGCTCCCTGTTGTGGCTTTACTCTTTTGTCTGTAATTCATACCTAAAGTGGATGAATAAAATCAGTGAGGATTTGGCCAGCACTGTTATAACAGAGGAACTGAGATTGTCCAGTGGTTTGATGTATGGTCCCTTAGCGTTTAGTGCTCTGTTCACCTAGTGTATTGATTATTGAGCAGATTCAAGGGTAGGAGACATGGGCTACACTTCTTCATGGGGAGCATGAAATAGCTTTGGGGCTGTGTTTAAAAGCCTCACGCGGACTTAGGGTTCATTCTGATTTGATTCACTTTTTTTTTCTCCTTCTCTTGCTCTGTTATCTTCTCTGAACACTTATCTGTTTGTGATTAGTTGTATTAAGTCTTCAGATGCTCTATGGAGAGGAATGAGGATTCTCTTTAGCTACGATGCTTTGTTATGTAGTGGACCTTGTTTCCTGACTTTCTGCCTAGAGACCTGGCAGAAAGGTTGTCTTCAGTCACTAGTAGTCATCATTTCTTTATATAACTAGGACATTTTTACTATTATATTTCCTTCATTTGAATGAAAAATTATATGATAATCTTACTTGTACATTGCTTTATGCTTCTTGAAAGTTGCTCAACTATTTTTCTCTTAAACGAAGTTGGACTAAAGTTGTTTATTCTAGGACCAAATTGAAAATTCAAAAGCATCCATTTTGGTGACCTTGTAAAAGAATTTTGAATTACATATGATTATCACTGACTATTTAATTCAGACTTGTCAATTAGCTTGAAATGTTTTCTTGCAGAAGGTCTACAGGCCCAGCTTCATGATTTTTTTTTTTTTGTAAAAAATGATCAGCCTAAAATTCAAGTGACCCCTCATAAAACTTCCTACTTATAAGTTAATGATGTCTCCAGGATAATTCAAGATCACTTCAGTGCTGGACAGTTAAAGCATGAATTCATGAGTAAACCGAGGCTTGGGTGAAATCAGGTGCTATTTGATTCCGTAGCTGACAAGGTGAAGCATCCTTGAAATTAGTCAAATGTTTACTATTTATTTAGCATAAACTCGAAACACCCAGAAGTATGTGCTATTAGGAGTAGTGATGCAAAGACAAGAAGCCCTGACGTTTCTAATATTAATATTCACACTAACTAATCAGGGTAAGATTGTATTTTAGGTGTTGTTTTATCAGAGAGTTTAAAGTAGAGACTTCATAGTAGAGCAGAAGATGAGAGAAGAGGAGCATTAGAAAGGGGAGTAACTCTTCTCCTAGGTGTGGGTGGGTCACCAGAGAAGTTCATCTTGAAAGTTGTATGTGTGGTTATTTCCTGAAGCAATGGGAATGATCTATTATCTCTGTCTGTAGAATGTGAAAATGGGAAACATGATATGAGCTCATTCGAACATCTGAGACTTAGGAAGTCTCAGACAAAGAGGAAATTATTTGAAGATCTCAGACATAAGATTTGTCATTTCTTTATGGTTGATTAATGAACAAATATGTCCATTCTTTCGAGCATTCCAAGGAAACATTTTCCCTGCATAACAAATCCTTTCAAGTTATAAAAGCTAATTTCGTCTCTAGTTTAGAATGGCTGCTTTGGAATTTCTGTTTTCAGGGATTTAAATCTTTGACCTTCTAGATCTGCAAGCATTGTCAGAGTTGAAGGAAACTGTAAACATTAGGCACTTTGGTTAATAGTTAAAAGCCCTGTCGTAATCCAGTGGAGAATACCATAGTAGTTCTAATTGGGCTGATGGGTTGGACTGGAGAGTGAAGTTTGAAGAATTATAGAAGTCAGAATCTGTCTAGTGGGCTAATAGAAGCCCCTGAGGATATAGAAAAGGAAGCAGAGACTTCGGATTGTATGTCTGACCAAACCTCTCAGAAGCACAGGAAAATTGAGATATCGAGAAAGCAAGTAAGTAAGCTTACAAATGAAGCCTGCTGGGATTCTTTATGAATCAGAATTCATATTGAAAAAGTGATGGGTCAGACAGTGACACTTAGAAAAAAAAAAGAAAAACAAAACAAAACCAACAACAAACAACAGGTTAACTTCCTGATCTTAGAAAGTTTCAGTGCTAAACTCTAGAGAGTTCTGAGGGCCCCTGGTAGTATGAATAAAATAAAAACGTAGTTGGATTATCGAATTAAAATACTCTTTTATTTTTAAATGGATAATAAAGGAGGAAGTAACAGTAGCAAAGACAGAAGCAGGGACCAGGATGTGTAGGAAAGGAGAATTGAGGGGCATAGGACAGTGGTCTGGAGTGGTCTGATGATACAAAGAAAGCAGAGGTTCAGAGGCCATCTGAAAAGATTCCAGGACAGTTTGTCATTAGGAAAGTTCTACTTGAAGTATGTGTAGGGGATTGGTGGAGTGGCAATGAGAATAGAAAACAAAGCAACAACAACAACAACAACAACCAGAGTGAAAGCCACTGTTCTGAGGGATGAAGCAGGAAGACTCAGAGGCGTGGAGACTGTGAGTTGTTGGTTCTGGAGACTGAGAGGTAAGGCGGTTCAGATCATCTCAGCTTTAAAGCAAATGGGGAAGGAATGTAGGGAGATGCTGGAATGAAGGAGCGAGTGGGAAGGAAGGGAGAGATGATTAAGGAAACCCTTGATGTATATTGTTGATGGAAAAATTTGAGGCCTGTTTCTGTCAGTTGAACTTTCTGCCAAATGCCTCAGATAATTGGTCTTCCCTTTCTGGCTCTGACAGTTTGTAGGTCTGAATAGTTGTCAGCTTCGATGTATTTCAGATTTAGACCATATGGAAATTATCCTCAGATATTTCTACTGTCTTTGTATTTATGGGTATCTAAGCAGCGGAGAGGCCAGAGAACCTTAGTGTATGACTGCACTCTTGGTTTATTTTGACATCAATGCTAGTGGGTTTTGCTAAAGTACCAGTTTCACTTCTAGGAATCTCTTCCCTTGTTTCTTCTCTTTTCCTTGTGGTTAGATTCAAGGGATGAAGGTAAAGTTTTTGACACGGCTTTATTTCTATAAAAGTAGAAAAGTGTGGTTTCCTGAGCACTTTTAGAGCATTTGGAATCTGTATCTGTGCCTAGTGAGTGCCAGCTCTTACATGTTCCTTTATCATTAAATAAATCTCAGAAATAACACAATCTCCCACATTCTACCAAGGAAGAAACTACAGTCAACATAGTCTGGAAAATCTGCTGTGACCACACAGTTTGCTGTATCATAAATCAGGACAAGCTGGTCCACCATCAGATATGACTTGCTACTTATCAATTTTGGGTCTGAGTTTATTCTACCTTTTAAATAAGACAATTTCTGTAATATTCCCAACTGTGTCTCCTGTGTTAATGTCACAATTTATTTTCAGTCTTCTACCTATATTTTCACTGTCCTAAGCAACTCTGCAGTGACATTAGAACTCTTTCTTCCCTTACTCTATCCTAGTAATTTGTGGGGTTCTGTGTACCGTGGTAGGTGCACACTGCCCCCTTCTCCTTTCTGCCAGGTTGTGTGTGTGTGTGTGTGTGTGTGTGTGTGTGTGTGTGTCACAGAGGGGTTTCTACTTTATTGCTGCCTTTTTATGTGAACCTCAGCTCGCAGTTCCGTGGCTGTCATTTCTCTTCTGCTCCCATTCATTGGCACGTGAGTGAATGGCAATCATAGCTCCCGTCTTTCCTGCACAGTTATGGCCTTTTGATATTCCTCACAAACCAGAGAGAAGTAATAACATAGCCATTCTTCAGAAATAAAGGCTTTCAAATGGGATTTTGAGTAAATTAGAAATTCCAGGTTGTTTTGACTCTCACCTGAAACATATCTCTGCTGTGTATTGTGACTGCAGTTAAGTGTTTGAAAACAGGCTGGAGGGAGAGAATGAGTCTCTGCCTCTATTGTGTGCCTTAAAGCTCTAGCCAAAATTTCAAGGTCTTTCTTTCCACTTTTAGCCAATTCCTAGAGCTTTACATGGATGTATTTGTGTTATTTGTATTTATTTTTACAAACTACCATCTAGAACTTCCTTTCATAAGCTGCTAATTATTTTTGTGATAATGCTGTGATTTCAGCTATCTTAACATTGGTCTAAAAGGAACTCATTTCATTAGTGAGCTCTGGAGAGAATGCGTGCACATAAAATTGTCGTGTGCAGTTCATGCTAATGGCAGCAAATGCAGTTTTTAAGCTGGGGTGGCCAAGTCTCTGCTCAGAAATGCTAGTGGGTCTACAGCAGCCTCCTGTACAGTTGTGTTTCCTTTTGTACTCTTCAGACATGCTCCCTTGGGTGTGTGGTTTTTGTGAAAGAGAGACCTGAGAGAGGTTACAGAGGCTGAGTCTGTAAGTTGGATAAAGGGGAGTAGGCAGGTTGACATTTCCACAGCTGATTGGCCAGCCGGTCTCAAAGTGGGTGTGTCAGCTTTTACCTGCTGCTTTCTCAGCTTATCTCACACACAGTAGGAGCCATTCTGTCTACTGAAAACCCACAGAGCCTTCTTCGAGTTTTTCAAACATACAACTCAGGCACATTTGCTCTTTAGTCAGTCAGAATTAGTGGTCTTGTCATCTTTCCATCAGATACGTTTCTGACACACTTTCCCTCACTTTTGCAAAGTCAAACTGTTGACTACTTAGCACTCTGGATTTTACCACACTTGGTAAAAGGAGAAAATTAAATGAAAATTATTTTTCTCAAAATCCTTGGTTTTAAGAACAAATAAAAACATGCTAGAGATGTACCCCTGTAGGTTTAGAGTATCTGCTTAAACCCCAAGAGGACAGGAAAGACAATTACTTGTCTACCATAGGCAGAGGATTTTGGTTTTAATAGTTTTCTCTTGAATATAAACATTAGTAATTTTTATATAACTGAATTTAATTTTAACAATAAAAGCATGAACTAAAACATCAAATAAACAAAATGTAGACAATTACTAAACAGTTTTTAAATGTTTTGTAAATATTTCTCTTGAGAAGCTTTGTGTGTGTGTGTGTGTGTGTGTGTGTGTGTGTGTGTGTGTGTGCGTGCCCAAATTACCAAATTTTCAGTTTCTTTGAAACAAAAATTCTTCATGAACAGGAAGTCGTCTCTTCTTTTTATTTATTTTATTGTATTTTTTTGGGCTGGACCTTTCCAGGAGTGCCATCATGGGAGGATTCTTTGGCAGGATGCCTGGGGATTTCCATGGCTGTAAATACAGCCTGCCATGCTGGTCATATGTGTTACCTGTTATGTGGTTTAAGTGAGCGACACATACAAAGGACAGGCATTTGGGAAAGTTGATTTTTTTTTTTTTTTTGACTTTTTAAATGCCTTTCTTCTGTGAGCAACAACAAAACAATACCGCGACATAACCTGTCTTCTGAAGCTGTTTGCTATTTTAATTCTAATTTCAGAGCAATGGCTTCATGTGCTTATCAAACCAGGTTGCAAGAAAGAAACCATACAGCAAAAGCCAGAGTCTTCATGATCCATGGATTTTTCTCAACTGGGTTAAATTGTGTTGTCTCACTTGAAAAAGAAATTATTTGTTTTAGTAGAAGCCAAGTTTGGTAGCTGAAACTTCACAGAGGGGTTTTTGTGTAAGAGGGTGTTGGCTTCCTTCTTGGTACAACCCTGTGATCACTGCTTAACAGCTCTGCAAGGCCAATACCCTGCTTGACCCTGAGGAGCACACGTGGGCTTGATCAGAATTGTGAGCACATTTCTGTGTTGTAAAAATTAAAATTTACTATCAGATGTTTTATAGTATTCATATGTAGCTATGGTATTGGTAAACTGGACACTTATGATATACTATAGTGTGCCTAATTTATATTTATTAGGATATTAATTTTTGGTTTGTTTAACCTGAACTCAGCACATAGCATATTTGGTAGGTTTTATGAACTTAGTTAATTATCTCTTTTTACAAAAAGATTTATTTATTTGTTATATATATGAGCACACTTAGCTGTCTTCAGGCACACCAGAAGAGGGCATTGGATCTCATTACAGATGGTTGTGAACCACCATGTGATTGCTGGGATTTGAACCCAGGACCTCTGGAAGAGCTGAGCCATCTCTCCAGCCCGGTTAATTAACTTTTTTTGCTCAGGATTCAAAATATATATTTGGCTTTCTCAAATGCAAATTTCCTTAGTGGTTATTCTAATTTTCATTTAAAATTCCATCCTCATGATGAACACACACACACACACACACACACACACACACACACACACACACACACACTCCAGTCAGCACAGTTTATCAAGAACTGTTAACTGCTACCATTGCTATCACTTGCTACGTTTTCTTGCTCCTGCTCCACTACCCTGCTGCCAGCTGCAGTCCCCTCTTTTCCTACTTGGAACTGAGCCCAAAGTCTCCCTCCCTTACAGCAGAAGCCTGGCCCTATATCATCATCATCTCCTTTTTTACATGTGTCGGGATATTTAACACTTCCTTCTGTCCATGCCTTTCTTGGTGTCTCTTTTACTTCATCTGTATTAACTTATTCTGTAGCACCTGTCACAGTGATGGAGGAAAAATGTTTCCAAGTGCTTTGATCGGAAGGACGGTGATGAGTTCCTGTGTTGGCTTCTGTGACGCTGTGATGAAATTCCAGGCAGGGATCTACTGGGAGAGCACTGTCTTCTTTTGCCTTGTCGTCTTCTAAGCCCTTGACTTGTTCTCTTGGCCCTGCCTCCAGCCTTTAGACCCATGGCTGGGGAGGAGTACGCGTTGGAGGAAGCATGCCCAGTTGCTGTGAGCTAGGAAACAAAAAGAGTGAAGAAGGGACTGGCAACAAGCTCTGCACAGTATATACCCAATGACGTCCTACCTCCAAGGAGACTCCTTTTTCAATAGCCTGCCTTTTCTGTGTCCATAAATGGATAATTTATTGATGAAGTCAGAGCCTTTATGATCCAGTCATCTCCCAAAGGCAAAACCGCAGCACAAGGCTCTGAATGATGGCTCTGGGGACAGAGTTTTAAAGTCAGGACACAGGACATTATCTTTTTAGCTAGGCACTTGGATACTCAGCCTCAGTTTTCATAGGTCTGAAGACATCTGTAGGGGTTCATGGAGTGTAATCTGCTAGTGCATTTGTCATGAAAATAAGTTGACTTTTGTTTACTGTCACTAAGTATAGCACACTGTCTAGCCATGCTATCTCAGAGGCAAGTAGCATTGTGGTTTTGTCCCCATGTCACCAGACCCATACATTGAGTCCTCCATCATTCCTTTATGGCTTTTCATGGGCGTGGTTGCTTTCATTAATAAATGGAAATTCAGGAGTCATTTAACTTTATGAAGAAAGCACACACCAGGCCATCTTCCTGAAAGACAATGATAAGCATGTTGTGACTTGGTATTCTTTGGTTTCTTACCCCATCATACCTGATGAAATGTGTACCAGCAAGTCATAACTCACATAAATGCATTAGGAATGTTCTGCCGAGTGCCATTCTTTGGAAAAGAATTTGCACATGAACAATCTGGAAGGTATACACACATGTTATAGAGCTACTACGGAATAGTGGAATTCTTACTGACTCAAATTCTGTCAGTTTTATTAGTGGATACAGTCACAAAGCATGTATCAAGTTATAATTAGGATACAACTTACTAATGCCATTCCAAAACATTTATGAACTTTAGTAGGGACCACAAAAAATAAATGAACTATTTGTATATTAACCAATAGAATTCCATGGCTATAGAGGCAGCTCTGTGGGTGACGTGCAAATTGTGCTAACATTAGGATCTGAGTTCAACTCCCCAGAATCTACGTAAAGCTGGGTGGGATACTTTCCACATGTAGATGATAGGCAGGTGAATCCCAGGAAGCCTGTGGGTCTCCTCAGTGCATTTTGTGGCAGCGTCCTCATCTTTAACTATGTGGAAGGCAAAGACCAATACCTGTTTGTCCTCTGACCTTTATGTGCATACATACACATATGATCTGTGTGTATCCTTCATATGTGAACATCCACACATACACCACATGCATGTGCATACACACAAACACACACACACTCATATACATAAAGATAAACGATTTGCTCATGAGAATCTTGCGAAGAAATAGCATGTAGGAGTGATGTGCCTCTTCTCTTCTCTTCTCTTCTCTTCTCTTCTCTTCTCTTCTCTTCTCTTCTCTTCTCTTCTCCTCTCCTCTCCTCTCCTCTCCTCTCCTCTCCTCTCCTCTCCTCTCCTCTCTTCTCCTCTCCTCTCCTCTCCTCTCCTCTCCTCTCCTCTCCTCTCCTCTCCTCTCTTCTCTTCTCTTCTTCCCTCCCATCCCCTCCCCTCCCCTCCCCTTCTGTTCTTTTTTTTTTTTTTCCCTTTTTCACCAACTTTAGGTGTTTTTATAATAGGTCTCCCTTTAATCTCGTTTCTGCAGTGTGTGAGTAAATATCAACCCTTGACTTCAACAGATGCGGGTAATTCCTTCGGCTTTAGGTTGACCCCCTACTAGCATATAAAACAAATCATTTTAAGGAACACTTACTTTTAGCTGTTTGTGAAGCCCGTTTGGCATAAAAGATTTCAATCTCAGCACATAAATGTGGTTGGACTTGTGAGCATTTTAAGTTTCACTTTCAAGACATTTAATATTTTCCATGGTATGAAAGCAGTGCTATTTTATTGGAGAAAATAAAGAACCTCCTCATCATGCGCTCTTGGGTCACTCCAGCCTCAAAGCCTTTCACAAGGTTGGTGTGAAATTTCCTTGGTTAGTTCTCTGTGTGTCTTTACAGGCAACCTCCAGAAAGCAAATACCATCTTCTATGTTTGTTGGAGCATAAACCACAGGTGTGTGTGTGCGCGCATGCGTGCATGTGTCTTCATTAGAACGTTAGAGAACACTTTGAACTCTGCTCATCTTAGTGACTCTCCAGGGTGGTATTACTTGTTTATCCTGCTGTTCCAAAGCTCTCATGATTTTATAAAGCTCACTTTGAACAGGACAAGCAAGATCTCAGTGGTGAGCACCAGTTGGCGGCGGGGATTTGGGGACTTCCCAGAACTTCGCAGAGAATCAGTGCTGTGCTTTTCGGTACATCGCATCTGCCTTCTGTAGGGAGGCTTGTATCCTGAGAGTGGGCACGTGACTTCGCTCTTGCCGTGCTCAGTGTGTGGGCCTGGGCCAGGGCCAAGGGGTACTTAGAGCTCTGCTAGGAAATTGAGGACTGGACCAGGGGACGTGAAGTGCCGTCAGGTTGAGCATCAGGCCTTACCTGGTCTCCATCAGTCTCTGAGGCGATGGCACACTCTAATTGGGATGATGTAGTCATGCTTTTCAAGAGGAAAAGGATAAACGAGCACTGCCCTATCATTTTTTAGATAGTATTGTGATATGATGTATAAGAATTAACCAGAGCATAAGAAGTAATACAAGACTGGGAAAAGAGGTAGTATCATCAAGAAATGTAGCCCTTTTGTTTTTGCTCATTGAAAACAGTTTTGGATGGTGGGGGGTGGATGGGGGAGGGAAATCTGCTGATGGGAACACGGAACGGGAACTTGAAGTGGCGGCTTGACCTCAGGAAGAGAAAAATGCCATTTCTCCAGACGTGTGAAATGCAGGGTTTGTCAAAGCCTTCTCTGATGTGTTTCTGCAGACAAGTGTGCTTGAGAACTGGAAGAGGGCAAAACAAAGTCCCCCACCCTCCTCTGGCACTGCTTTTACTGGTTACTTGGTAGTTCTTTGATGCTGTTTCTCTTCACTCCCTCTTTGTGCGTGTGGGTCCATGTATGTTGGGCATCTGCGAGCATCACCTATTAAGTTTCAGATCACACTTTGTATGGCTCTGTAAAGCTTCCTGATAGGAACTTTCTTCCTAATGAAATCAGACTTTTCCGTTAGCTCCTGTGGCTCTTTTCATGACCAGGACGGACTCTACCTTGTAAGCCTGAGAAGCCCTTTCTTCCCCAAGTGGCTTTTGGACCTACCTAGTGTTTATCACAGCACCAGAAACCAAACTAGATAAGTTACTTCGTTCATCACGTGTTTGGGTTGCCGGATGCTGCCGTATAGTCTCCACCATCTGCTAAGTCCTCAATGGCTGAGTGTGTGTGGGTGGCTTCTTGCTCTCCCAGGAGGGGTCCCTGGTGCCTTCAGAATCTTCAGAAGTTTACAGTCCTCTGCCTTAATCCAGCGGAAGGTCATTTATCAAGGTATATGATGAAAGTCTCCTGAAACACACCCAGGCCAGGCAACCCCAGCTTGCTTTATTTTGAAATGCAGGGAGCCCCCTCAGGATCTCAGGCCTCAAGTCCACATGCTGCTTTCATAGAAAGACAGCAAAGACGAGACTCATCAGCATCCCTTTTGCTTGTATCATTGCTACTGAGGAGAGTTTGAGGCAGGCCCCCAATGCAGAGCAGACACAAGGGAATTGCACCCTCATGTGACAGAGGATCTCTAAAGACTTCTGTTTGCAGACCTGAGATGACTGTTCTGTAAAATTTTAAGGAAGTCTGTATTTGAGATTTATATATAGCTGTCAATTATCTGCATAAATTCTGAAAAAAAAAACAGTTGAAAAATACTAGTAGCCCTGAAGTGTCTGAATGTTCAAATAATGGATATTGTGAAGCAGGCCCAAGGACACCAGTGTGGCTTTCCTCCTGTATGCCCTGCCTGAACACTTGGAACAGAATATTGTTTGGATGGCTCTAAACAATAGAGGTTAACAGGTTGGAGAAATGCTTTAGTGCCTGAATGCCTTTTCTTCCTGAGCGTGTTAAACTGTATAAACCGTATAGCACTAGTAGGGTAGTGAACTGGTTTAATGAACTACGTGTATGTATTTTCTTGCCTATAAGTGTTGATAGGTGTATTTGGTCATGTGGTAGAAAAGAAACTTCTAAGAAGTTTGGATGTGCTGTTGCCAGGGTGATTTGATAAAGGCTGGTTAAGGGGCCATAGAGCAGTAGAGAGTCTATTGCGTGTTGTTCTGGTACCTGTTGTGTGAAGTGAGCACTTGGCTCATTTCTTGCTACTGAGCCCAGACTGTGCATGAACTTGTGCTAAACACAGATTTTTCTGCAGAGTCTATTGACTGAATAGCACATCATTGTAGTGGTCAGTGTTCGAGAGCTGAGGCCTGACAGCAGGCGTAGTATAAGCAAGGCCTTCATAGAAGAAGGGACCGAGAAGGAGCAGGGACAAGGAGACAGGACTGGAGAGAAAGAGAGGCGCAGACCTATGGAGTCAAGGACACCAAAAAAGGGTGGGGTTGGTCCAGAGTGCAATGCCAGGAAGCAAAGTGCTGGCCTCCCTGTGTTTAGTTCTGTATTCTTTTGAGTTTGAGAACAGAGAGGGCTAGGTTACCAGTGCCTGTCATGAGCAGGACAGAAATACAGAATTAGTAATTAGATGTATCCGCACTAGATGCTAGATAACAGGTTGGAGTTTTATGAGAGAGAAATCACACTCCCGAATCACAATTGAAAAGGGGAGAGGTACTATAATTACAAGGTCCTTGAAGAGAATCTCACAGATGTTGGCATGATCACCTTTGGGCATGTTCAGTCTGAATTTACAGTGCTTTGTGGCTGTCACAGTTTAATGACTGCTAAGGCCAGACCCACTTTCTAGTATGGGGTATGGAGTTTCCTGATTTGCTCCGCACTGATACACCGTATCTGGCAGTTTGTGCTCAATGACAGGAAGCTGAAGGTGGACTGCTGAGGACTGGTTAGCAAGAAGCTTTCAGCTAAGACATAGAGGAGGCTCCCAATGTCAGGGCATTTTTGCGTATTTATAGTGTCAGGAAGACATCCGTGTAAAAGACCAGACAAAGGAAGAAAGACGAGACGCCACCTGAGATCTACATATACCACTCACAGCTCACCCACCCTGTACTTCTTCACGTCATCTCATGGTATTTTCTTAACTCAGAATGTCGGCTGTTCCCTGTGGTCCAAATGAAACACAAATTTATGTCTGGCTTAGATTTGTGTATCAAGGTCCAGACTCATAAATTTACCAGTGAGTCAGTTACATCTCCATGTGATATTTTCCAGTCCAGCAACTTACCAAACACAATTCTTGGAACACATGTCTGTCTTCCAAGTTTTTTTTTTTTTTTTAGCTTCCTCAACATCAACAAATGGTACCTTTGACGACCCATATGCTGACACCAGGAAGTTGGGGCCTATCTTTTAATTTCCCAGCATTCAGTCCAGTTCGTCCTGATACTCTAGAGGTTTTGTCTTCATAGGTTTCTTTTCTCCCTTGCTTGGTCCCTGCTATGAGTGCTAAGATCTTTCCCTGGATTAGGATTTCAGCTTCTTCACCACACTTGCTGTTGGGAGGCTATGTATCGGAGCAATGACAACTTCCTACCTGCGGAATCCCTATGACATTGCTCCATTTTCTCCAGCATTCAGTGACAGCCAATAGCTCAGAGGAAAGCAGTGGGGTCTAATAAGCCCTTCCCATCAATGGCAGAATGCTGATGGGTTCCATCTTGTGCAAGTCATGTACAGATAATCAAGGCTGCTACTAGTTCAAGAAAATGGAAGCCATGCCACGTTCAGAAGACAGCATTTTCAAGCACTCCTTACTGTTGCCAGTCTCTCGTTCTTTCTGCCCCTGCTTGTGGAGACAATCATTAGTAGAAGTCATAGTTGCAGTAAAACCTTGTCAACCTGTCACATAGCTTTAAGCATGGCAAGCCCATATCCGATCTTGTTTTTCTCACTTAATTTCTTCTAGTGGTTTTGAGAAAAACTCCAAGTATAATTGTCTCATAGATTATTTATTACTTGAAAGATGGGGACTCTTGTAATAAATTACAACTGTGGGTCTGGAGATTGGGGCTTAGCAGTTTAGAGCGTTTGCTGCTTTTGCAAAATACTAGGATTCGGGGTCTGTAACTCCATCTATAAGGGTTCTGATGGCCTCTTTTAGTCTTTGAGGATATCTGAATGCACAGGGGACACACACACACACACACACACACACACACACACACACACAACTATCATGTTCTAACATGACCAAATTAAAACAAATCTCAATGTCTTAACATCCAGAGCTCAGTTAGTGTTACTTTGAAATTTGTTTGCCTTGGTTCCTTCCACAATGTCCTATAGTTTGGACTTTTCAGATTATGACCCAGTTCCTATTATTTAACTGGTTGACTATATCCTTTCAGTAAGCACTTCAGTCCAGGTGTGATCAGATTTGGGTTGGATTTATTTGGTGAAAGAGCATGAAAGCCCGCACCAGGAGAAACATTATTCCTAGGAGCATGATTTTATGACCTGTGCAAACTAAGCACTTACTACATTGTCTCTCTTCACTACATCTTAAGCTAAAGAGATGACCACGGAATACCACCCGTTGTCTTAGTTTTATTATATATAGTTAAAGACATGAGGGTGCTTGGTGTCCTTCCAATTGAAGATATCATTTTACAAATGACCAAATTGCTTCATTTGACAGGAGCCTGATGATGTCCTCTCAGAGTATCCCACTCATTTGATTTTTAGGTATTATGCTGGACTCCTGGGATGTACTGTCACAATCGTTATGTGCAGGGATGTATTATTATTTATTATTTATCCAGAGCACAAACTCAAATCTTCACAATTAGTATTTGTTGAATAAGAGATGAATATGCAAACTTGGATTTAATGAAGGATTGAGCTTTAGGAGAGGATTTGATTTTTGTATCTGTTGTTTGAGAACTTGAAGAGAGGGCAGAAAGAATGACATATTTGGATGACTGTAAGGGGGTCAAGTTCCACTGAGTCTTTAAAGGAATGCTTTATCCATGACAGTGATAGTAAAGAAGCCATGACCATTGAGGGCTACTGTCTTCCATGAAGTCTTCGTTGTCACTGAGGTCTTCTGATCGCAAGATAACTGTTGCTGTTGTCGGATGTTTCCAGGTGATTGGCCTCTTCGCCAAAGGGCTGAAAGTTTTCACTGGAGCAGAGTAATAATACAGACTAAAGACACTGTCCAAACTGACCGTGGGCCCTGTGTGTGATGATGTTCAGAGCCCCAATCATGCTTAGGGAATTCCTTTGACAGACTTGAAGAGAAAGGAGGATGTTGTTACTAAGAGAATAGTGTGAGTGGCTCTCTATTTCTATTGATAGATTAGGTCATAACCTAATTTTCCCATTTTATATGTCTTTCCAGATAGGTCTGATTTTAATCATTGGCTTGAGGCAGAAGATGGTAAATAATGATTTTCCCTTTAGAGGCCATAGTTTATCTTTGCTGCCTTTGAAGATTTGAATAAGTTTGCCCCCAACACACACACACACACACACACACACACACACACACACACACACACACAGATTCATGTATCTGAATTCTGAATGGTTGGCCATAGGGAGCAGCGCTATGAGGAGATGTGCCCTTATTGGAGGAGATGTGAGCATATTGGAGTAGGTACTTTGCTTAGACTCTCCCGAGAGTGCATGATAGTCTCTTCCGGCTACCTTGGAAGGCAGTATCTCTTTCTATTGCCTTTAGATCAAGATGTAGAACTCTTGGCTGCTCCAGCAGCATGTCTGCCTTCATGCTGCCTTGCTTCCCACCATGATGATAATGGACTAAGCCCATTTAAATGAAACCATAAGCCAACCCCAATTAAATGTTTGCAATGGCCATGGTGTCTCTTGACAGCAGTAAAACCCTAAGACACTACACATGTACCTCAAACTAGTTTAGGCCAGGTTGGTTCTTCTAGTTTTTTAATTCAGATGTGTTGTGGGTTACACCTGAGTGTAGAGTACCTGGATTTGATTGATATTGGGATGAGCGACACATACTGTTGTCATGGGTGGGAGTATTTGAAGTCCATTGCAGGTGAAGGCTGAAGATGCTGATGTTCCTGGGTGCAGTGTTTGGAGCGGGTTGTGTATGTGTACTGGCTGGTTTTGTGTCAACTTGACACAAGCTGGAGTTATCACAGAGAAAGGAGCCTCAGTTGAGGATATGCCTCTATGAGATCCAGCTGTCAACTAGTGATCAATGGGGGAGGGCCCAGCCCATTGTGGGTGGTGCCATCCCTGGGCTGGTGGTCCTGGGTTCTATAAGAAAGCAGTCTGAGCAAGCCAGGGGAGCAAGCCAGTAAGCAACATCCCTCCATGGCCTCTGCATCAGCTCCTGCTTCCTGACCTGCTTGAGTTCCAGTCCTGACTTCCTCTGGTAATAAACAGCGGTATGGAAGTGTAAGCTGAACAAACCCTTTTCTCCCCAACTTGCTTCTTGGTCATGATATTTTGTGCAGGAATAGAAACCCTGACTAAGACAGTATGTATAGTGCATTCAGGTGAAAGAACTAGGTTGCCAGGTACAGAATTACAAGTCTGGGTGTGCATAACCCTTAACCAAATGGGGAGTCCCAGGGCACTAAACTATTTTTGCCTTCCTCATAAAGCCCTTAAGATTGTTTAACTGAAAGTTAAGCGGTTTATTTCAGTGTAATAATAGTATAAGATTGATCGGCTTAACATTGTGGAAATGTACCCAGTTCTGTATTCGGTCATGAACATTATTTATATTCAAATTCTTCATTGTTTCAATGTATTTAAGAGCTCGGATGTTGGCTAAAACATTTCAAATCATTAATTATGCTCTAGTAGTGACATTTAAAAAATAGCTAAGAGTTGGTTATTGGATGTATTCTTTGCTCATTGTATTAAATCCTCAGATTTTATATTCATAGTCACATCCTAGTAAATAGACTTTAGGCTGTGATTTTATTAACCTTAGAATTTACTTAAAAAGAAATGAATTTAAGGAGACTTATTCTGAGTCTTTTTCCACTTCTGTCTACATCATTTGGTAGATATTAGGGCAAGTGGCTCCTAGAGTTTACCTTGAAATTCTAATTATTTAAATTTTCACTTCTCTCTTAGAGTAGGTATGGGAGTTAGCATTGTCAGGATATGCCAGAAAACTGTGGTTGAGCACTTTTGAGGCAGATTCTCATTTACGTCTGAGTTTAAAAAAAAAAAAAAAAAAACAAAAACATTTAAAGATGGTAGCAACTGTCTTTAACATTTTATGTTTTTAAAAATAACTTGCTTATTTTTGTTTCATGTGAAGTGGTGTTTTACCTGCATGGATATCTGTGTGAGAGTGTCAGATTCCCCTGAAACTGGAATTCGGCATAGCTGGGAGCTGCCATGTGGGTGTTGGGACTTGAACCCAGGTCCTCTGGAAGAGCAGCCATCTCTCCAGCTGTCCCCGTTTTAGGTTTTAGTACTCCGTACTGAGCATTTGTACGAGTTTTAAATGCAGTTGTTAAGAAATGGAGACGGGTTAGGATAGTTTTCCGAATTGTTTTATCTAACTTTGCCCGAGATTGATAAACTGAGCCCCAACAGTGCTCCGAGCATGCTCTGGCGCTCCTGATGCTGCCCCATTGTGAGCACAGCAAACAAAAGCCATGTATCTGGCTTCCCAGGCTACTGTTTCCCTCAGCACTTTCTCCTGATACAAGATCATAACGGACGAGGGAGACGTAATGTATTAAATTTCGCAGATATATTAAATTTCTTTCAGGTACACTGCTTTAATTTCCTTGATATCTTCCAGATACAGTTTCTTCTAGGCATTAGCTCCTGAACACTATTTTCCACGATGGCCTAGATAATATTTGCAATTTCGTTTCACTGCACTAAGTTATCCTATTAATGTGGGGCGACCAATGGAAAACCTCTGCCTTGCCTTTGAGAACCACTCCAGTCTATGAAAATTTGCTCCGTGCATGCGAGTTTTTGAAACCAAAAACTGTGCTTTGAGCAAAGTGGGGAGTTTCTCTTTAGAGGTGGTACAGAAAAATAAAGGAATGAATGGATGGATACAATAAAACAAAAAGCAGTAGGTGGTGTTTTTGTTTTGTTTTGTTTGTTTTTTTTTTTTTTTTTTTTTTTTGTCTAAAATTTCTGCAGTTTAGGCTTCTCTCTCACAACAGAATTAAGTGAATTTTGTATCTACAAGTGTAAGGGGAGGGGAACAGGGAACTGTGAACACAATTTCTGAGGTTAGAGGTTTGAATCTGTGGTCAGAATCTTGTTAGAAGCTAGATACTACTTCAGCCTGGCTTTGCCTGGCCACCTAGTGTCTGCAGGTCTCTGTTGCATAGTTTCCCCAATACCTATTTATGCAGCTCTGCCTAGTGCTGCTTTTGGTACCTCATAACTTGTGACATGCAGACCAGACTAGAGTGCTGATCCTTGGCCTTCCATTGAATCTCACAGTGAGACCACATTGCTAACCGCAGTTGAGGCTGGAGGAAAATGGCTCCATGTGTAACAAGTAGCAACTAGAAGCAAAGCTGTCAATACCTCCAAAGGAACAGCAATATCAGCACAACCTAAGGCATGTTTTTCTCACCATGTTATTTATCTGAATTAATGTTTCCACTGGCAATCAAACCTTGATTGCCTTTTATCCATTAACTTGTGATTTAATTAATATGACTTGTTAAAGGGGAATCCTCAATGTTTTTCTGTAAACAGCTCTGATTTATTGATTCAATTTGAATTTTGCGTTTATTTGAATCAGGGTTTGAATTGCATGTGTTAAACCCTCAAAAAGTAGTTTAAAAACTACAAGATAATTAGAAAATATGGTGTTGTTTTTAAAGGATAGCATCTTAATTTGATACCCTTAAGAAGTGAAATACATACATGGCCAGTAGCATAAAATTTTGAGTGCTTCAGATAATAGTGATAAAGTCCATTTATATACAAAAATAAAACAGATAGTATACATACATCTGTACTGAAATTAGAACATTAGGAAATTTCATATCATTATTTCCAAAGACCTTTTATAGAATGTTTGAGCCTGTGATTTAACATTTTTACACAACTTTGAAACTTAAGGACTCGGCTGTTGGTGAGTGTCCAGACATGTTGAGAAAATCTAATTAAGAAAGAAGAAAGTCACAGTGACTCAGGTTAAAGAGCAATTTGATGATCAATATAATTCTTAGTGGGGAACTTGTGAAGCCACTGGAGAAGAGGGAGCTGCTGATTAGTGGTTTGTGTTTATGTTATTAAAGGATTGTAAATGCTTTGCAGTGGGTCAGTTGGGTATAAAAAGGTTAATTAACAAAGTATTCTATAAATTCTAAAACTTCCATGAAATGAAAGCTTGTCACCATATGCATAAAAACCAGAGAGACTTTACCTTTAATCCGAAACACACACACGCATACACACATAAGACAAATAAAGAAACATAACCAAAAATACAACAAACAACCCCCAAACCAAAAGAAAACCAGACATTGTGATATTACTGGAGAGATGGCTCAGCAGTTAAACTGTGAAGGCAAACATAAATGCAGATGTTGGCAGCTTTAGAAAAATTTTGATGTCTCTGAAAATTTTAGACATAAGAGTTTTTCTACCTTATTTTCTATTTATTTGGCATCAACGAAGGGGAAAATCTCCATGAATTAATAGCATCTGTAGTCATTCTGTGTCTGGAAGGTTCTAGATATTGGACACAACATTGAATAAAAGACACAGTCTTTTTATTTCTGGAACTTAAATTCTAATCACATTTAGTTTCATGTGATAAAATATGTGGAACATCAGTTTTAGCAACAACTAAGTCTATAAAACCCACTAAGACTTAGGCCTGGACTTATATTCAGGTAAAACACTCAGGCACATTCCATTAAATAAAAGCTAAAAACCAACCAATAAACCAACCAGCCCACCAACCAGTCACCTTGACATCTTTATCACTTGAAATTTTGATTCATGGAAATTGCAGAATTATAACTCCATAAAACTGGTTCTTGTATTTATAGAAGGTGAATTCAAAAGAAATGCTTTTATCACCGTAGAGTAATATAGATTGACCTTTGAGCGTCCTTAGATGGATTCTGACTGTGTCAGTCAGTCATTGTTCTATTGCTGAGAAGAGACACTATGAGCAAGGCATCTCTTATCAAACAAACATTTAATTTGGGGCCTTGTTTACAGATTCAAAGTCTTAGTCCACTGTTATCATTATGGTGAGTGCATGGTGGCGTGCATGGTACTGAAGCAGTTACATTTTGATCCATTTGCAGGGAGGCAGGGAAGAGAAAGAGAGAGGGGAGGGGGTGGGCAAGAGCGCACACAAGCCTGGGACTACACGGGCTTCAATGGAGGAGCTAGAGAAAGGACTGAAGGAGCCGAAAGGGTTTGCAACCTATTGGGAAGAACAACATTATCAACCAACCAAACCCTCTACAACTCCCATGAACTCAAACACCAACCAGTGGGCACACATGGAGAGACCCATGCCTCCAGTTGCATATGTAGCAGAGGATAGCATTGTCTGGCATCAATGGGAAGAGAGGCCTTGGTCCAATGAAGACACGTTTTCCCAGTGTAGGGGAACGCCAAGGCACTGAGGTGGAGAGGGTGATTGGGAGAGGGGGCACGTTCATGGAAACAAGTGGAGAGGGAGCACCTTCATGGAAACAAGTGGAGAGGGAGGGGAGATGGGAGTGGGGTGGGTGTGTGTGTGAGGGGATAACATTTGAAATGTAGATACAGAGAATATCCAATAAAATAATTTAAAAAGAAAAGAAACCGCAAAGTCATACACTTTCTCCAACAAGGCCACACCTCCTGATGCTTTTACTCCTTTCGAAGAACTCCACTTCCTGGTTACTTGGCATTCAAATTTATGGAGCCTGTGAGGGCCATTCTTTCTACCACTTCACTGGCTTTAGTTGCATCCCAGAAGTAAATTAACTCAGGCCTTTGTTCTTTGCTTTCAGCTATACCAATGGCTAGTCATGTTTCACGGTCTGAGGGATGCTTGCAGTGCATGAGATCCAGAATTCAGTTTCTGGTATATACAATTTAATGCTTCTCAGGGGGAATGGAAGGAAAGCTGTGTGGGAAGAAGGTGGTGTGTGTGTGTGTGTGTGTGTGTGTGTGTGTGTATGTGTGTGTGTGTGTGTTTTATGGGTGAGAGGAAAATGTCTGTAAGTGAGGGGAAAATTCCAAGGCGTTCCTGGAATCAGTCACTGCCTCCTATGGGAGCCACCGTGAGCTCAGCTGGGCTGAGAATTCTGCACAGATGTCAGTTTCTGACTTCATGGCAGCCTCAAGCCCTGCCAAAAGCTCCCTGAGTCCTGTAGCATAAAGTGAAGTTCATGGGCTCTGAAGCCAGCTGAGCCAAGCAAAGTCAAGGTGATGCACTCAGGAAAGGAGGTTGCTGATGAGAAAATTGGGAAGACTTTCTTTCCCAGCTGAGTCACAGGCCAAATCCCTACAAATCCCGACTTCAGGGAGAAAGTCTGCACGTGGTGGAGCCATGTAACAAGATGTCCTTATCCCTTCGCCATCACCAGTATTAATGGCGTTTCTGTGGGCGCATGGAGAAAAACCATCTGGCAGTTGGATTGGGATGAGGACTTTGGCTTCTGGGTTTCTCTTCTGGGGCAGGCAGTTTTCTGAACAAGCATATGTTAGTTAGATATTGTGATTTTTATGGTTACATATTTATCCTTTTAGACATTAGCATTCATACTTCAGACTCGGACACAGGATTCCCTGGGGCACATGAGCTCTTCATTTTGTTTCCTCTGAGTATTTCTTGTAGCCATCAAAATTATAATAAGAAGCTATAAGATTAGCAGAACCACACAGGGATAACATAGCGAAGACAGAAAGAAGTAACAGGACTACCATTGCTGCCGCAGGAAAGGGAAATTGGTTTCTGCTGTGCAGTATAAAAGTTAGATTCTCATCAAAAATAGTATTTACACTTGTATTTGTGTTTTAACTTTGTATGTACATTTTAGGAACTTGTTATTCCCACTTTTAGAACTATGGCTAAAATATATAAGAATATACATTATATTGCCTTTGAAGCAGAAAATTGTGAATGAACTAAATGCCTATCAGTTGAAGACTAGTATGAAATTAAGTGTGTTAAGCTTAAACAAGGGGATGCAGTATATATACACTGTTTATTGTTTTTCACACTATGCATGTGTATATGTGTGTATATGATGTGTATGTATGTGGTGTATATGTATATATATGTGTATATGATGTATATGCATATGGTATATATGTATGTGTATGTGTATATGATGTATATGTATAAATGTACATGATGTATATGTATGTGTATGTGTATATTATGTAAATGCATATGGTGTATATGTATGTGTATGTGTATATGATGTATATGTATATATGTATATGATGTATATGTATGTATATGTGTATATGATGTATATGTATGTGTATATGATGCATATGTATATGATGTATATGTATGTGTATATGATATATATGTATATACATGTATAACATATATAATGTATATGTGTATATAATGAATATGTACAAATGTACATGATGTATATGTATGTGTATGTGTATATGATGTATATGTATATATGTACATGATGTATATGTATGTATATGTGTATATGATGTATATGTATGTGTATGTGTATAATGTATATAATGTATGTGTATGTATATGTGTATATGATGTATATGTATATGTATTTGTCAGTTTATTTATATGACACAAATATATCTACATAATGTATGTATAAGCGTGGAAGGTCTCTAGACCAGACAGTATATTGGAACAGTGATAAATGCTGGCTTCAAAACATAGGAGCTGGTTGGCTGAAGGAGTATGTCAGGATGGTTTGTTTTTCTTTAAATGCTTTTTTAATATTTTCATATCTCCTTGAAAACATTTTAAGGAACAAGGCAGCCAAAGAAACTATTCTACCTGGGATAGTAAATGTAGAAGACAAGAGTCATGAGGGCTGGGATATGTAGTTATTTCCTTGATGTTGACAGTTGACAGAATTGACTAAATGAAGCATTATCTCTGTAGTGTAATCTGACTTTTGGGCAGAGCTCACACACATGCAGAAAGTGTTGAAAACCATCTGCTTTGCTTATGTCTTTTGTAATTTGTAATAGTATATTCATCAAGTTTTTGATCATATAACATAAAACACAACTGGATCAAATGTAGTTATTCAAAGGCTCTCTTATTTAAAAAAAATGCAAAAGATGGCACGTGCACAAGTGTGTGTGTGTGTGTGTGTGTGTGTGTGCACGCACTCTCGTGTGCAGGTAAGTGTTGCTGCTGAGAGAGAAAAGAAGGGAGAGAAGGTGAGTGACAAGCTTCTGTTCATGGGATTATATGACCCTATCCAAGACTGAAAATGTGCGTTGAGAAACAAAGGGAAATGTTCTCTTCACTGGTTTGCCTTTAATTAGACTGAGATTCATTTTCAGGTGGTTTTGTTGAACTCTGGTTTCACTGGAAGGAAAAAGCTATCTCACAGAACTATCACGTTTGATCTTAGCCTATTACAAGTGTATTTACAATGGGAGCATTCATGACCTAGAACTCCAAGACTTGCTGAATTCAGTGTGGCTATGTAGTATAATTGAGTCGCTGACATTGTTAATGCACCATTGTGTAGAATAGAAATGTTAGGGAGGATAATTAGAACTGAAACAGACATGTAGGCCTGCAAAGTCACTCTCCTCTGTTTTCTGGTTTTCTGCAGGGTAAACGGGAAGCTGGTGGCTCTAAAGGTGATCAGGCTGCAGGAGGAAGAGGGCACACCTTTCACAGCCATCAGGGAAGGTAGGCACGTCCATCTTCTTCCTTTGATTCTGTAGCTATGTGTTGTTCCCAGCATGGTAAGTATTCTGCATCTCCAGACATGCCAAGCATCACAGTTACCTTGTTAAATGTCTCACGTTGTAATATCTGTGTTCCTTTGCCCCTGTTATTTTTTTAAAAAGTCTTCTTACAGTGTAGTATATTTTACACATACGACTTTAGTTTTATGAAATAAAGTTGATCTGTCTTTTGCCTTGTTCACTCTTGCATAGGAGGGTTTTACTCCTTAATGAGAGCCATCTTGTTAGTGGGAATTTTACAGTTCACTGCCATAATGCTTAGGATTAGTAGCTTCACTTCCACATCATTTAAAAATGCAAATTATCTTTCTCTAAGAACTGGGATTAGTACAAGGTGTGCTGATCCAAACGGTGTACTGCTGACTTACCACCTAGTTTTGTGAAGGCATTGACACATTAAACACACTCTGTCATCATCTAGATTGTTTGTCATCTGATGATGACGACAATGACAAAGATGACAATAATGGTTTCTCTGTTAGCTAGGGAGTTTATGGCTGTGATAGAGTACCATGACCAAAGGCAACTTGGCAGAGGAAAGGGTTTATTTATTTTTTTTACACGTCCATATCACAGTTCATCCTTCAAGAAGGTCAAGCAGGGTAAGAAAATGGAGGCCGGAAGTGATGTAAAAGCCATGGAGAGATTCTGCTTACTTGATCCCCAAGGCTGGCTTACCCTACTTTCTTTTACATCCCACTACTACCTGCCTAGCTGTAACACCACCCCCTACTGGCTGGGCACCCCCACATTCACTCACTAAACAAGAAAATGTACCACAGGCCAATCTGGTAGAGGTGTTTTCTCAACTGAGTATCCCTCTTCCAGAAGGACTCTAGCATGTGTCAGGTTGTCATATAACTAGCCAGGGCACTCTTACTGAGCTCCTGTTTATTTCCTCTTCGTCATCTCATTCTGCCTTTCCATTTGACTTTATTACCATTTAGCTGAAGCTTCTTAGAAAGTTTATCCATTTTCTCTTTATTCTAAACCAAACATGTACTTTTCTGAGTTCCTTTGTCTAACCTTTTAGCAAAAATTGCACACAATTGAGAGAATCCTTTTTTGTGACATTGGAAACTCCAGGCAGATTGGCTTTTCTTTGTTTCTTGTGCTGACCTTTGAGTTTGTTGAGTCTAAGGAGAGGAAAAAAAAAAAAGCCTTCTTTGATCTGATAAGCTGAGACCTTGTCTACATTGTTCATTTCATGCATTTATCCACCTTCTTGAGATTTCCCCTTGTATTCAACAACCTCTAAGAAGAATAACATATCATGATGAAGTAGGGCTGGCATAACAAGTTACCTAAAACTTATATCCAGATTTAATTCTGGTCTAACACATCCCAGGCAGTATTCTCTTTACATGAGTGACGGTAATGCCTAGTGTTGCCTACCCAAATTAGCCCAAAGTAGTTCTGTTGGATCCATCTCTAAAGGTAGGCTCAAGTCTATGCACAGTTGGTACGTGTTTTCTCACTGTAACCTGGGTATAGTCAGCTCTTCCTTGGATTGTTGTGACGACTGTTACATTGTACTTTCTACTTCTTTGGCATTCTTATTGTCTCTTCTCTACTTTGAAATGATCTACTTTTCTTTTCCGTGGTTACATAGTGTCTCATCTTAGGGCCCTCACATGCGCTCTGCCACTGTCCTGAATGCTTTTCATTGGCTGCTTTTAGATACCAGCTATAAACTCAGATATTCTCTTCTCAGAAACTTTCTTTGATCATTCTGTCTAAAATAGCAGTTGACTCTGTTCTAACCCATCTTTCAGCAGCTCTCCATGCCAATAACCTGATCATTTCCATTACAGTCCTCACTGGAATGTGGCGTGTTACCCCGACTCTGTTCATATGTAGAGTTTTAATGAAGTTAGTGACCTTGTCTGACACCATCCCTGTAACAGCTTACAGAATGACTTGCAGAGCATCATTAAGCTAGAGTCAGTAAATAAGATGGAGCATTAGATACAGATGGTGCTCCTGAGAAATCTGTCAACCTGGTGGCAGGCAGAAGATTGAAATAATAAGTCAAAGAATAACATGCAATGCCATAGAGATGCTGGATCATTTTGGAAGCATTTCGAATCCTCAGGAAGGTTCTTGACTAGTGAAGTGTGCCAAGATGTCAGCTGGACCTCCAGATAGAAATGAGATTGATAAGCTGATGGCTGGATGGAGACGTTTCTGCCTCCACAGATTCAGAAAATGAGTAGATGTAGACACTCAATGACTTTGTCCAGAGTAAGGGGGGTGATTATTTTTATAAGGTATTTTCAATTAGTAGCTGGTCATGTGACAGTGGTCTTTGCTCCTTAGGAATGTTTTATTTGTGCCCTTAGAGTTCTGGGTTCATGAGATATATATTTTAAAATACCTAAAGTTTTAGGGATGGATCTCACTAGCTACTGAATGTCAACAGCATGTTTTAGTAAGACACCTAAAATCATAGATTTTCAGTTTTAGTGTGTTAAATTTAGAACAGAGATGCATTTGGCTCAATATTCTGGAAGATGGACCTTGTGAAATGCATGGCCAAGGCACCTGAGGTGCAGAATAATGGCACCAGAGTCCAAAGAAAGGCTAAGA
The DNA here is from genome assembly GCF_963924665.1 of Micromys minutus. Taxonomy (NCBI): domain Eukaryota; kingdom Metazoa; phylum Chordata; class Mammalia; order Rodentia; family Muridae; genus Micromys; species Micromys minutus. The sequence goes on from NC_137958.1 coordinate 27,896,925, forward strand.
GCAAAAGTAAGAGGCAAGATCAGTGTCTTTGAAGCCAAGAACTTTCTGTGCAAATCAGAGGTTGACTGCTAGTCGAGGCAATCTATACAAAGTGGGTTTGTGGTCTAGGATTCTGGGTTTTGCCTGAGTTAATAACATGAAACCACGTTAACAGGCTGCAAGGCTTTTAGGACACAGTACCTCAGATGATGTATTGCTCAATCAGATGATGTATGATGTATGATGGTTAGTGCCTCAAAGTGTTGGAGGATAAGAATGCTGTGTTGAGGTACCATGACTCATTTTCTTAGAGCTGTGCGAGAGGATCTGTTCAAGGCTTCCTTCTTGGCTCATAGATAGGTGTCCTGTCCCTTCGTTTCTGGGTTATTATTCTGTGTCTGTATATAAATGTCTTCTTTCTATAAGGACACTGCTCAGACTGAGTAAGAGCCTACCCCAGTGATCTCATTTTAACTTCTCTTCGTACTCACATCCAGCCTTGCACTGAGGAACTGGGGTTTGGGCTTCAGCATACAAGATATGTTTGACGGGGAAGGGCACAGTTGAGCTCATAACACCACTTCATAGTTTAGGGCCCTGGAAACGTTACTTGCAGAAGGTAAGGGTTGGGTCATGTCATTGGTTATGAACTTTCCACGTTGACATGATGCTTCTGACTTTCTGAGGGTTCCTGAAATTCAATTTTCTCATGTTCCTGTGATGGACAGTGGTGGAAAAATTGTTGAGGTCTGGGGTGATCCATTGCAAAAGAAAAAGTGTTTTCATTAAATATTATATTTTGAGGTCTTTCTAATAAGACATGACTTCTATATAGTATTTTTTAAATATTTATTTGTATTTTATGAGTATGAATGATTGCTGACATGTGATCAGTGATGGTAGGGGCCACAAGAGTGTGTCCACTCCTTTAGAACTGGAGTTCCTGATTATGAGCCCTCATGTGGTGCTTGGAACTCAACTTTGGTCCTCTGTAAGGGAGCATTCCAAACTGAGCCATGTCTTTATCCCGTTTGGTTTTTTTTTTTTTTTTTTTTTTTTTTTTTAGAATTCAAATAACTTTATGGTACTAAGAACTGAACAATGGGTCAGTTTTAGATCTACATCCCTATCCTGAATTCCGCCTCCTGACTGTTTTTCCACTTTCCATGTATAGAAAACAAGGTCATTGCTACTGCTGGCTGGTCCTCAGTCACAGCTTTACAAGTACACACATGGTGACTTGTATGTGTAACTAATTGGAGGGAGTTCCTGAATGTTGGAATAGGCACATTTTCCACTATGGAGGCAACATCAAAGCTGGGTCACTGAGAGGGAGAGAGCTTGAATTTGATTTTACTCTATTCTGCTCTTCTGACCAATTCTTCATTCTTAAAATGTCAGCAGCATGAAGATTGGGAATCAGGAAAGCCTCGTGCTCAGGGAAGTGGATTTCAAGGGCCTGCTTTCCACTTATCGGATTACCTTGGAATTTAGACTTTAACATAATTTTCACACAAAGTGGAAATGCTTAGCAACCCTAATCTTGCCTAGATTTGTGTCTCCAGATGGACTTTGAATTTCATCTTGTTAAGATGGGGCGCATACAGTGGCTTAACTCAGGCTTTGGTACTTTGAAACTTACGATGTCTTTGATGGCAGCTCAGAGAAACAACATAGCTGGCAAAGGCCCACTTTCCTGTTTTAAGTTAGAATCCTAGTGTGGTGTCTTCACAGCGTGTGGTACTTCTGATGGAGGCTCATGAGCATGAGGAAAGGTTTGGAAGGGAGTGGATGAGTGTCTTAGGATCCTACCCTTCACTCCCTCATTCCGTACCATCACTTCCTAGATCTGGTATCACAACATTTTCTTTAAGGTTTCTGACCATCGAGGCAAAGGAAGCAGTGGTCATTCCTGGGGATTCTTGAATGTATAGTACTTTGCTTAGGAAAGCGTACACGGACATCATTTATAAATAAAATACACATAAAAGAGGACAGCGCCAGGCAAGCACTGTGGCACTTGTCTGTAGTCCTGACATGTGGGAGGTGGGCACAGGGAAGCGGGTCGTTAAAGCCTGAACTTTGTGAGTTCGAGAGCAGCCGGAGCTTCTCTTTATTACTTCTCTGCATACTTTATTAGTTATCCCATGAAATATTTTGTATTTTTAATGTCAAATTATGATACCAAAAAGGAGGGGTTGGATAGAAATTGAAAAACATCTTAGGGGATAAAAAAGCCAACATCTTTTCCTTTTTTAAAAAAAGATTTATTTATTTTATGTATATGCCACCATCACTGTCTTCAGACACACCAGAAGACGGCACCAGATCCCATTACAGATGGCTGAGAGCCACTATGTGGCTGCTGGGATTTGAACTTAGAATGTCTGGAAGAGCCGCCAGTGCTCTTAAAACATCTCTCCAGCCCTGCCAGAATCTTTTAGGTTAGATATTTAGAAATAACCTGCTTATAAAATGAGTAGCTAACTTTCACAGCTAACATTCAAGCTTCTAATTAAAATACTTTTAATATTGCAGAAAATTACTTATGAGCTATGATTTTATAAGCATGATAACATTAGGAAAAAAAATGAAGTTACTGTTAACTGAGCTGTTAATGACTGTGGTATTTGACAGATCTGATTTTCTTCCTCATGGTTTTCTTGTACATATAATATCTTCAAAACTATTTATTCCTTTTATGATAATTATATCAACTTTTACTAGTACATGTCTAATATCCATCCATTCATCCATCCATCAATCATATATATATATAATTTAGCTTGTAAATAATGAGTGAATTATCTCATTCGGTTATAATTCAGTTGGAAATTAACCAAGCTAAATTTAGTATTCGTGTTGTTACATTGCTTGTCTATAGCTTCAGTGACATAGTACTGCAAACTTAATAGTCGTTTACATATACTGCTAAACTAGGAGTCCAAAATCAAAACACTCACAAGGCCAGGCTTTCTGTAAAAGCTACAGACAAGACACTTCCTGCTCAGTTTTTGCTTGCTTTGGCTGGCATGCATGTGTGTGTGTTTGTGTGTGTGTATGTAAAATGGCCCTTTGCTTCTGTGTTTACATGGCCTCCTTCTCTCTATCTCACCCTATTCTAAGAAAGATGCCAATCAGTGGACTTAGGCCTCCCTCAAACTAGAATAAGTTTAGTTAATTATATTTGTGTGGACTGTTTGTAAGTAAAGCCACACTCTGAAGTTTCAGGTAGACATGAGTTTAGGGAAATACTTTTCAGTGAACTACAGTTTTGTTTTTGTTTTTATCCCTGTCACTTCCACAGATACATTTGAAAGTGGCAGGAGGACTAACAGGGCCCTTGTGTTTTCAGAGCTTAGCAGAGAGCGGTGCACTGTGGGGCGACCACACTTGCTGTTCCTTTCCTCCTAATAAAACTGTATATGTGACGAACGAGTGAACATTAGCATTCATTACCATCCTCTAGAGTCACTTGGCTCTATGCTATTTTTCATTTTCCGGACAAAAATATGGCTTTTCCTCTATAGTTACAGGACAAGATCTGTGGCTCATAAGGAGTTGAATTGTCATGCCAGTTAGCGTGATTAAGACATTGGTTGTTAGTTCGAGGTTGGCAGCAGGAAGAACTGATTCCAAAGGCTACTAAATATCTGAAGAGTGAGAAAGGTCTATTTTGACAGTTCCCCACATTAGTTATTGTGATTTCAGACACAGATTTAAAAGAGAAAATATTATAAAGTTTAGCTTCCCGGGGCCTTTCTACAAGAATCTGCTTTTTCCAGGTAGAAAGTCTAATGAACTTGTATCTTCTCTGGTCAAGTAATACTGAGTTGATATGTGTGTAATCATTCTTGGTTATAAACTAAGGCCTATTGTCAAAGGGCTGGATGCCAGGGCGCACCTCCCATCATCCCCCGGATGGAGCATCTCCTGTTGCTGACAGCCCCCTCCCCCTTTGACACGGGTGCCCTTGTGCTTGGAAGGACTCCAGTGAGAGAGTGTGCGCATGGGGAAGAGGGGCTCTCGGGACACAATCTCCCTCTGTAGCAGATCCAGAGAGCGGTGTTGGAGAGGGCTGAGGGGACCGCTGTGGTTCCATATTTGTCTTATCTCTACTGAACTATTTAATCCTGAGAATATCAGGTGCAGATTATTAACTCAACATTTGATCAAGTGCAACAGGTGCCCGAGTAAACTGTCTCTCACTGGTCTTGGTAAGTTTAGGATTTATCAGTTCTGAGCTGAGCTTGGGCATTTCTGAAATTAGCTGGTTTGTTTGTTTGTCTGTTCGTTTTGTTGTTGTTGTTTTTGTTGTTAGACTGTTTTTAAAGCCAGGATTGTTTTAAATGCAGTAATCCTATGTGAGCTATTTGGAAGCTAAGCTAGGCCATAGAAATGATCATTTCTCAGTTGTGGCTGGGTGACTCTCTAGTTTGACTCTTAAATTGGGTTTTAGTCAGTAGGTCTAGTGACCAGCAAGTGATAGCTTAGTCTGCTATTTTAGTATAAAGCGCCAAGCCCAACATTTATAGATTCAAAATTGCTGGGATTTCTGCCTGAGTGTATGATTTTGAGACAGCCTTAAATTTTCTATTCCTCAGTTTTCTCATCTATAAAAGAGGATGAAAATACTACGGACTTTATTGATTTTGGGAGACGTAGTCATTAAATTCATGGTGCTATCAAATCAAAACAATCTAAGAATAAAAAAATAAAAATCCATTACCAGGCAATAAAAATTCAAAAAAATATAGATGGCGGATTTAAGGAAAGTTCTGAAAAGGAGGATCAAGAGGAGTTACCGTCTCTGCTGTCTCTGAGTGTAGCTGTACAGAGACATATGAGGTTTTCGTCTGTAGTATCTTGTTTTGTCTCATTGGCACTGAAGGTAATGAATGTTCATCCTTCTGCTGCCCTGAAATCTTAATTATCCACCTAAATTTCAGAGTCCAATGACCTATGTGAGGCCTTTGGGTGTTTGAATAGGGATTATTGTTTTGTGAGTTACACAGACGTATGATGGGGATTATGTACCCCCTACACACACACATACACGCACACACATGCATGCACGCACAAATACACACACACACTCACCTACTTTCTTTTCCTTGCTGATCATCAGATACCAACATGGGGTAGCATTTTTGAAGGAAGCGTTGGCTTCCACAGGGAAAGAGCTGACTCTCCTGTCTAGAGAATTTAAGTTTGCTACTTAAATCTGTAAATTCGGTAAATTCATTCCTCAGTAAGAGGACTGAGGAAGAGGTGGGTTGCAGGGATTCTTGCCCTTAATAAGCATGTTTCCATTCATCTCTCTATTTTTGGATAAGATCATGTAGCTGGTGTAAGAAAGACTGAAAGATAATGAAATACTTAACAAGAAAAATAAAAGACAAGGACAGTTTTTAGGAGATGGGTGTGTGGTTCTAAAGAGACACAACACGCGGGGCGAAGTGTGTGTTCAGACATGGAGCACAATTGTCACATACATGAGATCTTCAGGATGACATCCAAGGATTTCCTTGGGACATGGGGTGGATAATAGATCCTATGCTAAGGAAGAGCCTATAGAGAAGGACGGAGAATAGGAAAGTTCAGTCTCACAGGCGTCAAGTTTGAAGCCTGGCACTCATATGCCATTTATTTATGTGGTCGTGCTGAGGTCAGAGACCAATTATGCCTCAGTTGAAGAACTTACTGCTTACATTCCGGTACATGATCCCTACATTTTACTATTGTGAGGTAGGTTGAAGTTATTTTCATCTTATGAATTAAGACGCTGGAGTCACCAGATATTTTTGTCAAAAGACACCGACATTAGATACAGAGTCTAGGGTCTCTAGCACATAGTAGACCCTCAATCGAGATTAAGCAACAAAATGCCTGCATACATTCCAGATGCTTTCTGTATTATTGCTGAGCTACAAACACATATGATTGTGGTTATACAGATTATTGTAAGACAGCTAAGAGAGGGAGAGCAGTGGGCCTTGGGAAATGCACTGATACAGAGAATTCTGAGTGCTGGTAGGCACTGAGTCACTAGCCCTTTGGTCATGAGGAAATACCTCAGTCTCTGCACTTTCCGAGTCCTCATCTCTGAAATGAGCTGTCTACAGAAATGCATTATGTGACTATAAACACTTTGTCACAGCCTCCAGCTACACTCCAGTTTCCTAGGCGTTAGGTTATAATGGCCAATTCACTTATCCCAAGCCTCAACTTCCTTATGTGCACCTTAGAGATAATTCGAGTCTGCATTTAGCATAGAATTGCTGTGACAATTTCATGAGGTAGTGTCTTTAATAACTTGGCAAGGTAAGAACTGAAGAGGTCTGTAGGGAATTTCAGGCAATTAAAAGAGCATTCAGGTGACAGTTGTTACATAACCCTTCCAAAGTGGTCTTCGATACAAAAATAGCGTATCTTACCTTATGTTACCAGTTGACAAAACAAGATGAAACATAATGTTTTTTCAAACTTAACCAGCCAAGGAAACAGCTGCTTGACTAAAAGACAAATTTTCACTTTCAGAATTAATGAAAATAAAACCATTATTCTTATAGGTTGTAAAGTCACATGATCCAACAGCTTTCAATTTTGTTGATATTCGCTGGCAGACACCCACTAGAGTGTTCAGACTCACCAAGGGTAACAATTGAGGTAATTTACATAAACTTACTTAGAATCATGGTCTAGACTCAGAGATTTTTTTTTCCTCCCATTTACAAAATTCTGCCTGTCATTTGTCAAAGACTCCATAGCAATTCATGCTGATTTTTTCAGTGAGAGTCATAAAAAGAATAGTATTAGTGGTTTAAAAGAACTCTTTTAGCATGATAAATTCAAATCTCGTCACAGAATCTCTCTTTCCTCTATCCCCCTCCACCTCCTGTGTGTGTGTGTGTATGTGTGTGTGTGTGTGTGTGTGTGTGTGTGTGTGTGTGAGTGTGTGTGTAAAACACACTAATGATACAACTATGGATTTTTTTCAGTACATAAAAGATTGAGGCTGGTACTATTATTTAAAATCAAGCCCCCGAATACTTAAAATTGTCAGAAATTTCCTGTGAACATCTTCACTTCTAACCCAGCCATGCTGATAAACATACTACCTCGTATGTTTCTCTCAACAATCCTGAGTTACAGTGCCAGAATGTCAGCTTAGAATGTATATAAGCTCCAGAGAAGAAGATGCGGCCTAGACGTAAATAAATTTTATTTTTGTCGCATATTTTGCCAGGAAGCAATTTTAACTGAGGTTTTTTTAACTGAAGTGTTTGGTCAAAAATAATGCATTTTTTCACTTAAAGATTTCTTGGTTAATTAAATAATATTACAAAATCATAATGTTCCATTAGTAATTTTTATAGATATAAACTTATTTGGTATTTTATTCTTTGTAGGATGGTTGGCACACATTTACTAGAATATTATTGAACTACATACCATGTAATGTCCAAGGTTGAGACCATGGCCAACATCAAGCTCACTGATGGACTTTGGTATTTCATGGATCTTCAAGGTCCAGATTTCAGTTATGTTTTCTTATGTTTACTTTGTAGTCAGTGATGATAAGACTGCAAACTTGTCAATAGACTACAATTAAAAGAATCACCAAGAGATCCACTGGTGGATTGTTTCAAAGTAAACTTGCATTAAAAAAAAAAAAAAGACAAAGGGAAGTCTTGATGGTAGGAAAAGACAAGCAACTCATTATAGCAGGGAAAATGTACTCCGGAGCTGACCTTTCTTCTAAAGTGGCATTCACAGGAAGAGAAGGTACTGACGTATTCAAAAACCAAAAGAGAAGAAAAATGAAAACCTGTCAATTAAAATTCTGCGTCTAGCAAAACAATCCTTTGGAAATGAGGCCAGAGCTCTGTCTAGGTCAGCAGAACTCGAATGAAAGAGCGAGGAAAGCCTGCCAGGCTGGATGCAAACAGCCTCACCCACTGTTTTAGTGGAAGAACTGGAATGTTGGAAATGGAAATATGTGAGTAAATATAAACAGTTCTATAATGTTGTATATAATCTGTAATATATTAGGCCATTTGATATAGTGACCATAACATTGTTGGATATGTGACATGTAGATAATATTTGTGAGGGAGAACAAAGGCTACATTTTATAAATATCAGGCCAATATTAACATGGAATAAACTCTGATCAACCTATCTATCACCAAGACAATTATATAATTAAAAGTCAACAAAATTGGCTTATATTTCAATGTGTGCTAAAGAAGACTAACACAAACATGGTGGCCAGTAGAAACACAGGAAAACGTGAGTATCCCGGAAAAGATGCAATGGATAAGCATAGATCGCCATTGTCTCAACACTTTGCATTTAAGACACCAGAGAAAAGTGTTCCAGACTGAGTAGAAAGAGAAGAGTCAACTCAGTCCTTTCTAGAAGAGAGAAGCTTTAGTTCTAGTTACTCAACAGGGCAAGTGTTGAGTAGAATACGTGAGCACTAATCATAGGAAACCTGGCAAGACAGAAAGTGTGAATACTCATAGATACTTTCCTATTCTTCCTACAGACAAAGAGGGACACTTTACAATGATGGAAGGTCACCCATGAGCATTATGTCTCCATGAAAAATGTGTAAACTTTATAGGAGAGTTCAGATATCCAGGGGGATTATAAAGGAAGTAGACATTTCTACAACTTTCCTCATACATTTACCCACCAATATTGGAATATCAGTTGTAAAATGCCAACTACGATGTAGAAGATAGAAATGATATGGTAGCCAACTTGACACATAGTTCCAAGTAAAATATGCCTCTGCTCAGTTTAAGAGCAAATTGAATATTCTCAGGGTTACATGACAGGCTAAAGCTTAATGCAAGTCTGTGTAAAAAGACTGAATTCATCAAAGTGAGGGTTCAGTCTACTGAGCAGTTACAATGAAAATGAACGAAAGGAAAAGTGGAAAATTGAAAATTAAACAACATGTTTCTTGATATAGATATAGATCAAGGAAAAATGAACATTGGTATTTTAATATTAGTGAAAATAAAAACATTATCAAAATTTGCAGGATACAGATCAGTCAGTGTGGGAGAAAAGGCCGAGCCTGGAACATACATTTTAGAAAGGAAAAATATCATCTCAACTTAAAAAATCTCAGCTTTTTTTTGCTCCTAGTTTATTGGAAAAGAGCATCAGATTTATCTCCTCAAAACAGAGGGAGAATAATGATCACAGTGGAATAAGGGAATAGGGAACACAGAAGCAACAGAGAAGCCAGTTAAACAGAAAGCCACTCCATTTTTGCTGTGAGAATATTAATAAACTTTTAGCTGACTGACCAAGATGAACAAGGTACAAGTTACGATAGCACCAATGAGAGCACATGACTATTGACCTTAGATGAATAATGGGTCTTTAAAGGGCTATTATGAGCCACTTAATGCTAACAAATTAGTTGATCACTACACTGTAGCTGTTTTAGACACACTAGAAGAAGGCATTGGATCCCATTACAGATGGTTGTGTTCTGGGAATTGAACTTAGGACTTCTGGAAGAGTAGTCAGTGCTCTTAACCACTGATCTATCTCTCCAGCCCCTATATGGTGTATGTGTGTGTGTGTGTGTGTGTGTGTGTGTGTGTGTGTGTGTGTGTAATATATAATTTTTTATAAAAAATTGTTACTCTGACAATTAGATGCTTGAATGCAAAACAGATCAATACTTAACTTGCCACAAATGCCAATTTCAATACAAAGTTTATGTCTTCACTATAAAAACTATAGAATCTCTAGACACAGACCTGCTGGAAGCCTTGTGATTTTAGATTAAAGATTAGCCAAATTATGGAAGATCATTGTCTACTGATTGAAGTTGTGGTCCTTGAACACAGATCTCTGAAAACAAAGAGACAAGTAGCAACATTGACATCTAAAACAAATAAAAGATGCCCAAGTTAAATAAGAAAAAAGTCATTTGTTGCAGATTGGATTATAAGGTTACAGGCACAAAGCCTAGTGTAGGGTAAGACAGAAACCATTGACAAGCCAGGTTATTTAGGATAATCAGCCTCCCTAGATGTTGAAATTACAAGTCTCCATCTCTAGGACCAGGAGCTGTCAGTTCTTGATGAAGAGTTATAATCATAACATACTGTTTGCTTGATACAAGAAAGTAGCTCAATATGAGAAAAAAATCATTATATAACTTGTATAACTAAGAAGCTGATTATATGTGGCAGCTGACAGGTTGGACTTTTATGGCTTGCTGGGGGAGAAGAAGCTGGGGAAGGAATGTATTGGGAGAGGAATGAATGTACCCGCTTTCTCTGCCTTGTCCCTGTCCCAGCCCACCAACTCTACTTGAGCCAACTTTTAATGACCTCATTAGACACAGCCTCTTGGCTGACGTCGAGTTGCCTGTCCTTTCTTCTTGCTGATTTTATTGCTTGCTTGTACTCTTACATTTCAAGTGTTTAACTGCATTAAGCTTTCTGGACAGGTGTTCTCATCTGTGACCTATGGGTAACATCTTGGTAACTTAGAGACTGTGGTATGGAACAAAGATAGATTCCTCAGATATGCAAATTCCCCTACTTTATCAAAATGGAGCTAATAGAGGGAGCAGGTAGTGATTTAATAGATTTTAGGCAGCAATGAGTTGGGTCATGCTTGTTTCAGACTTAAGAGTGGAAGGAATCTTTGGCATAGTCATAGGGTTTAGTCTGAGGAATGAACAGAGGGGAGTTGTTGCTAAGTAGCTAGCTGAAATAGAAATATTCTCCCTGTCTCCCAACACCTCCAGTTTGACTTCCTAGAGGGAGTTCTACCTTCTGAGCGGGTATGTAGGCTGCTCAGAAATTTTCTATGGCAAACTCCACCTATTCTTGTGTTCACCATGAGTCCTTTTCTGCTGTGAATTGGAGTCTTATCCTGATCAACATTTTGGTTTCTTTTATTTTTTTAAATTTAGTTATATTTATTTTTTATTACCATTGTATTTGGGGCCTACATGAGAACATTAAATGTTGAGGGAAGAGAAGGTAGAACTAGGTGTTAAATGCATCCATTTTGGGGGTATCCATGGTTAAGGCAAGCATAAGTTGATAGGCCATTGTGAAAGTTGTATGATCAAAGTTATTGAATTTATGCTATGCTATATTAAACCTGGAGAGGTAGACATTTAGCCCTTGAAGGGATTAATCCTGCTTTGGGAGGGCTGTGAAGAGCCCAGGGATCCTGTAATCTGGTCCTGTCATTTACAGACGACCAACTGAATCCTGTCGAAAAGGGATAAAATGGCCAAGAGCAGTAGACCTCAGACCCGAGTTCAAGTCCAGTGAGTCATCCCTGTGGAGGAGCCAGAGGCCTGGAGCTGACTCAGCTCCTTAGAATACTGAGCCCCTTACCTCATAATTGGACCCCATCTTCCTGTGGGGTACCCCCCCCAAAAAAAAACTAGGCCATTCAGATTTCTCTGCCGTGCTCATATTCCTCTGACATTTTAGAATGTAATGGATCTCTTCTTAAAACCATCAAATAATTCCTATCTTAACTTATAAAAAAATCCTTATTAATATCATATGTGAGAGAAATGTACTATATAGTATATTGTGGGAAAAGTTCAGAAGGACAAGTAAAAAGGAAACTTCAGTATGGGGCATTTATATTTTTTGGATACTTGCCCTCTCAGTCAGTTCTCGGAGTATACCCAGGAGCATTGAGTTGATAGTGGTTCTTTTTCAAAAACCCTAACATTTTGAACAGGACCCAAGAAAAAGAATTAAAGGAAATACTTGGAAAAAACTTGGCAGTTGTCCTGCTGTCTATGAGCCTGTGTGTGTGTGTGTGTGTGTGTGTGTGTGTGTGTGTGTGTGTGTGTGTGTAGCTTGAAGCTATTATGGGCAGGCTTCAGCAGTAAGGGTCACCTTTAATGATGATAATGTGATGATCCCTTGGTTTTATAGAAGTTTTTATGGTTATAAAATTTCCTTGATGGAGACATAAGCTTTTTTTCCCCCACTAATAAATTGTGCCAATTTCCACAATAAGAAAAATAGTACTTTTTGCTTGTTCAAGATGAATGTGTAAATTTTGAAAGGTGCTAAATGTAGTTTTTAAGTATTTGTCTGGGATCTCCGCTACCTTTCTCTTTCCTTTGCTCTTTTCCTCCCCAACCCCCAGCACAGGTTCTTTTTGAGTAGCTCAGACTGTCTTCAATCTTTTATTTCTTTTGCCTCAGGCCCAGGGTGCAGGGATCGCAGATACACAACCCTGTATCTGACTCTCACATTGTTGTCTAAATGCCTTTGATCAAACTGAAGGGTTCACGTCAATAAGAAGTGTCTTTTCTACTGATGTGTGGACTCCCAGGATCTGGATTCTCTTCTTGCCTTCTGTTACCCTTATGTAAATACATTTTAAACAGTGCAACGGGTTTGACAGGGGAGAAGGCAAATGATCCAAAAATCCAAAAGCTATAGAATTGACAAGCACTGGATTCACTACAAGGCCCATCTGACCTAACACTGGGACATGTGGTTTGTCGAAAACGAGACCCCCAAATACTGTTGCTTTGTTGCTGTCTTGGCCAGGACCAACATGCCAACAGCGGTGCCAGTCTAGAACATGCAGCCCATTCTACAGGTTCAGTGGTGTTAGAAAAAAAGCAAGGCTTGCCTGGCAGGAGTTCACTCATCACCAGTTAAATACTGGAAAAACAAACGCACCAGCTAATATTAAGAGTTGTGCTGTTTCATAAGGGCGTTAACGTGGCAGAACTTACCTACTGTCTTCATGGTGGAATAATTTGTGCAAAGGAATACTGAGAGCGAATCTGTACCTAACATGCAAAGACAAGACAGGACAACTGCTATATTACAATTTTGTCCTCAAATATGTGCTTCAGTTTTCTCAAAATTAAGTGCCACTGATGGCTTAGGTATGACTTAGGTATGATACTTTTAGATAGTTCTTATGTTTCCAGAACATGCTTGCCTTAGCGATAATATAACTGTCCAGGCACTTATGATTTTCATATTTAGATAAATGGTTAAAATCACAGAAACATTCTGATCAAGAAGGCAATAATAAATTTTGTATGTTCCTTTGACACAATAAGTTAGGAGAATGTTGGGAAAAAATTACCATCATTGAATTTTCAGTATTTAGTATGAGATCCTCCTTTCTTTAAGCAAACCCTTAATCTAAAAATGTTTTGAGCAATAAATAAATAAATAAATAAATAAACAAATACCTACAAAGAACAAATAGCCTTCTTTATATACTTAAATATGCACAATTTGTCAGCCTAACTTTTATTTGCTGCTATGGTACTGTGTGTATTTCTGTACTTGAAGCAAGATATAGTCAGGAAAACATGGGCCTGCTGTTTTAATGACTCTATAAGCCTGTATACTGTTTTTGGACTTCGTGAAGCACATAGGTGAATCTGTAAGTTCACTGAAATACTGTGGATGTTATGTATAGGGCTGTGGGTAAACGCTTTATGTGTCATTGGAGGGCAGTATGTGGCTTTTTATATTTCAGAGATGAAATATAGTGCAAACGCTAACTTAAGATGACAGTCACAGCTGAGACTGTTCAAGCCATTGGACTTGTTCCACAAAGAGTGTTTATTCTTTCTTTGGTTACAAGAAAATAGTTACAGTGGTTTGTTTTGTGGATGTGACCCAAAGGGTGACCAGCAAGCATCCCTTAAGGCTGATATTTCCAGCTCATGGTAGTGTGCACATACATGCACATTCGTACATTCAGTCTATCCCTGAAAGTGTGGAGCTTATGTTAGACAACTCATTCTTTGTAAGTTCATTCTGTATTTTGCATTTCCCTGCTGATGTATATGTCTTGTAAAAATTTCACAGCAATACACATGAGGAAAACCCTTCAGTTGTGTGGGCCCATTAAGTCTGATCGTAGCCATTAAAGAAGAGGGAGAAAGCATTTAAAAATATTTTGAATGACTACTTAAAATTTGTATACTAATTTAGAATCCCGACTTTTTGAAGACTCCAATTTTAGGAGGCAATCTGTTAGCCTCCGCCCATAGAAAGAGGCACATTCTTAGTGCCAGACCTTTGTCCTTTAGCAGATGAGAAGATTTTCCTAAAAGAACAACAGCACAATACATTAAGACAAACACAATTCAGGCATAAAGACGAATATATTATGGAGTTTTAGAAGTAAAAATGAGAGTATTTCTGCAGAGGGTTATAAGAACTCACGGCCTTCCCAATTTTTTGAATATTTCTAATTTGTTGAGTCTGACACCATTTGTCCCTGTCACTTGCAGTTGTTTTTTGCCTGGGATGCCATTAATACCGGTGGCAGATGTTCCTTGAGGCACCCTTTCCTCAAGTCCCAGAGTTACCGGGTAAAATATGAGGGCCAGTTCAGATAACTGCTGGATAATTTGAGAACAAGAATGGCCTTTGAAGGATAGCAGGACATTCTGCCTTCTTATTTGCTAGTTGGCCAGCCCAAACCTTCCTTCCTCTCTGTGGTCGCCATCTTTAGCCATTCAGAAATCCATTGTCCCTAACTGGCTTCACTTTCTAAGGAACAGGAATTAGCCTTACGGGACCACCTCTTACCTCTTTGTTATGATTTTTTTTCCAATTCTTTTTGTGCTGACTTCCCCATTCTGTGCTAACTTCCCAATTTATACACACAGCAAAGCAGACTTTCATAACCATTCTCTTCCATGCCTTCTTTTTTCTTGTTCCAGTTTGGATAACTTTCAATACTTCTGCTTCTTCTCGGGCACAGACTTTGGTTAGAGGGACCTCCCATTTTCCCTGTCTTTGCTTTTCATGTCTGTTTAGCCATGCTGGAAAGAACTTCTGCTCCACTGTCCCTCTCAGTCCAGCAGATAGGCAGGGAAGTCACCTTTTTTCTGGATGCCACATTGCCTTCGGGGTTAATGCAGTTTTCACATTCTGCTTGGTTGTCAGTTCCAGGGTCTCGTTTAAATTTCCCTTTCTGAATTTAAGAAATCTCTCAACTTACTTGCAGAAGGTTCATCTCTATAGCACATTTCCTTGTCTTTCTTTTTTTTTTTTTTTTCAGGTTTCATTACTGAAAATGGTTTCATTCATCCCTGTTAGAAAGTGGTGACTAGCCTTGAAATGCTGTTTATCTGGGGCCCTTTATGTTTGCATACGCCTTCACTGTTTCTGCTACATTCTGCCATGAGGGTTAAACTCTTAGAATACAGCCTTAGGTCGACCCTTAAACACTCAAGACCAAGTCACATGCAAATGACAAAAGGAGGCAAGGCGGACAGGGATAGGCAGGGAGAAAAACCGACATGCAGCTGAGCCAGTTGTACCTGAAGCCTCAGCTGGTCCTAGATATTATGAAATTGCTGTAGGCTTTCGGAATAGTAAAAGACCAGGTGACAATACCAAACCATGCTCTTCTGGGCAACTTTGAGGGGACAGCTCACAGGCTCTCTAGTTCTTTCATGCGTGTCTTTGCTCTGTGACTTGTATACTAATTCCTATATTTCTCTACCTCAAGTGTCTGGGCTTGAGCAGGTCACCCATTCCGAGAAAACATGAAGTGGGAGGCTATTGCTATTGTCAGAACCTGTTCCTACCACACGGCAGAGCCATGGAATGGCTGAGTACCATGCAGATGGCTACTGACACTATCTGTATATTCTCCATACAACCAATAGCATTGTATTACATCAGTGTTGGGACATACTGGGTCTGTGACTTCAGCTTGGGTATGGGCATTGGTATGGTCACAGTCAAAAGGGAATGGGACAGCAGAGAAGAGAACAGAGGCTTGTGTTAACCTCTGGGATAGTGTATTATTCCCGTGTGAGGTACCTGTGAAGACTGGACAAGTTCCATGCCCAATGATGGTCACTACTGTTGTGATGCCAGCTTTGGACTGAAAACTCACATCTTTCCGGACTGTCACTTTAAATACATGGTGTCATGTTATAGATATCACTTAGTAAGTGCTGTGGGAAATGAAAAATAAATAGGAGCCATTACCTGCTCATAGAACAAAAATAGTATTCTGTGAAATACCTAAAAATGTTATGGTATGTTTTGGCTGGTAGTCCAGGACTGTGGTGGTGTGAATAGGTATAGTCGGTCCCCATAGACTCATGTGTTTGAATGCTTGACCCATGGGGAGTGACACTGTCTGGAGGTGTGGCCTTGTTGGAGTAGGTGTGGCCTTATTGGAGGAAGTATCATTGTGGAAGAGGGCTTTCAGATCTTGTATGCTCAAGCTCCAAAAGTGTGGGACACAGTCCTCTTTTGCTGCCTTTGGATCAAGATGCAGAACTTTTGAGTCCTCCAGCACCATGCCTGCTATGCATCTCACCCTGATGATAATGGATTAAACCTCTGAAACTGTAAGCCAGCCCCAGTTAAATGTTTTCATTTGGAAAAGTCACCTTGATCATGGTGTCTTTTCACAGCAATGGAAACCCTAAGACAAAAGTCCTTGATAAAGGAACTCTAGGAAGGAAAGATTCTTGTGATCTGTGTTCTGAGAGATAGAGGCATGCTTCTGCTGAGGTGTGGGGAATTAAGTAGAAGGGTAATACACAGTATGGCCTCTGCAATGGTGATAAACCAGGTGTTTGATTTCCTACTTTGGATTCATTATTTCAGCAGACTCACCAGGCTGCCCTGTGAGATGCATCTACTGGCTCTATCCCCATATGCACAAGGAAAACCAAGCTGTTAGGGAAAAGATATAACTTGCCAAGAGCCATATAATTGAAAGATCGGGTAGGTGTCTGTCCAAAGCCCTGGTGGCCAACTGCATCATCCTGAGTTGGAATGGTGTTGGCAGGGGAGAGTGATAAATTAGTTTTGCAAACAGAGCTCTCAGGGGAGCTGTGTGTCAAGAAGTCATAACTCTGTTCTCCTTCACTACATGCGAATGGTACCCGTTAGTAAAGGTCACACTGCACAGTGTAAGGAATTGGAATGTGGACAGAGAGAACTGGGCTCCCATGGTATGCTGTCAAACAGTCCCTCAACAGCTGAGCATCTGAGTACTTCACAAGGAGGCAGTTCAAGAAAAAAAAATGCTATCTTTTCTTTTCATTCTATTGAATGTTAACGGGGGTTATGAACTCTAAGTCCTAAAAAGTAAATTATTTTTTATTAATAGCCTGTAAATAGTCAGGATGATATAATACTAGTAATAATCTTAATGTTTAAATGTAATGAGGGCGGACTATAATACTGCAGTAATACTTATACAGCCTTGGAAGGATTAGGGATATTGCCCTTTACTAACAATATTTCAAATATTTGTAGACTTGCAGTTTATATTCTTTCATATTCTGAATGAAGCAAAGAAACTGTCTTCAGGCTACCTTTGGCTCTACTCGCCATGCTGCCAAAGTCTGGCTTCAGCTTAGGTCATGGATAAATTAACATGTGAACCACTGCAGGGCTCTTCTTAAGGAAAGGCATTATCACCCGCAAAGTCAACCAGGGCAAAATCTGATGGGCGCTTGGATGTATGTAGCAGGAGCAAGTGACTTCGTTCCTTCCCCTTTCACACTGACCTGCTCTGGGTGTGCAGTGTGTGTTCATACCTGAGTGAGCAACTGGACCACTTCACAGAGAGCATTTGCACAGAGCCTCCTGGGAATCTAACGGGCTCCATAGATGCTTCCAGCAAAACTTTTCTGTGGCAGAGAAAGTAGCCCCATTTCAGTCCTTTACAATTCTATTTGAGTACAATGACCATGAGCATCACTCACAACACTCTTTGTTAAAAAGCAAATTCAAATACTCTCTGGGGAAACCTCCAGAGGCAGGAGACCCTGTGGCATTTGCTCCTACCCGACTCGCTGTGGTAGAAAAATGGAGATGTGTTCATATGAACCCGTTACCACAGGAGTGATTGTTTTGACCTTTTACTTGCTGCCTTTAAAAAAATATTGTAGTAAGAGTTTGCTGTATGACTGACACTGGCCTCAGATCTGAGATCCTCTTGCATCAGCCTGAATATTAGGATTATTGTCATGCCCCATGATCCCGAGCAGAAGTGATTGCTTTAGATAAACTTCTCTTTTAGGAATAATATTTTTTAAATAAAAAGAGAGTCTTGTATGCAAATTGTAACAGATAAAGTTTATATTTTTTTCTAGTGGAATGAAGCTGACTATCAGACACTGGCAATCATTTTTGATAGGCTCTTTATCTAAGATGAGTAATTAAAACTGACATGATCTCTGTACCACGGGCCTGTCATTGCTTACAGATGTTATTACTCATGCTTTGGAAAGGACTCTTTAACGACATAGGAATGTAAAAATGACCACATATAGAGTGTTTACCTCTCTCAGAGTCAAAACTCCCAAAGACCTGGTTAGTCATCCAGATAGAAATGTAAGAAACTGCCTTTGCAATTACAGTTATCTGTCGAGAATTCCTCCTGGAGAAATTGAGTAAGAGTGCCAGTTAATTCCAGATGTTGGAGTGAATTACATGTGAGAGTCTGAGTTCAGCTTCCAAAAACTTAGGGAAAAGCTCTTACATGCTGTAATTAACAATAACAACAACAACAAACCTTTGCTGGCTCTTTATCTATTCACTGGACTTCTTCAATGAAACTTGACTGTTTGTGTTACCCTTAAAGAACGCAGTGTTCCGGCCCCTTGGCTGTCTCTGTGGAAATGGTAGTAGTTGGAAAGAAAGGCCAAAGGGAAATTATTATTATTATTTATTTTTTAGAGTTACTTGTGAAGTTTTCAATTTCACATCATTTTAAAAAAATTTAATATTCAATAAACATATTCAGTTGGCATATGTTTTAGAAATTAAACTATTCCCAACAGTAAGGTCTCCTTTGCCACGGGTTTCCCTAATTATCAAATCCTTGTAAGAGTGTGGTACTTTTGTTTGGAAGGCTGAAAAAGTAATGGCAGGTCACTGTGAATTGAAGCCATTGTCCCTATTAGGGCTCCTTCTGCTGTGTGTGGAGAGTATAATGGGCCCACCATTATAGTACCTCACAGAACACTTGCCCATCTTTAACTTTTTCTCCACCCTCATCATTCCACCTCCCAGGATCACTGGACCGATTCCAGCCACTCTTCTGATTTGCCATCTTTAGAGCTTTCTTCTCCAGCATATGGTATGGTGCGACCCAGAGTACCTAGCCATTTTATCAATGCTTCTGCACTCAGTGATTTGCAGTTAGTGGCCATGTGTATTGTTCTGTTGCGTGGTAGCTCCCTAACACAGAATAGTGTTACAGTGTATGAGTGTGTCATACATTATCTGGTTACTCCAGAGCTGCTTTGTTGCTTAGGGCCATGGGTGTTTCCTTTTTTATTTTTATATTTATGAATTTTTGTTGCATAAATATGTGTAAATATACCATATGCATACTTGGTTCCTGTGGAGGTCGTAAGAGGACATCAGATCTCTAGAACTGGAGTCACAGACAGGAGTCATTATTTGTGATCTAGAAGCCAAACTCAGCTCCCCTGCAAGAATGACAAGCACTGTTAACCCCCGAGTCAAATATCCAGCCCGTTGCTACACACATCCTCCCACATGTTTTTGGATGAACATAAGGTTTCAGTTCATTTAGCTGTATTAGACTTTGTCACTGTCACATGAAATTAACTGAATGGACCAATAACATTTATTTTAGCTCACGGTTTCAGGGCTTTGGTCCACAGTTGGCTGTTGTATTGCCTGTGAAATTATCACAGTAGAAGGGTGAAGTGGATGAAACTTCTCATTTTGTGGAATCCTGGAGGCAGACAGGACTTATACCAAGAGAAAAGGCACAGCCCAGTGACCACTTTTAGCAAGTCTTCACCTCCTAAAGTCTCCAGTACTTCCAACTATCCCAATAATGCTACCCACTGAGACTAACCCTTTGGTGAAGGAATCTCTGGGGGTCATTCTTGATCCAAACCATAACAGATATCTACTTTCCTTTATCTATCACTGATATGAGGTAGATGTTCAATGTATATGTTAAGATAAAAAACCAAACAACACATCTTCCCATGAAAACCTCACCATTGTGGAATGGCAGGTTAGTGACTTTGAATGTTTAGAGATGTGTAGGGGAGAGTATAGGAATATCTTGGGAGGATATTAGAAAAGTAACCCTACATTTGCTTGTTTATTTTTACCTATGTATTTATATGTTCATGTGCACATCTGTCAAGGCACATGTGTGGAAGACAGAGGGCAACTTGTAAAAGTTAGTTCTCTCTTTCCACCATGTAGATCCTGCAGACTGAACTCTTCTTTATGGTGTGTATGTGTGTGTGTGCTTGTATGTGTGTGTGTGTGTGTGTGTGTGTGTGTGTGTGTGTGTTTGTCTGTGTGTGCCAAGAATGTGCAGGTGCCCACAGAGGCCAGAAGAGAGTCAAATTCCTTGGGACTGGGATTATCAGAGGTTGTGAGCCACCTGGAATGCATGCTGGGAATACAAACAGGGTCTTCTGGGATAGTGGCGAGTATTCTGTACTACTGAGTACTCTCTAGCCATCTATAAACACTTTAAATGCCTTGATAAATTTAGCATGCTTGGTTCTCTTTAAGCATTCAAATATTGTGATTTTTACAACCAGCACTTTTTCGAGTACTTAACCTTTTTATTTTTTATTTTTTATAAACCTAATTAAACATGTATTTTAAATGTAGCTCATCTAAAGCAATTCAATGTTGTGGAAAACTATTAAAATTCTTTCATATGTTTCCATTAATCTGAAGTTTAACATAAATTAAAATTACAAGCATAATTTGCTGACATGTGAAACTTACAAGCACAGTAAACACAGCATTAACTAACTACAAAATTCTGTCCAAGTGATTATATGCTGATTCATAAATTTACCATCAGAGCTTTCAAATATCATGGTTTTGATTTGGAATCATGGTGTTGCTGCTGAAAATGAAATACTCGGTGTTCTTGTAGCCCTTGTGATCTAGAATGACTGTTGCCAGTGATAGTAGTCTTGTTTTGTCTAGTGAGGTAGGTGACTTACACAGCTGGAAGTCAGGACCAGGTGACAGCTGCCATTCGTGTCCAGTGTCATTCTCTTCCCATGGAGGGATCGTTTGATGTAGCCCATGTCACTGAGGGCAGGCTTCTCCAAATCCTCTCCTCTTCTGTCCAAAGTAGGTATGTTTAATGCCTTTCAACCAGTCTTTTCACCTTTTCATTGAAAACTGTATTCTTTTTTATGTCTCTTCCTATTGGTGAACTCAGAACTTTCAGCTTTCCATACTAAAATGAGTTGGGGGAAGGTATTTTGTACAATGTATTTTGGTTGTATTTACCCCACTCCTCCAACTCCTCCAAGATCCTATGTCATTCCCTCCCATGGAACTATGTGTTTTGTGTTTGTTGTGGTTGTTTTGTTTCTCAATTCATCAAGTCCAATTTGGGCCACCCATTTTGGTATGTGAATATCCTTTGGAGCACTGTTACCTTACCAGGGCTCACGCCTGTAATGTGAACTCTCTCCTTTCCTTCAACTGTCAGTCGTCAATAGCTCCTGAGTGTAGAGCAGGCCTTCGTTCTCACCTCTTCCTCCTGTCACCATTACAAGGGCCAAGAACTTGTGGCCAAAAACATCTTCTATTCTAGGGTAGATCCTAATGCTATTATTCTGTTAACTGGACACAGTTTTAAACTGACTCCTAATAGTTTATCATTATACTCCTGGATCATTACACCTCTCAACTCTTGTCACTAAAGCATTTTTCTGTGTGTGACGAACAGAGACCCACTACTGTTCATAATGCAGAGAAAGAGAGATTGCATGGTGCTTAGCCCTTAATGGGACGCCTACAATCATACCGTCCTCACATGGCTCATGGTTCCTTGGGGAAGAGGTGCTTTAAATGATTCTAAGAGCAAGAGGTAGTTAATAGCTAACAAACTGTTTTCCTTACATGAAGCTACATTTTCTGGACTCAAAAGCGAATTTTCATACAAGAGATCAGAACTCCCAACAACTATTGTAACCTAATAACTTTGGAATTCTCCCTCTTTAATGTACCTCTCTCTGTTATAATGTCTAGCTGACTTTCCATGGAAATCCTTAGCTTCCAGCTTCAATAACTTACTGACAGAGTGTTTACTATGCTCCTTCTGTAGAGGAATAATAAATTATGTCCTTTCAGAACATCCGAGTTCTTGTTTAACATCTATATTGCAAATGAGCGAATCTTGTAAGTAAGTGACTTACTTTCAAATAGAAATATAGTCTTTACATAAAGTTTCACTTTGGAGAGCAATTTTTAAATCACATTGTTAGAACTCACTGGCCTCTTTCAGCTCCCTAGTCTATAACTGAGTTCTGTTGGCTTCAGCTCAGGGACAAATCTGGAATCTGACAACCTCTTATCAGATCCATGGCTACCATCATTTTTGGTTTGGGCTCAGCAGTTAAATAGCCCTTGACTGCTTTATCCTCATTGTCTTTGTGCTATATAACAGTTGCCCCCATCCTGAAAGGTAAGTCAGAAATTTCTTCTATTAATACTGCCCCTCCCCAGTGGCTTTAATCATAAGGGACTAAATTAGAAAGTTTTTAGACAAGTCTGTAGCTCATGGGCTTCTCTTTGGCTTCCCTTAATTGGTCTGTGTCTTTAGCCAGTCTGTTCTCAGTATTGTTTTTGGTTACTCAGCTCAGCTGAGGCTCTGCCTCAGAACCTTCTGATGTATGTTGCCCCATCCTTTCCTTTCTGACATCACATATTAGAATGTCCATCTCTCATGTATCAGTCACACCTATGCTCCTGGTTTGCCTCTTCAGAAGTGTTCTCTAATCATCCTTTCTGATTTGTGTCCTCTCTTGTCATCCTTCCTCTTTCTGACTTACTCCCAATCATTCCATGGTCTCTTCCTCAGACAATGTTGTCCTTGCTGATTACTGATATTGCAAATAATTTATCTATTGCTACAACTGTATTGCAGCGACTTCAGCTTCCTGAATACTTTCTGGCACTAATGTGTTCTTTAGGATACGAGGCAGATGTACACGTTGAGTAAAAGAGAGAAAGGCTCCTATTTAGCTGCATTGTGTCACCTCACCTATGCCAGGCTATGATCCTTACTGAGTGATGGGTAGTGTTCTGTTTGAATCTCTAGGTAGCATTTCAGATCCTAGTTTTAGACTTTGTCAGAGTTAAGGTTCTGTTACTGTGAAGAGACACCATGACCAAGGCAATTTGTATAATGGCAAACATTTAACTGGGTCTCATCATCATCATGGTGGGAAGCATGGCAGTGTGCAGGCAGACGTGGTGCTAGAGGAGCCAAGAGCTCTACACCTTGATCTGAAGTCAGCCAGGAGGAGACTGACTCTTCTGCAGGCAGCCAGGAGGTGGTTCCCTTTAACCCTGGGCGGAGCCTGAACTTAGAACCTCAAAGTCCATCCCCACAATGTTGAACTTTCTAACAAGGACACACCAAATGTGCCAGTGCACAGACTCCACTGACCACACATGCTCTGTGATGGAAAACTGATCTTTAAACTCCCTAACCCCAGTGCTAGTATGGCCAAAGGAGTCTTTTGTACATTACACTAGGAAAACCGAGTTAAAGTAGCTGTTATCAGTCCCATAGCTTGTTGGCTTGCTTTTTTCCCCCCTTTGTCTTACATTTTTATGTCAAGGAAAAACAGGAGACAATTACTGTAAGTGCAAAGCCAAGAATAAGATAGAGTACTTCAAATGATTGGAGGGCTTATTGTTGCTAAAGTAACTTGTCATCTCTGGCAAAGAATTGACATTAAACACTGCCATTTATAAAGTGATTTTATGTACAGTGTAATTTATAGTAAAATTTGCGGTATTTAAAGTAAGATAAGTATGTTTAAAAGGAATAGACCTAAAATCTCCTAAGTAAAATTGCATTTAAAAAATATCAGTTAAAAAGAAAAAACAATGCTCCACACTGAAGTGTCATTTAGGATGAGATAAGCCCTTACAACTGAAGAGTTCTTCAGAGCATGACACACTTGCCTCATTATTGTTTTGTGTATGGAAGTGAGCTCAGATTTAATCAGAATTCTTAAACTTAGGGAGCTGGCCAGATCCTCCCTGGGTAGAGGTACTTGTTGCCAGGGTTGATGACTTAATTACATCCCCCGAATCCAAGTGTGCAGCGACATGCATCTCATCTCCCTAACCTTCACCTTGTCTTTAACCATGCTGGTGATTCTGTTTGCCCATGCCGGTGTCTGCTGAAGAAACAGAACAGTGAAATTATGAAATTCAGAAGCAGCAGACCTGAGAGCGTGTTAGCTATGTCACATGGTGTCACACGATCCACTTATCCTAAGTCTCATGTTCTTTGAAACTGTTTGCTGTCATTGGAAACCATCCCTGTGCTGACATTGGGGAGTCCATTTACCAAATGTTTCATGTGACATGGAGGATGTAAGTCTCTCGAGTTGCATCTTGGGAACATACTGGCAAGCCAGAGTCTACATTTTAATGGTGTCTGTTAGCTTGACAGGATCTAGAACTACTAGGGAGTTTGGGCTGTGGGAAATTATGTTGATTAGATCAATTACATTAGGAAGACTCTTCCACTATGAGTGACAACCATTTCTGGGCTAAGATCCTGAATTCTATTTAAAAAAAAAAAAAAGAACCATGAGCAGGGCATGTGCAGTCATTTCTCTCTGTTTCTTTACTGTGGACACAATGTGGCCACATCTTCAAGTTCCTGCTCCTGTGGCTTCCCTGCCATGTTGGACTGTAACTGTGAATTATAAGCCAAAACAAATGCATTCTCCCTCAAGTTGCTTTTGGAAGGGTGTTTTATCACAGAAACAGGAAAAGCAACTGTGAATCATACAGCATTGGGAGGATTTTGTAAGTGTACACACTAGATCACAGTGATTCTGAGTCCTGTGTTTAAGAGTCAAGGATCTCATTTTCAAGTTTCCCAGGGATTGTGCTATTTTTTAATTCTTGCCACCATTCCTTTAGAAGATACAATGTTTAACTGTGTGCTTTCCAAACTCCTCTATATAGTTAGAAAATGAAATGAACATGAATGCCATAACTAGAAAATGTGTGCATTCTAAATGCAGAGTAGTCTAGATAAGACAGCGTATGTTCAACATCTGATTTATTGCTGGATACAGCATAAGAAAGAATAACGAATATAATAAAGCTTATTGAGTATCTTAGCCATCAGTGTAGTTTCTTTGTAGTTCCTGGTTCACAAGTGACATGATTCTTCACGAAGGACCTAAAAGTAATTGAGGTCATTTTTATCTGTTTTTCCTCATAATAGTAAAATCACCCCTCCTATGAAATGAACTGTAATTTCTTAGCAAATACTTTCAAGAATAAATCTAGATATCATAGGGAAGTCCTTATAAATTTGTTGCAGTTTAACATCACATGAACAGACTTATCCAATTATCTTTTACAAAATGGTTCTAGCTGCAGTGAAGATGCTTGTCCTCTTACATGGTTATAGCTCCAAATGTTGGTGGATTTCAGAAACGTCATCATAGGGATTTCTATAAATAAATGATCTGAAATTAAGATGGACTCCATTATAGAACATCTTCCTCTAGTATTTTTGCCCTTCTAGCATACATAATTAATGTGGCTTCCTGAAAATTACTTCAAATGGGCTTTTCATCAACGTTGCTATTAAGCATTCTATTAGAAAATACTACGACCATCTCACGAATCCAGTCTGCTCCAACAGTGGAGCCACAGTAGGCATTCAGATTACATGATGATTAGTGAAAAGCAAGTGAAGCTGGAGGCTGATGTGCAAAACCTGAGTAGTCAAAAATAAAATCCTCCTGTGTAAAAAAATCACAAGTTAATGTAGAGCTGTAGGATGCCCTTGGAGTAATTGGTAGGAAGGCAGGCAGCAAGGGGTTGGGGGGTTGAATTATGTTTTAAAAGGCTATTTTACATTTGTAATTTTTGTAAATAAGGAACACTTGTTGGTACTCTGAATTAGAGTAATCATGGGAAGATGGGAGAAGTACATAAAGTCAAAGTATGGTCTGTATGGCACTACCCTTGAGACTTCCACTGGGCTGATCTTGGGGAAAAACAATAGGGATAAGGGTCAGGTCTGGGGTTATTTGGTAAGAATCTGGGGAAGTGTGGGGCATTGTCTTAGTAGCAGTTCTGCAGCAGATCACAGGAAGACCAAAGCTCCTTTAGAACCAGTATCATTTATCCTTTCCTAGCTGTCTGGCCCCTTGATGTATAAGGCTGGTACTGTCCCAGATGGAGGGAACTGTCAGTGAATCTGGAGAAAGGTCAATGAAGTCCGTTAGCTAGTGCTAGCATTTAGCAGGGGAAGGGAAGAGTTTTAATGGGACAAGATAATATGAGCATCTAGGCACTAAAGAAATGGTGCCTGATACCTCAGATTAAAAAAAAAAAAGACAGAATTGACTGAAAGATGGCAGGGGGTACCAGATTAAAGGGGGCTGTGTATAAATGAGTAGATAACCAGAGGAGTAATGTGGGTATTCGTGGGAAGTCAACCAAAGAATGCTTCAGGGTTACTAAAGATGTCAGATGGGGCATGAAGAACTTGAAGCCAAGACACAGACTTTTAAGACGCCAATAGGAAATATTTGAGAATGGTTTAGTATAAAGAGATGCTATCGAGAGATCAGTTACTAAAAGAAAGGAAGTGAAAGGAAGGGTGAAATGAGGTGACCCTAGGTAGGATCAGTGGAAGTAAGAACATGAAATCTTCCTGCTGTATGCAAGATAGTGTAGAAGACAGAAGATTGAAGCCAAAGTGATCTGTCTCTGGGTAACTGGAAGTGGTCTATATTATAGGGTCTATACCCTCTAGTATTGTTTGCTTTTCTTCTTCATATTTCATCTCTTGGCTAAGTCACAGATTGTAACAATACTAGTAGGGTGTGTGTGTGTGTGTGTGTGTGTGTGTGTGTGTGTTGTGTTGTCTATTTCCTCCACCTAAATACTGTAAAATGTTTAATTCATTGTGGTCAAAGAGTCCTTTAGAATTAAATAAGCAGTGGACTTTCCATTTCCCTTCAGGGAAATACAAAACCCTAAGAAGTATCATGGTTCATGGGGTTTCTTGGGCACCTGACACTTGCCCAGTATCTCTAGATTAAGATGTTTTAGAACAGAATGAAATAACTAAACCATTTTTCTTGGCTCCAGGTTTTAGCCATCATGGCAGAAACTTGAGAGAGTTTGACATATTGTGTCCACAGTCAAAAAAAAAAAAAAAAAAAAATCAGAGCATGACTAGTTATATGAGTACTTTCACTCCTCTTTTCTCCATTTTATACAGTCTAAGAATTTTTCCTAGGGAATGGCACTACCCACAGTGGGCTGATCTTCCCAATTCCATTAATATACTCAATATAATTTTTCATAGGTATGCTCAGGGCCACCTTGTAGGTGCTTCTAGATTTTTGTCAATCTGACAATTAACACTGACAACCACAATTACTTATGAACTGTGTGTGCAGAATGACAATATTAACTACCAAAACTCCTTATGAACTGTGTGGGCAGAAGGAGTTGTGGAGGCTTGAGTATCCTGTAGATTCAGGAGTCATTCCTTGTTTGCTCTTACTTCTGGGTTCTGCCTGGTTAGTTTCTGATTATCCTGGCCAAGGTTACTTGGGCAGACAGAGTCAGAAGAATGTGGGCACCATCTGTTCTCTGTAAAATAGTTCTTGGTTTGATAAAACACTACCACAAGGCTTATTGAACATGGCCAAATATCGTCATTTTTAAGATGAGCCAAAATGTGACAGTGAGGGAAAAGATAAGTTGAGCAAATATATATCGAAAACTTTCTGTTTCTGTGATACAAATCATATCTCATACACTAATTAAAATTCCCCTTGTGGTCAGGGAGGAAATCTTGTAGAAAGTTTGAATGATGAAAATATTAAGATTTGTCTCAACCATTTACTTAGCCAAGTCAAGTTCTAGAGCAGCGCAACACATTAAAATAGTTCTTCATGTTTTGGTGACCCCCTCAACCATAAAATCAGTTTAATTGCTACTTCCTAACTGTAATGTTGCTGCTGTTATGAATCATAACATAAATGCCCAATATGCAAGATATCTGATACCTCCTGTGAAATGGTTGTTCCGTCCCAAGAGGGTTCATGACTCACTGGTTGAGAACTGCTGTCCTTGATCTAATTTAGTTGGTTATTCGTGGTTCTGTAGTTAATATCATAGAATGAGACTATAGCTGAGAGCCTTCTGTGTTTCCCTCTTTGGCTTGTACCTCTTGGTGCCTGTTGGTAGATGCCAAGCAGTTAGCATGGTTAGCCACAATCAGCAGTTCTGCATTTTCTTTCTCTTTAAAAATCTGTATTTTCCTCACTTACGTGTGTACAGTGTTTTGCCAGCATGTATATCTGCTTACCACTTGTGTTCTTGATGTCCTTGGAGGCCGCAGGAAAGCATGATGTGACCAGGAACTTGAGTTACAAATGACTGCAAGCCATTATATGGGGGCTAGAGATTGAACTCTGGTCCTTTGGCAGAACAACCAATCTCTTAGATGTTGAACCTTCTTTCCGGTCCAGCTCTGATTTTTTTCAGTGTGGTAATCCCAGCAACACAGCTTTCTCTCATCACTGCGTAGTCTTGAAAGCCTTTTCTTCCATCTGCCATCCTAAAATACGGGGTTGTAATGTTCTCTCTTTGCTGCTATGTGGTTTTTTGTTTTTTTTTTTTTAAAGATTCAGGAACAGGGTAAATTTGTGCCTCAGGAGTTGTACAACAGCCTTATGAAAACTGTATATTACAAAGAAGGAGTAAATAATTGTGTTTTCTAGTTAATGCTTTTAGATTTCTGAGTGGCCTTATTCGTGACTATACTTGCCTTCCTATTCCAATATGAACCAATGGTTGTATAAATATCATTTTTATGGGAGTATGAATGTTATATGTGCTTCTCTCTCAGAAACAGAGTAGAATTGTTACTAACTGCTCTTTGTTTAGTGAGTATTTTCTTTTTGAAATTGCTTCTCAGTACCATGAGGTCTTGCATAAGTCCCTTCTGTGCCAACATAGGCCATTTACCAGAACATCCAGCTCATCATTTACTGTATACCAGCTTTGTAGCTCTCTGGAAGGAAAAAGAACAAGGGTTAAGACTTAGGTCAGTTGCCCTTTGAAAGCTGAGGTGGGGGTCAGTATCATGGAGATAACCTGTTTCAAGGTCAGATCCCATATATTTAACTCCTAAGCGGGACTTGCTCACTGCCTCCAGAACCGGCCAGCTAGCTTATCTTTCCTTTTGAGTCCACTTTATCTTAAATGAATGAAAGAGATACTGTGCTTGTTATGGGGATTGGCAGGTGATTTCAAGGAAACAAATAATGGGCGGTCATCTTGTCCTGTGAGCTATGAAGCTGGGAGTGTTAGGCACCCATAAGGTACTATATCGTTTTATATAATAGAACAACCAGGCCATGATTTGGTCCTAAGGCTAAGTGTGACACTTGGAAACAGTGGGGGAAGATTGGAAGTATTTCCTTGTGTGTGTAGCCGTGGTCTTTCTCTTCCATTGCTTTGCTGGGTAGAGTTTGTGAATAGCAACCTAAAAATGTAGGGGTTTCAGGACTGGATCATGTGGATGCTCTGGAAGAACTTAAATTCTAACTGAGAATGGTCCAGGGCACAATCCCCTAATTCCCTTCTGTTTCATTAACTTGCTCTTTGATACATTTTCTTCTATCAAGTAATTGAGCTTACTTTTGTAATCAATGAAGGCATGGGTCACTTCCCGTGGACATTCATAGGCAGAGGAACTTAGTCTCCATCAAAACAGCTCAACAACACTGCAGATTCCGAAATCCTGAAGAGTCTACCTTGTTATCAACACGGCATGTTTATGAAAGTTCAGACCAATGGAGATACCAGAAAGCGCGTACACTCGCACACACACAAACACACACACACACACACACACACACACACACACACACACACACACACACACACACACACACACAGAGGGGCGTGGCCATCAGGCATAGTGAGGACTTTTGAATGAATAGGAAAATAATGAGGCCAAAGACTTAAAATGTGGTCTCCTATCATCTGGGGTTATAACTTACTCTTCACCCCCTCTGCCTTTTAAAAATGTTAAACTGTTTCTGAGTAAATATATTTCCTTTCATGGTTAGACCAAATGCCAATATTTCTGTCTAAAATGAAAAGCTGCCGAAAGTTTTAAGATGTTAAATTTACTGTGATAAACTGTGTCACGACCTATAAAACGCACAGCATTGACAGCAGACGGAAGCTCTGTACCTCAGTAAAAGTGATCCGCTTATTAGCCCAACAGCTGTAGCCAGTGTGGTTCAGGCGTGCGAGATTTAATCGTCAGAGGAAGCGGAAAGGAAAAGTGGAACAGAGCAATACAGAAACCCTCTGAACTTTCTGAAGCTTAAAAAAATAAAATAAAAAATAAAATTGGCCTAAAATAAAGTCTATTAATTCTCAAATGCAAGACATGTAGAGTGTCATTACCTTCACCGTGGCAACAGAATGTGATTGTCCTGGTTGTCTTTGCTGAGGCTTCACCTGCAGCAGAATGTGAGTGGAGTGAGTGATGTCATTCTCACCCTAGGGACAACTAGGTCAACTCCCCTAGGGACATAGAGGAATTTGGAGAGCTGGAAGATGAGTTGTAGTTAATTATATATAGCTCTTTCTGTTTTATTTCATTAGTTTACTTTACCAATGTGCATTCACTGTACACAGCAGTAGGGTTTGGCGTGGATTTTGCACACGTATTGAGCATGTGCAGAATCAGGATAGAGATAATTTTTCTTCACCTTGTCATTCATGGTTTCAGCCTCAATCTGCTTTCTCCTAGGTCGGTGTAAAATAGGGAATTTGTTACTTGACAGCAGTCACTTGTTTATGCTATTAAATACCAGGATTGATTCCTTCAGCCTAAGTCTGTTTTACTATCCCACAATCAAACCTCTCTTTAGAGCAGTGTTCTCAGCCTTGGGTGGTGAACCATTGAGGGTTAAATGACTCTTTCATTGTGGCCACCTAAGACCATAGGAAAACACAGACACTCACATTATCAAATGCAGCAAAGTTAAAGTTATGAAGTAGCAACAAAAATCATTTTATGGTTGGGATAAAAGTCAGTTTATACAATGAGAAAAAAAAAACTATATTAACAGATTACAGCATTAGGAAGGTTATAAGATATAGATATAAGACTTTTAGAGGTTCTTGTATCCCTGAGAGGTCTACTCACTTATAAAAGCAGAAATTACTTTGATGGAAAGCCCACTGTCTGCTGGGCTCAGGCTGTTCCATTTGTGTCCACAGAGCCTTTGTATGTCCCTTGTTACATAAGCTCTGTCCTCTTAGGTGAGGAAAACCTGAGCAAGAAAGGTCACACTTTTAGCAACAGTGGCTCAAGTTCAAATGCTGTGACCCTCTCTTCACTTCTCTCAGACCAGGCACAGCTTGAATCCCAGCACAAGGGAGGCAGATCTCTCCTAGTTCAAGGGCAGCCTGGCTTATGTTGCCTTGGTCAGGTGGGCATACACAACTATGTTCTAAGAGGTGACACAGCTAAATTTGTTGCATATTAGTCAGACTTTTATATTATTTTGTGTATTTTCCAAAAAGATATCACTTTGTATCTATGAAGCTATTGTGTTGCCAATAACATTAGATATCTGCTTTTTTATTCTCTATTCCTGCCAAAGGGTCCCCATAGATCCTTAGGATGTGAAGGGTTTGAAAAAAAGAGTGACTTTCACATGGGAAATGCCATTTATTAGTGAGCTGTGAAAGTGATGGCCGTGCTATTGTGTTCCAGAAAACAGTCTGGAAAGTGAAGACAAGGAGGAACGCGCTTAGGTACCAGTGTCACAGAAAGGAGAAGGCAAGAATCACCAGAAAAGGTTTCCGAACGAAAGGGAGGTTGTTTTCTCAAAACCACCACAGTATATTAGAGAAAAAACTCAGATGGTAACCATTCACGTGAATGTTTGTTCTCACACACATTTATGTTATATCCACACATATATACGTTGGTCCATGCACATATCCACATTACACGTTTATTTATATGTGCACATATTCATATTAGTACACATATCCACATACAGATGTGTGTCTATATATGTCCTTATACACACACAAATACACATGTGTCCACTTAAACACATGCACACTCACATGTACACCCACACACATGTCTCTACACATACACAGATGGCATCACTGTTTGCACAGGTGCACAGTTCACAGGTGGGTGGTGGTAGCGGGCCATGAGAACTCTGGGTAAGCAAAAGATTATGCTAAAACCCAGAGCCTTACTTTATGAAACTCTTGATCAGTCTTTCTTTTGGAGTTGGAGTTAAATAAAGATTGGACATGCAAATGAAAAATTGCCTCGTGTTTGTTAATCTAGAATGCCCTACAGCTCCTTCCTTCGACCACTGACAACTATTTTCCACTGATGCTCTTATTGGAGAGATTTGCACCATGGTAGAAATTCCCCATGTGTACCTGCTGGTACAGGTTCACCAAGTGTACTGGTGAAGGCCGTGGATGGTGGAAGTTGTTTGCTTTTCTTATGTAATGCCCACGAGTGGAATTTGGAAGCTCCATAAGAATGACAGTTATAGAAGTCATATGAATTTGACAAACAGTAAAAAAACACACCCAAGTCCCGCCGTTTACCTTTTATCTCTAACACTGCAGCTCATCAGTCTGTCACAGTCTGTTTTCCCCTTCAAGAATTGCATATGGTTGAGTGTGACTCATGGACTTTGTCACATATGGAAACACACATTTCAATTTTAAACAGACTGATCCGTCTTCTTTAGATCACTTTTGAACTTTATCAGAAAGTTGATTAATGACTTGCTTTATTTAACATTGGCATTGCTTGATGGTTTTACTGCTCATGCCTCTGAGAGGTAACTCTGTCTGGCTCAGTAGGTTAAAGTTGTGAATATCAAAGATACTGAGAGACCTCAGAATCTTAGCCCTTAGCAGAAACATCAGATTTAGTCACATTCTTGAATGAAATGCAGCTTGGGGTGTGAATGGCCTGTTCAATGTTGGGTTTGCAGTGGGTCCTTTGGATTCAGATCCAGGCCAAGACTATTTGGGAACAGAATGCTGTTTACTAAGAAATGAGAGTCTCTACCCCAGTGCATAATGTCTCCACACCCAACCTGCAATGACTTTTCTCCTGTGGAAGTCAATGTTTACTTTCTGATTAGAGGAACAGAGAAATTTCTTTGTATGAATGTGTGTGTGGGGGGGGGGGGGGGATGGGGCACACTAAGAGCCCATGTACAGGAGGCAAATACTTTACCACTGAGTGACAGCCCCGGGAGCAAGGTAGTTAAACCTTTTTAAACTGATTGTACACCAGAGTTTAATTACTTGGATTGAACCTGAATAGCTTTTGTGTTATTTCTGCCCCAGGTAATGAAGTTCTTGCTATGATTTATGTAGCCTAGTGTAATTTTTTCCTTCTACAGCCTATCACAGCTTACCACTAATCCAGCACCTTGAACACCTTCCTAGGGAAATGTTAAGGGTTTCTATTGTACTCGTTATAGAGATGCTGAATTATGATTTCGGTTTATAGTTAAATGGTTCCCATTGCTCCCTGGAGTGCCTTAGTTGCAGGCATACAACAGAGCAATACCAGGCTCTACAAAGTTCAGAAAGATCTTGAGGAATTAGTAAAGCCCTTTGGTAGCTAATTGCATATTAACACTGAAGCCTGGAGGGAGGTGACCCATGGAAATGTAGTTATAACTGGAAATTAGAGAGGGGAGTCTAATCTGCTCCCAATAAACCTTGACGGTGGTCAGATAACTTCTTGGCATTTCAGGTGATTTGTGTGTGTGTGTGTGTGTGTGTGTGTGTGTGTGTGTGTGTGTGTGTTTGTGAGGGAGGTTCAGTTTGCAAAGGGAAGGGCATGTGTCAGTCTGCAAGCTCCCCTTTGGTTCATGTTGTCCTGGTTTAGAATAGATGGTAAAGAGAACTAGCAGTTGGTTCAAAAAGTAGGGGTTGCTAATCTCCATTCTCGGTCTCTTCTGCCTTAAAATAAAGGTAGAATATCTTCTTAGACCTCCCAGATAGAAGACTATCTATTTCTGTCTTTGGCTCCTAGTTCAGTTCTATAGGTTAGAAAAGGATGGTAGAGATAATTAGATTTCCCTTCTATGTTCCAGGTTTATGATCAGTGTGATCTTTATAGCTTTGAAAAATATTCAAGGGCCAATGAGATAACCTCACTTCCTTGTGTGTGTTAGCAAGTTTTTATGGTCAAGTATCAGAGGTTTTTCCCATTAAGTGATTTAGAGGCAAAAGGAAATGTATTATTCCATTCGTTTACATCTCAAATGATATGTCCTGGTTACCTCTCCACAAGCCCCCCCCCCCATCCCACAACCTCATTCACCTCCCTCCCCTTTGCCTCTATGAGGGTACTCCCCCATACCCACCATCTCTCACCCCACCCCTCCATCATTCCCCTATGTTGGAAAGATGGTGTTCCTTCCCTGTACCTGTCCAGCTCTTACCTTAGTTTAGAACTAACATTGTACCCTGAAGGCAACCACAAGAGAGAAGCATCAGTCATAGAAGCTCCTGGCTTCCCTCTTAGGCTTTTATTACAGTGTAACAAAGCATGTGCTTTCTACTTAGCCATTGCAGAAGGGCAGAATTTTGCTTTTATTTAATATTATAAACAAGCATTACTTTGCATATATCAGAAAGTTTTTTAATCTGAATCAACAGTTTTTTGAAGAGTTATCAGTTATAGAAAATACTTTATGTATTTCTGGTTAAAGAGTCTAGAACATAAGCATGTTTATCCTCCTGGCTTAAACTTTCATTTTATGGTTCATCTTTTTCTTTGAGTCAAAGGTCCATAATGTAGTCCAGGCTCTCTAGGACTTGGCTATGTAGCCCAGGCCAGCATGAAATTTGGGACCCTCCTACTCAGCCCTCCACATACTGAGATTGCGTGTGAACGCCAACACATACACAGCTGTTTCTTTATCATTATTAATTTATTGAAGGAGAACCTTTTTCATTAAGATTTCTGTTAGAAAAAAATTTGCCCCTTACTTGAATTCATTTTCTACCCAATCTCTTACTTAAACAAAATAGTAACTCAAAACAAGAATTATAGAAGTTGTCTAAGTTTGAATCCACTATATCTAAAGAAAAAAATATTTGTGTGTGTGGGGTGTGTTTATTTTTCTCTGCAACTCTAATTTGAATATATATCCAAATACTTTTCTCTAGGATTCATAACAAAGTATATTAGTCACATGGCAAGTAACAGACACATCTCAATGCTAACTCTATTGGACAAGCACATTTTTGTTTCGGTGAATATAATCTCTACATGTTCTCTCTGAAGAAACAAAATGAGAAATTTTTTTTTTTCTTCTCAGTGGCAGTGTTATATCACCAAGCTAGAATACCAGCTGTGAGTCTGGTTTTTATCCATTAGTAGCTCTCTAAAGCAGTCACACAGAAGTGAGATCCAAGCCGTTTATACACAAAGGTGGATTGTTTCCACCAGCAGTCTATTCTGTGAATTCCTACCATGGGAAAAGGACGGGGTATGGGTCGGGGTGAGAGGCACTGGAGTCCCTCGAATCCTGGGAAATCCAACTCTGGAGACCAGCATCAGGTGCAGATCTGAGTTTATTACCCAGCCCATACGTTTATGGGTTAAGAAGTGCTTGAACCAATCGCAAACCCTTACATCCTTGGCCAATCATATATCGCCATAGGGTGTCCAATGAAAGCCCTGCTACCAATGAGTCACCAATGAGGTAACTCAGGACTAGGGATTGTCACCTGTGATGGCCTTTGCAACAACCGAGGAAGTAGCCCCTTCCCTGTTCTGGGTTCCATTTGCTATCTTACCAGTGTTCCTGGAGCCAATGTAGATCTAATGGCCATGTGAGGCAGATCAGGAATCTTGGAGGAGTCACAAGAAGCCTGTGGTGTCTCGCTCTCTGTCCCACTTTTTCCCCCTTTACAAGGTTAACTTCCACATCCCACATACCTACTGGATGTCTCTTCTGGACACTTATGTCTTTTTCATAATGAGGTGACTATGAGCAGAACGAACATCGTTCATGAAACCCAAATGGAACAGTGGTGGGTGGTTGGCATACAGCCTTCCTGTAGATCTCTGCATTTCTGCTTCCTCTCCCCTCTGTCTGGGACAGCTGGATTTTCCGGCTGTATGGCTGACACAGAAGCTATCTTTAGAAGAAAGAAAAGCACAACCTTATTTCTCTCTGCCTTTTTGTCTCTCTCCTCTAAAACTTATCAGAATTTATTTGGGAGGGGGGAGGGGCAAGGTGGTGGCCACACTGATCTCTGTCTCCTTAAGTTGTTTTATCTTTCTTACGTCAGCAGGGCTTGCCATTGTGCTGAGCAAAATGTCTTTATGGCAAGCTAAACTGAGCAAAGCACCTGAAATCGCTCCCACGTGCTTTCTCCAGAGCTACCCCATGTGTGATATTGCATACTATTGTTTTCTAAGAGGAGTAATACCTTTTTAAAAATATTGTGCTTCGTGTCCGTATGTGAATGTGGGTGTTGAGGATGGGGCATGAACATGTTTACAGGCGTGCTCAGGAATCAGACGTGTGGAATCCCTTGGAGCTGGAGCCACAGGCAGTCCTTAGCCACCCCTTCAGTCCCCGCCGGGAATAATACCCTTACAAAGAAACCCAGCATTTGTTGTGTACCTTTTCATATCTTTCAAGACTAGATAATCACAAGCTTAATATACTTTTAATTAAATTCAATCATCATTTCCCTCTTTCTTTGCTCCATTCCTTCTCATTTACCTATTTGTGAATATATCTTATATTTAATAATATAATATTTATGTAATTATAATATCTATAACAATATATACTATATAGTGTATTATAAATGCACATGAAAGTACAAACATACATATATATATACACACACAGAGTTTGCTGAGTTTATTTTTTGTTGTTGTTGTTTGTATGTGTGATTTCAGGTAGCCAATTAGCAGGCTCAACCCTGGGAGAAGTTCATTTTTTCCTTTTATGCCAGTCCTTAGTTGTTTATTTTCTAGGGGCAGGCCTCCACCAAATTGTTTTGCTTCTGCATTTTGCCTGTTGGTACTGTCTTCCTTCAGGTCTGTTTACGCGGGCTTTTCTAGAAGACATAATCTCACAGCAGACTTCATGGTTCTTAGAATCTTTTGGCCCTTAGAATTTTTTCATCCCCCTGTTTCATGATGCTCAGCCTTATATGCAGGAATTGTGTTGAAGATGTATCTCTTGGGTACAGGTGTGGTTTTTCCATAATGTTCTCCATGTGTTGTAAGGAAAAGCTTATTTTGTGATGGGTGAGATCTGTATTTATCTGTGGGTATAAAAGTAAGATTTATTTAGAATGCAGTTAGGGGCTATCCTGGTCTAATTAGATATAGGAGTAGGTTCCCTTCTAAGATCCATGACTTTACTAGCCCTGCATACTTGCCAAGGTTCCTAGAAATAGTCATAGTTCCCTGTTCATTGGGCCTTAAGTCTCCTCAGACAACTCTTGCTTACTGCTCAGATGGGAATATCACAGATGGGCCTTTCTGGATACTTTGATGTGATGGCCAGGGTTGTGGTTCATGTGCATCAGAGCTGGATAGGACTGTTAGTTGCTTTCCTCCCTTGGCAACTTGCTTTGACTGCTTCCCAATCTTGGTGCTATGGAGACTAAGCTTTGGGGAAGAGACTTTCAGGTTAGATGTAGCTCAGATCATCTGTATCCTGTTTCCTAAGTCTGCAGTGTCTTAAACAGTAGGGACTGACCTTCAGCCTCTGAGAGGCAACCAAGGGTAACAGCAGTGGCCTCCATTGTTTTGGGACTCACTCAGACTATGCTGACATTTGAGTGGAGGTTTCTCATGCCTCATGCTGGGGGTTTTGGTAGATTTGTGGGGAGCATTGCCAGCCTAGGCGACATAACTTTATTTAAACTCTATATGTATACATACTCACATGCACACACAAACACACGCACACACACACGCACAGTATATAAACACGTTTAGGAAACCATAAAATGGTATGATTGCTTGAGGTATTGTCTAACAACCTTGGTGCTATTTGTCTCTATTCCTTCTACAAATGTTCTATTCACTACATTTGTTAAGCAAAATAGTCTAGAACAACAAAACAAGGAATACTACAGACAGTCCCTACTCTTCCACACTTCCACTGCTACGCTCTGTGTCTTTTCACACAGGTAAGATTTACTTACAGCAGCATAGTCCGCTCCTTCCTCAGTCTTTAGTGATCTTGTCTCCATCCACTGCATCTCCTGCATGTCCCCATATCAATTCTTACAGAATTGTTGCACACTGTTAGGTTTCTAGACAATATTTCTATTATATGTACTGTCATACTTTATTGACACAATGAAATGGCAAATTAGATTATTCAGCTTTTTCACTATTTATGAATGACATTAGAGCGAGCATTCTTGTTAATATACCTGCTTATTTATGTCCCTGTATGTACAGGATAATGTCCTTGGAGAAAAACACTGCCTCAAAAGCTTTGGGCTGCTCTTTAAACTTTGATAGATGTTGAGTAATTTCTTCTCATTTCAAATGCATCATGGGTCATGGTCAGTGTGAACAGTTGTTTGGGTTTGTCTGGGTTTGGTATGTTACTGTTTCTCCCAGGGAACTGTCTGTCTGACTATAGTAAACGTTGCCTCTTACTTTCTGAAAAGGACATCCCAGCTTCAGCTGGTCCTTGGAACCAAAGCATGGCTGCTGACCCAGGTCAACTGTTGGTTCTTTCTGCTGCCTGGAAACAAGTCCATTTTTATTTCTTTGTTCCTCGTTTTATTGGTGGTGCAGTATCAGAAATTCAATGTCCACCCTTTTAAAATTTATGATAACAAATCAGAGAGCCCGAGGGCCAGAGTAGAAAAGAGATGTTCTGACTGTGGTAATTTTTAATACTCTTCCTGGAGTAAAGAAAAGTACAGTATTTGGAATATATTCCCTCCAGCAGGTCTTTGGATCTGCCAGTCAAGGACTCTGAATTTAAAGCTATACAGGAAAAGGGAAACTAAACACATCCAGTGAAGTCCTATGCTGACAATGCTAAGACATTGGCTCTTCTACTTAGCAAAAGACTCTTCGGCTACAGGTAACACATTCGGAGTAGTTATGCTTTTGTTCCTGACTTTACCTCTTTGGCAGGAACCACAACCAAGTAATAGCTTCTCCCCATCCTACCCTCTTGTTTCTTGTTCTGTTTATGTTTTCAGGCCTGTATAACTAACAATGCATCAATTAGTTCCAGATTTTTGTCTTTCTGTTGTTGTTTTCCTTTTTTAAAAAAATTGAATATTCTCTGTATTTACATTTCAGATGGTATCCCCTTTCCGACAATCCCATTCCCCCTCCCCCTCCCATTGCCTCCACAAAGGTGCTTTCTTCATTGTTCTTTTACCATGTCCAATCAAAGTGCTGTTAGCATCTTATGTGACACTCAGATATTCACTCATGGTTCACAAATGGAGAAATCTGTAAAGGGCGAGAAGCTATGGCTGTGATGCTGGTGTCGAGGTCAGGTGTGTAAGCCAGCTATGCGGGGTTTAACCACATCATATGGATGTATGAAAATCCAGAGTTAAACACATTATATGCAATCTTCATATCTTTAAGTAGTTGACAAAAAACCGAAATGTCACATCCTCTAAACAAACTGGTCCATATTATCCAGGGCTCCTGTGATCTGCATGCGGTTACAGTGTCTTCTTTATCTTGGCTGCCATCTTGCTGCTGAGCTTATCTCCTGCTGAGTACAATATCAGGATGCTGTTCTAGTCTCTGACAGGGGCTTTAAAAAACCGTTATCCATTCTCCATGCTAATGTTGTTGCCATCTTTCCCTAATTTTAACTTTGAAGAAAAGAATGTAGTTCGTTTTAGTGACTGTGGGGTTTGAATGAGAATCACCTCAGTAGGCAAATAGTTGATTACTTAGACCCCAGTAGGTGAAACCGTTGAAGAAGGATCAGGTGGTGTGGATTTGTTGGAGGAGCTATGCCTTAGTGGTGGGCTTGAGGTTTACAAAAGACTTGCACCATTGCCTGAGTACCTCGTACTTATGGATCAAGATGTGACCTCTCATCTGTTTCTGGTACCATGCCTTTGTTTGCAATGCCATCCTGGACTCTAATGCTCTGAAAGTGTAATCCCAAATAAACACTTTTTGGGGGGTAAGTTGCATTGGTCATGGTGTTTCCACACAGCCATATTAAGTCAGGAATATATTGAGCATTAAGATGCAACATTTTCCAACGCCTGACAGGAGCACTCATATATCACTGTAGGAGGTTTCTGTGTATCTACTTCAGTGAAGTATGTAACTGCACTCTGCTTGTCAATAATATGATCATATTCTACACCAGAGGGTAATACTATATGACCTGTGTTGCTTGCAATGTGTTAGAGAACATTTGAAGAACCCCTCTTTTTTTTTTCTTTCTCCTGTCTCTGTTATCCAAGGAGTATTCCATAGACATATTCAGAAAACATAACCAGCACTTAAAAGCACCAGGTGGAAAGAATAAGTATACACTGACTAAAAAAATTGGCAGGTGGAAGCCGGTCATCAGCTCATTATGATACAATGACCCAGCAGTACTATGTAGAAGAATTGATAGAAAAATGCTTCGGACTTAAAATGTGTGG
Organism: Micromys minutus; assembly: GCF_963924665.1. Taxonomy (NCBI): domain Eukaryota; kingdom Metazoa; phylum Chordata; class Mammalia; order Rodentia; family Muridae; genus Micromys; species Micromys minutus. Next base: position 27,937,679 of record NC_137958.1, read on the forward strand.
GGCAGAGAAGGCTTTCAAATGATATGACTATTTTAAGACTTGAACTTGTGGAGGGAATTGGTGAGACCCAGAGATAATGAAAAAGAGGGTACGGTGATGACGTATTAAAGTCTGAGAGGCCATAAGTGTTAGTGATCACAGAGAAGCCCTGCCAGATGTGCACCCAGAGCATGGCAGCGTCACGGTAGGTTGGGGAGAGCTCCATGGAGGGCCTATTGTGCCATTTCTAAGCTCTGGAAAGATGCTATTGAAAGGTTATACAAAGAGACCGGAATTTGACCAGATAAAAGCAACTTTAGAAAGCTGGTTTAACTGCAATTTTTCTGGTTAGTACATTTCTTTTCTTATTACCACCTTGTAAAAAGTCTTAACTATGGAAGAAATGCTACAAGTGAACTATCCATAGCAATCAAGGTATGTCTGATGTCCTTCTAGTCATCTTAGCTCAAGGGATTTCTGCCCTCAGCACCTGAAAACACCTGAAGATAAAGGCTATCTGAGGTCACTGGGTGGAGGTGAAACACTAAGAACAGAATCAGAAAAAACGCAGACAAGAGAAACACACAAATGCTTAATTTTATTCCAAAAGCGCCATTGTATTGCATCAGGAATGAGAAGGCTTGTGTTTCAGACCTGTGACCAAATTTCTCAGTTAGATTCAGAATTCTTGAGGGTATCTGTCATTCCCCTTATCATCAGGTGAGGATTAATTACTTCCACTTGTTTGTCGAATAAGTCACCTTTGTAAAGCCAAATTGTGAATTGTGTTTACCGCACTGTCTCTGTAATACACATGAATCTAAATGACATTCCTAGAAAGGGAGGGAGATATAAGCCAATGATGTTAATAATCATTTCTGCAGGTGGTTGGTGATGCTAATGATGGAGGTTGCCATGGTTTACAGGAGCTGACTTTGTTGTATGCAAAGGCACATGGTATGGCTGGTACCGGGCTCCAAGCACAGAGCAAAATGGCCTCACTTTCCTCACTATGTTTAAGACTCAAAGTACACACTAAGGGTATTTTTACGTACACACCAGATGCACCTTCAATTCTTCTGCTGCCAACAGTAGTGACAGAGATGTAACATTTAGGGATCATCTTAATTTAGCAGCAGTAGAACCTATTTTTTGTGTGTTCGATTTCATGAATAGTTGGGATCCTCTCAAGCTCTAACAAACAGAACTTACCTGGTGAAGTCAAAATCATGAAATATTTAATGTGCAACTTCTCTTTTCCTTCCTGTGGCTCCCATCGTAAAGCATAGGTCCATAGGTCTTGATCTAAGCATTTGTAGAATGCTTGTGTAAAATAAAGCACCAGTGTTGGTGGCTTCTGAAGAGGAGGAAATGGTTTTTAAGGGGACAGTAGGAGCCATGAATACAATCTTTTAAGGATGTTATTGTTTGTAACCAAGTTGATTTGCTCATGGTTAAGGAGATTTTGAGAATTCTTTTCAGAGAAAGCTGGGAGAAGCATCTTCCCAAAGTCATTAAATAAGGCTTTGCTCTCTGTGGCTTGACATAAACAAGAATTATCTTTATTGCTACGGCTTCTGAGTGTCGCTTTGGCTATCATAACCTAGAGCAAAAGAGAAATTCAAGCATGTGGAGCCAGGCATTCTCTGGTCTTTCCCACCTTGTTTCAAGGGCCAGGTTGATGCCACCATTGCTTTCATTAGATTAAATGTCTTAGGGAGGTCTTGAACTTCAGGATGCCATGAGGGAGGGCCTAGAGTCACATCATCTGCACCATGTATTTGTGGTCACTGAAAAGGGGTGTGTGTGTAGGTGGCAGGGGAACCGGTTGGGTTAAGTATAGTAATGTAATGACCTTGCAATAAGCCGGTGGGGTCAGTTGGGTCATTAGGTAAGTGTGAAGTGTCCAGGTCTAGGTTCCTTCCTTTTCAACCTTCTACCAGGTTGATGGCAGTTAGACAGACAGAAAGTGAATTCTTTCTGAGTTGTGTAATCCAGGATAGAACACTTGGACCTAAATTGTGCTACAGTGTATAACTTCTTCCTATGACCTTGTTCTTCAGTCAAATGCAGTGATACTTTGATTGAAATTGCAGGGTGGCCCCATTTAAAATCAGCATTTGCTTTCCATTGTCCTCCCCTGTCTGGGATATTGATCTGTTTGCAGTGTCTGCAGACATTGAGGTGTCTGCTTCCCAAAGTGCTGGTCCTGGAGCATTTTACTGCACATTCTCCAGTTTCCCCAACTTCGGAAAGTTCCATGATCTTATCAATGTTTTATTCACTCTGAGATACTGTGAGTTGGCTTTTTTTTTCCCTTCTCTGAACTGAATATAATAAAGATGTATGCCAAAGTACTATTAACATTTTAGAACCAAGAATTTCTTTTACCTTCTAAATGAAGGCTGTAATATTCATTAGAGTTTGTTACCTTGGTCTGCTTTTCTCTTTCTTTCTCTCTGTTTCTCCCTGCCTATCCCTGTCTCTCTGTCTCTGTCTCCCTTTCTATGTCTGTCTCTGTCTGTGTCTGTCTGTCTGTCTCTCTCTGTGTCTCTGTCTCTCTCTCTCTGTCTGTCTCTCTCTCTCTCTCTCTCTCTCTCTCTGTGTGTGTGTGTGTGTGTGTGTGTGTGTGTCTGTCTGTCTGTCTGTCTGTCTGTCTCTCTCTGGTTTTTGAATTGTGCTGCAAAGGTACCCTATATGGTAGAAAACTCCAGCCTCAGTGCACCTTTGATTGTCTTACATGCATTCCTTTATGAGTTGGGACATGTGTACTGCTCCAGGCGCCCCTGTCCTTGGCTCTCTCTGGCCTGAGCAGGCCACAGGCTGATCCAATATAGCCCTCTGCCACACTGCTTTCTCTTGAACTCAATTAAATTGCCACATGAAAGAACATGTCACACAATGTCTCTGATCCAATTGATAAGGTATAATTTTCCCATCCAGACAGCAAAAAAATCCTGTACAAACCCATCCTTTAAAAATATCCATAACAATCTGTATCTGTGTGGAGACAAGCAGAGGGGTCGGCCTCCTCTTCCTTCATCTTCCTTCTTATTTCCTGGCTCCTTCATCTCATTCTAAGACTTTGTCCCCGCCCATCCCTTTTTCTCATCCAATTACAGGCCTTGCTTTATCTTGGACCTACCTTCCTGCTTAATGACACCATCTTCAGAGACAGAATTATAATTTACCATGGGCTCTGAGTGTTGTTGAATTGAGAAGGAGAAAGGGCGGCCCTCATCACTACATTCTTACAGTTCTTTAGTATAGAGAATGAGGGGTTAAAGCTGCGGTTTCAGGTACAATGCTTCATTGTCGGATTTGCTCTGTAGCTGTGCATTAAGTGTGCAGTAAAGCATCTGAAAGCTTTTTATTTCAGTCAGTCTGAGGAAAATAATTTTCCCGATACATTTTAAATTATTAAAACATTGCATCTTTGTCACAAGCAAGACAAGTGACACAGAAAAGTACAGATAGAAATTAAACACTTTTCTCCTTTTTCTATCCTAGAAAAGTGGTTTGAGGAGTGGAGTCTTCCCCTTTCTGTAGACAATTCTTTCTTTGTTCTCTCAGGGCAGCTTAGTTGATTTGGATACTAATGGTGGCAAATGTAACAATGTGCCTGTGAAACCTCTGATGTCACTTTGTATCAGACTTCCTTGGGTTGAACCTTGTAATATTGCTACATATGTTGGCAGTTCTCATGGCTAAGCTACACTAATAGAGAAATCTGTACTTCGAGGTGATGTAGTAAGTCCTCAGTATTGTGAATGTGGCTGCAGTGTGGAATTGACTCCCAGATGCCTGATCATTACAGTTAGTCAAGTGATGTGTAAGTAGGTTATTGATGTTAAGGGGGTAGGTGGAAGCTGAAAAGTCCAATAGTATGCTCCAGTTTTGTGTCATTGGGGAAATCAAAGAGGTGGAGTAGTAGGAATGTGTAGGGGAATTGAATTTTTGCCCATGTCCCTATAGGAAAACAAAGCTAAGAAGGAAATCAAACAGTATGTAGACTTTTGGGTCAAAAGCATATATAATTAAAGTATTTCTAACCTACCATTACCTTTTCACATTTGAGTAACATCTGTGAAGCAGAAATATTATTAAACTTGTGTAGGGTTTAAGTCTACATGATGTTATATTTATTTAAGCCTTGTGTTTGGATTAGCCGTGACTTCTTCCCCCATATAACTCACAGAGTACCTGTATAGAAATCTCAAAACATACACTGAGGAGATGGTGTATTATAAGAACATCAATTCCCCCAGAAACTATATTTAAAAAGACAGAAAATGTAGTAATTGAGTGTGCCTGTAGTCCCAGTGCATAGAAAAAGAGGACTTCTAAGGCTAGTTAACCTGTCTGAACAAAATGGTGAACTCCTGGTTTAATAAGAGACCTTGCCTCAAAATATAATAAGGGTAATTGAGGAAGATACTCAGTATTGACCTTTGGCCTCCACACACATGTGCATACACATGCATATAAGCTGGTACACACGGACCCATACTACATACATGTTTATATACTCACAGGTAAATATATTATTGAAGATACAATCACATTTTTATTAGTCTGAGGTGTGCTGTCTGTCTGTCTGTCTGTCTGTCTGTCTCCATATAAATGGTATAATTAAGGGAAGAACCAGAAATGAGTAGAACCATGGCTTATGTGCTTGTTTTTCAAGCTTGTGTCCAGCTAGGCAGCATTAGAGAAGATAAGTGGAAAACCAGGAGCAGTGTGTCAGTGTCTAGGGTACATGCAAAACCACTTCCCATCACAGACACAAGAAAACAGAGCGTCCCTTTCTTTTCTTTTTGCCCAGCTCATTCTTATGATCTTCACACTCAAAGTATTTTAGCTGAGAAAATAGAATTTATTAACAAAATGAGATAGGAGTTCTCAGTTGAAAATTGTTACCCCTTTTAGAAAACTGTGAGTTTCAGATTGTGGGTTGAGAAAGAGCCTAACTGTTATTTGGAGCTTGAGACATGGTTGGATCCTTGGGCCTTGTGGATAATTATTATTGTCTGAGAAAAATCAAGTATCAACCTCTCCCGCTGGCAAAGAGCACACAGAGGAGATGACAGGAAGTGGGAAATACCTAATTTCTTTCCAAACACTGAAGATACAGAGATGCGTTATGTTTCTTCAGTCTTTGCTTTCTTAGGAGAATTTGACATCTTCAGATTCGAAAGAAGGGTTTTTTTTCTTTTTCCTCCTCATTATATACAGTTTTTCTCCATTGCCTTTGGGCATTGAATCAAATGAATCTACTGTGGTTCTATGTATTGATTCAGATTTTATTTTATTCATATAAAATTCACCCCCTTGAAGTCAGAGTGGAGACAGTCTGCATCTCAAAGTGGGAGTTCCTAGTTTGTGACTGATGATATGTCCGAAGTCTGCCACATTCTACTAGAGTTTCTGCAACGCATAGCTAACCTTTTTCAATGGAGAACCTTCCATCGCACTATTTTTGACATGAAGTTATGATTTTTTTTTTCTTGCACCCTCAATCCTAATTCATAATGTTGTAGCATGGAAGATTGTGTCGTCTCAGATGCGCCTGGTTAATTGAATTTGAAATGCTGCTGAGTGGTTGGCTAGGCTTTGTCCCGAAAGGAGGCATACTGAGTGAGCAGAGCCAATGTTGCAGGATTGGATCTGTATGCAAACCACGAGGAAGTACCACATGGTAGACTTATGGTGCAGTTAGGTCTACGGAGGGTGTTATTTTGACAGTGCTTGTTGCTGAGAAGGGCCGCCTGGCTCCAGACCTCACTGGTGTGGGTCTCTGGATTGACTTGGCACCCAAGAGACTTATTTACCTTGATGGCAGTAGAAACTACAGCATTGGGTAGCTGCTACAACCAGTGACTGCTGGGTTGGCAGCCACAGAGTGGGTCGTGTCTGTCACCTGCCCTTGTGTTGGAATACTGATGGCTGCTTTCCCCTGTCGAATGCCATTTTTCTGTCATCACCTTTGGAATTAGGGACTCTGTCCTTTTCCAGTCACAGACTCATTACGTTAATCTCATAAAGAACACTTACTTTTAAATATTGATACTTATTTATCTGCCAGTGTGTTTTGAAAGCATACATAAATATATTCTGGAACCTACAAACTGCCCAAATGGAGACCTATTTAGAAGGCAACTGGAAGCTTTTAAACATCACATGGAATTGGTCAAATTACAGAAAAAAAATTATTTAATGTTAATACCTTTTCAAGAAAGACAAGCAAACAAAACAAAGAACAAAGCCAACCAGTCATCGAAGAAAACAAGCCACTCTTACCCAATATGAAAATTTAACAGAAATTTGGCATTGCTGAAATTGTGGGAGAAACACAGTAGTGCATATTAGGGGTAAAGATATCATTTTGGGAAATAAGAAAGGCTTTAGGAGGAAGCAGGGAGAAGAGAAAGGCAGTAATAGGGAAGGCGGGGAGCTCCAGGTGTGGCTTCCTAATGCACTAGAAGCCTCAGTTCTTTCTTAGAGTCTCATCTTTACAGATAGGTCATCACTGTACTTGACAACATAAGAGGGTATTGAAAAATGAAATTGGGCAAGATTACAAATAATGTTCCATAATATGTTTCTGAAACTTGCCTCAGATAGCCAGGATCTTATCTTACAATGTGATTTCAGTAGGTCCTTAATTTGTTTCCTTTGTGGATGTTCCTTCACAGAGTAAGTATTAAGGACTGTAATGGCCACCAATTTCAAATACCCTGCTGTGATGGGAAATAGTGGTCTCTCCCGAAGTCCACCTCAGAAGAGAGGTGCAGGAGGATAATCGGCAAATGTGAATTTGTTCTGCAGATTAATAAACTAGTCCTGGAATTTACTAAGGCTTCAGCAGTGGAAAGCTGGTGAGAGAGTTGAATAATTAAAAGAGAGATTATAAACTACCAGGACTAACGATAGGATATACTCGTGTATTTATTTTATAATTTCAAACTATCTCCCTACAAGAAGAGTGTTTAAAGGAAATACAAAGTTAAAATTATAAGTATATTTGCAAGCCATTACTTGTCAAATTTAAAGACATCCTTTAGAGTTATATGTTTTTATTTCCATGAGAGAACAAAGGAATCAGGGCTGGCGGGATGGTTCAGAAATTCAGAGTGCACATCGCTCCTAGAGAAGACCTGAGTTCATTTCCCTGAGTCCCTGTCAGGTAACTTATAACCTCCTGCACCCCAGTACCCAGGGGATCTGACAGCCTCCTCCAGGCTTCATGGCTCCTACATGCAAATCTACCTTCTTATTCTTATACAGGGTTAGAAAGATATAAGACTAAAGGTAGTCTTATGTGGAGTCCGTAATGACTTGAAATCTACTCATGTCTTTTGAAGCCTAATAGTTCCACTAAAAAAATGTTGTTGGGAGAGAATGTGACATTATAAAATAAATAAATACCCAAATCTATGTTTATAAAAGCAGAAGTCTAAATCTATAGGTTAATCTAAATCTTTTCTGTTTTTATGGTATCGTCTCAAAAATTTTGGTTTTGGAGCCTCAGGGTTGGAGCTGTGTAGTTCCTTCTGTAAGAGGAGGAAAAGGAATATAAGGGGGGAAGGAAGGAATGATATTAAAGGGCACTACTACCAAGATTTCAGTGACTCAGACTTGAAATTATGACCCGTGGTAGCTCAGCCTCTCTGGTTTCTGGAGACAGAGGTATGAAATGGCGCTAAGATAAAATGATGGCATCACCTGGAGTGTGTGGCTAGTGTGGATTATGGAATAAGCTTCAGGTCAGGTTATCTTGAGGAAGGGCTATTAGGTGGCTTTATGGCTCTTCATTCAAGTAACAGAAACCCCATGCTTAAGAGGCAGACGTAAAGGGCAGATAGTAAATTTGAGTTCCTGTATGTACATGGTATTGCGTACATGTAGGGATGTCCCAATAGGAGCAATGCCCTTTTCCTTGTGGAGTAGGAGGTTAGCAGCCTGCTCTTGATTCATCTTATTCACCCTCTCAAGTGATTCATGACTCATGATCAATAGAAAACCTTAGAAGCCTGTGGGTACAGAGAGCTGTGCTGGCCTCAGAGAGGGTTAAGAAACTGGAAAGAAAAGAGAGGATGGATCCTCTGGTGCTCGGGAAGATACTCAAGAAGAAGAAGAAAGCTAGACTCAGTGTGGTTGACAGCAGTGCCTACATACAGCAAAGGAAGTTGAAGGTGTGAGGAGCCAGGAGTGGGTTGGCTCCTGGAAAGCGTTGCCTCCGTGGAGCTGATGTTATATAAAGAAAGGGCAGCCCACCTTGATGTTGAAAATGAAGAACAAAGGATGAGGAAAGAGAAGGAGTATGTGAATTGGAAAAGATTACTCACCTCTCACCTATTGGCTCCTGTTGTAGAAAGGGAGAATGGAGTGTCAAGAGGGGATGCTCCAGATTGCCATTCAGTCTGTTGGATGAGAACGGATAGAATGAAGGGATTTGCACCTACAAGACAGATGAGAGAGAGAGAGAGAGAGAGAGAGAGAGACAGAGAGAGAGACAGAGAGAGAGACAGAGACAGAGGGAGACAGAGACAGAGACAGACAGAGAAACAGAGAGAAACAGAGACAGGGAGAACCTGTGCACTTTAGCTAATGAACTTACCAGATATCTACTATAAAACTAAAGAACACTACCAAGAATATTGTAATATTTATTAAATAATTTTTCTTCATCTCCTTAGCTATATGAACCAAACAGAAGGCCTCATTGTGCTGAAAATACTGAAGCTCAGCAGAAAATGAGTAAAAAGAAAAAAGATGGGGGGGGGATATAAGATAAAATAAGTGTTCATTAAACCCCTTGGAGACATAGAAGATAAAAACAAACAAAATAAATGAAAACTAAATTGCAAGGTGTTCGGGGAAATGCAGATGTTAAGCAAACCTGCATTTAATATCTGAAATAAATGGGAATGGCCTGATTCCATCAATTAAAAACCAGTCGCTGGCAGAATAGGATGTATCAACATATGGTTCAGTCATTTGCTGTTTGTGCAACTTCGAGTTCTCAGGGCAGTATAGAAAGATAAACGAAAAGTGATCATAAAAGATGCTCTAAGTGAACACTCACATTCAAACCGAGGAGGCCACACTAGGTTAAGTGCAAAGCAGATAAGACCAGACACGAACAATACGCATTCCTGAAAGAGTCAGTTCACAAGAAAACAAAGCATGATACAGGCGTGTGCAGTAAACACCAGCTCCTCGAGTCCTATGGAAGCAGGGCTGTTGTGGTGGTGAGCTACACGAAAGTCCTGTGCCATCAGGCGTGGCAGCCTGAGGCCAGCTCTGGGAACCACATGGGGGACAGAACTTACTCCTGAAATACGACATACAGCATGGGTACATGTGCATGCACACTGGTTCCATTCTTGTTGCTGTGATATACACTATGCCCCAATGCACCTTGTGTGGGAAAGGGTTTCTTATGTCTCATGGGTAATAGTCCATAACAGATGGAAATCAGAACAGAGGGCTGAACTGGAAGATGAAACCTTACAGGAAGGCTTCTTAACTTACTTAGTTACTTCCTGGCTTCTTCCTGCCTTCTGTTCAGCTAGCTTTCATACTGAGCCCAGCTTCAACTGCCTGGAGGATGCTGGGTCCTCCTGCAGCCATGGACATAGACAAGACATAGTCCGATTTGATGCAACCCCCTAATCCAGACTTCCTCAGATTACTGTGGACTTGATCAGGTTGACAGCTGAAGCTAATTAGGATAGAAACACACACACACACACACACACACACACACACACACACAAACAAATATAAAAAAGTAAATAAAGTATAAGAACCAATAAAACTAGAGAACTCAGGGAACTTTACTAAAGCCACAATTGAAGTTGGTAGAACTATTATTCACTTCAGAAGCTCATTACAGATTCAAAACTCAATTGCAGCATGAAGCAATATGGTCTAGTTGATATTTACATGACTTTCCACATAGTATTAGAATATATGCACATGGACCATATGCTAAGCGAAACCATATTTGATAATAAATAATCCTCTTTAAAACAAACTCCAAAAATTTAAAAGAATTTGAGGGCTAGTGAGATGGCTCAGTAGGTAGTGGCACTTGCTGCCAAGCCTGATGATCCGGGTTTTTGTTCCCGCAGATTGTCCTCTGACCTCCACACGCCTACTATGCTGTGCGCACACACATATGCTCTCACACGCAAATACATTGTATTCTTTTCATTTGAAAGTCCTGGAAAGTTTGTAGAACTCGGTGGAACTCGGTGGAACCTCTCCAGAGACGGCTAACATCTGACAGCTGAAATGCTTGGGAGAGTTTACTGGAAATTAAAATCTTTTTCTTCCACCTGTTCTTCTGAATTGTTGCTGGCTCAGAACATGGGAAATAGAGATCTTCCATCCGACAGGGACCAAATGGGTGATGAAACATGGTGGTTGGCGGCAGCAAGTAATGATACCCTGTTTCTCTGTCCCCTTTACTTTGCAGCTTCTCTGTTGAAAGGATTAAAGCATGCAAACATTGTACTGCTTCATGACATTATCCACACTAAGGAAACGCTGACGCTTGTCTTTGAGTACGTGGTAAGTGAAATGAGAGAAATCCAGACTGTGCTAGTTAAATATGAGTAAAGTCTCACGATGCTATTGAGTTGGTTTTTTGAACTTCTGTCCTGCAATGAGTGGTATTTCTGAGTACACGTGATATGATCTTAGATAAGATTGTGGTCATGTAAAAGGCCTTTGTATATGCCTTTTGCTAGACATGCTGTTTATTTATGGCCTGTTTGTTACTAGTATGCTTGCATTGGGATTTGTAGCCATATCTAAAATGATGATCACCATCAAAAGAATTCAGAAACACCACAAATGTTTTTCTTGGGATTTATAACTTGGTTTCTCAAAAGCATCCTTAGGTGGTTTTTTTTTTTGGGGGGGGGGCTGGGGAGGGATGGGACAGGGGATCCTCATACTTACAGTTGAGGCATCTGAGTACTCCAACTCAGTTATTTGAGCTGTTAACTAAAGCTTCCAATTTGTATAGCATGCCATGTAACAACCTTCTTGTGTTGAGGGTGTCACTGCTGAAAGACCTGAACTTCAACTGGTAATTAATCTTTCTTCATTTCCCTCAGTAAAACATATGGTGTTTGTGTAGCACCGTCTCAGCACTTAACTGTGGAATCATGGAGCGTAACCATGATAATTAGCATCCGAGTTTTCACAGATGGATCTAAGAACATGCAATTTATAAGCTACAAATGACATTGATGTGGGACTTTCTATTGAGAAGAATAGCTGCTGGTATTTTGACGGTACTTAAGTCCCATCTTTTATAGTTACCACACTATTTTTTATTGAGATTAAAAAAAAAACATTTTCTTTAAAAGTATGAGAGAATGAGTATTTGGAGCAGTTTTATCTCGCTAATGTCTGCCTCTGTGCTGTTTATCATTTGAAAATTGTCTCATGAAAAGGCCATTCATCTTGTCTATTTACATATAAATGATAGATACATTTGAATAATATGGTAATGCAGCCAGAGGGACAGCTAGAGCAAGCGGAGAGTTGCATATATTACATGCTACCAAGAATGGAAGCAGATTCACACATCAATGCACATATAATTTCTTTTGTTTTCTTCATGATTTGGAGTCAATAATGTATTTAGATGACTTGGGCTTGGAGCGTTCCATTCATGTTTTCTAGTATGTCCGATTTACATCTTTTTTTAAAAATCTAGATTTTCTTTTTTCTATTCATACTTACTGTCTTCTACACTGCGTTACAGAAAGGATATCTGTTTCCTCCATCGAATTTATACAGGAGTGAAAAGCAATATTTGAGACACCAAAATTAACAGACCTGGTTAAGAAACTACCAACTGCAGTGTGAAAATATCTTCAAAGCTTAAAAGAAAGTGCAGCACGTTCATAAAGCAAGTGGCAACATTATAGAGTTGGCAGCAAAACTGATGGCAGTCCGCGGCCTTCTGTAATATTTGCTGAACAAGACTGATAACCGCTTTTCTTTGTGTGAGTGAAAATTTCCCTGTCGCTGTGCTAGCTCCTTGTTTTTCCAGTCACTCAGGAGACTGAGACAGGAGAGTCCCAGATATAGGACCTGCCTGGGCTTGAGAGCATGTTAAAGGCCATCCTGGTATAATTATGGGGATCCTGTCTCCAAAGGGAATGGTGTGGAGAAACATTTCCGTGGCAGTGGACTGCATTTCTTACACACTTGTTGGTGTGATAGAATAATAGATGACCAAAAGCAATTTGTGGAAGGGTTGGTTTTGACTTCCGACTCCAGAAAGGGTGAATCCATCTTGAGGAGAAGCAAGACACTTAGACAATTTCTGAGACCCTATAGTATCTTTGCTTTCATGTTTGGGTTGCATTTTGAGTTGGGGAGGCATGTCAGCAAACCAAGGCATAAAGGCAAGAGCCAGGAAGCTCAGAACTCCTGTCTTTAACTGCAAGCACAAAGCTGAAGGCAAATTGGAGTTGGGAGGAAGCCGTGGAACCCTAAGAATGGCCATCACTGAACTGCTTTCTCAAGGAAGGCCAAAGTTCTCCATGGTGTCCCCAATCATTGCCACAGCTGGGGTCCATATGTTCAAATTTGTGAGCCTTTGGGGGGCATTCATCATTCTGACTACCTCAAGTTCATGCCTAGGTTGTAAAAGACCTTGGAATCAATTTCCACCACCACCCAAATAAACAACCACAAACCCCTCAGAAAACAAGGAGAAACCTTTTGTGAAATAATATAATGAGGTAAACAATACAGGAATAATCAATAGACTGCACTCATTAAAGTCCTAGATGTAAAGGGAAAGCAAGAGGTTTTGACAGATTTCTAGACATTGTTGTTCCTTTGCGTTCCCACTAGAGTTACATTTTTAGTGGCTTTCTAGGTACACCTGTAAGCCTCACTGTGCAAAGGGTTCATGTTTATGACAAAGCCCATGCAGTATAATGTATTTCTACCCTTTTCTTTGTCAGGGAACTCTAATCCTGGCTTTTTATATTGTTCCCATTGACACTGTAGTTGTCTTAAAGCCTTATGAGGATAATGAAAGTAGGAATGGAATATTAGTGATATCGAAAACGAAACAAAAAAACAAAACAACAAAACAAACCTCAAGGGAATGACTTTGGAGTTAATTGTCCCAGCAACTGGGTGGATAATAGAACTTTGTTCATCCTTGCAAGTACCATGAAAAGTTACTAAAACTTTCTGAAACTGAGTTTCTCCTCCACTCTCACAGCATGTGGTTGCCATGGGCTGGAAGCTTCAAAGCTGGGACTTGGCCATGGCCTCAGCAGGTGGCTTCTGTCTCAGTGGCAGGGCATGTGAACCTCTGAGAAGCATGCCTCCAGCAGTGCCTTCAGATGAGAGATGTGAAGGGTTACCTTTGACCAGGGAAGAGCTTCTCAGGCTTGAAAAGGAAGGCCTTCTGTAATGGCCTAACATACTGTTTAAGCTTGCTGTATTTCACATATGGGTTTAAGACTTGAAAGAAAAATGTGATACCACTTAGAAAGAGTGGCTCAATGCTAGCAAAAAAAATTTTTTTTTTCTTCTGCTTAAATAGAAAGCTTAAGCAATGAGTTTGTTGACAAAAGCAACAAATTTTAATATAAACAAATGGGCGCCACATTTGTTCAATAGTATGATGGAAAATGCAAGGACATAGTGATATGATTATAAAAATGGATTTTGCCATTAATTCCCTAACTGTTGTGTTTTGCTTTAAATTGTAAAAGAGCAGGCAATCTTGAGCATCATTTTCATTGCATGTTTAATAATAATGATGTATAAAAGGAAGCAATCCAGGCATGGTGGTACATGTCTCTAACTTTAGCACTCAGGGAGCAGAGAAAGGCAAAGACCTATCAGTTCAAAGTCACCAGATCTATACAGAGAATTCCAGGACAGCTAATGACACTTAATGAAACCCCACTAAAACTAACTAATTAACTAGCTAACTAACTGACTAAGCAACCAACCAAACTAACTAACTCAAAAAACTGAATGAGCTTATCATACATGGACAAAATTTCAATTTTGCAAGATATATAGGTCCTAGGTATTAGCTACATGGTGCCTAAAGTTAATCGATAAAATATTTTGCATTTATAGTTAGGAGACCAGTTACTACCTAAATTATTCTTTTCTCCAAAAACATGAATGAATATGAACAAAAGATGTAGGATATAGTCATGCCTGTTGCCTTTCTTGCTTCGATTGTGATGATGTTGACATTGCTATGTACCTGTAGGTTTATGTTAAGGCCATACATGATCAGACAGTAGAAAGGCAGGTAAGGAAAGGTCTAGGAAAGAGAAAGTAGGAAGAGATTCCCCAAGGAAGAAGATGGAAGCCAATCTGTATGTTTATCTCAGTGTATCTCTTGCTTGATGCTAAGGGTTTCTATGGGTCTAATTTATCTCATACAGATAGGCAGTTTATATCTTTGTCCATTGGTTGTAAGCTTATTGTGTAGAGGAGTTATGGATTGAGAATTCAACATATAAACATGTTTGATAAGTTAATGGATGTGGAGTCATGTTTGTACCAGGTGGTGGAGGAAAGTGAGTGAAAACAACACCCGGGGCAGTCATATCCACCAGGACAGTAGCAGCAGGGGCAGTGGAGTGAACCACGCCCGAGTTCTTAGAGGCGACTTGGAGCACCAAGTTAGAGATCTCTTCAGTGCCATGTGGCCCTGTGGGAGCCAGCACTATCGTGGAATAAAAGGCTTACACTTTTTAATATTTCTGCAACATGTGCCCTCCTGTCCTGAGCCCTCAAAACGTGTATATGGATTGAATACAAATGTTAATATATGAATTACTGCTCAAAAGTTGTCAGTGAAAGAAGGGAAAACCAAGAGACTATAACTAATCACAATAGGAATAGATGCAGTCACTTTATTTCTCCCGCTATGCTCTAACCTAAGACAGTGGGACCAAAAATCATACATGATTGAAAGATCACCCAAAACACCATAATGTGTTTTCATGGTTCTGCAAATTTTATAAAAGTTGCCCAGAAATCTCCATTAATTTGTTAGATTATGGTGTTTTATTGCTTTAACGTCCTAAGTATCGGGTGACTAACTAGGGCTCCATTATAAATTAGTATAGACTACTGAAGAGAGACCTATGAACTGAACACTGAGGCATTCCCTTCATCCGTGGCAGAGGCACTGTGCTGAGTTCCCACCCCTGTAGAAAAACTGCCCTGATTTCTAAATGAGCCATGTTTAACAAGGGCAGTAACTCCCTGTCTAGTGCATGCATCCCGTTAAATGTTTTTGTACACACACTGCTCACCCTCAGAGAGAGACAGAGAGAGATAGAGAGTCACAAAGAGACAGAGACAGATGGAGAAAGATAGAGAAATAGCAAGAGGAGACAAAATTTTTCATCACTTTAACTCACATTGTAAAGAGTTTTGCATTACAAAACACCAGACACCCATTACTTGGGGGTCTTGTGTAGCCAAAACATGACATGTGGCTTCAGTCTTGCCAACTAAACAAACAATTGTAGCTCACCATTCCAATGTACAACATTGTCTACCTAGTTGATTTACATTCCAACAGTATTTCCTACTATTTCCTACATTTAAACTTTTTTTCTCCTAAATAAGCATTCTTCTAAGTAGAAGTTACAGAACAAATCTGATGCTTTATCAGTTAGAGCAGCTTCAGACAATGGCATGGCTACGGAATACACAGTCATATCCAAGGAAGTAATGAATCGTTTTGTTCAAAATGAATGTTCCCTATTGCAAAGCAGAAACTCTCTCTGGCTGATTTAATCAGGACATCTCGGAGTGGGCATTGTGGCTGACAGCCCTACTTATTATACTTAAAACAAGAAAGATCAGGTGATGCCAGGCAGCCAAAACCGAAGCAAGAACCATGGCAGGGAACTGTGCCCTGAGCACTGGTGGCCATCAGAAGTGTTTTTTAAAAAATACCTTGTCTCTTAATTGCTTGTATGGCTTCCCTGGGTTAATAAATTTCACTGTTTGCTAATGTTGTCAAAATGTCAAAATAACTCTGCAGCCTTGTTGCTACTTTGGATTGTGCCTATCCAGTGAGCCAATATTGTTTGTTTAGCTGGCAGAACTTAAGTCACATGTCATGTTTTGGCTGCACAAGATCCCCAAAGTAATGTGTGTCTAGTGTTTTGTAATGACAAAGAGGTCCTGTTTCGTACCAAGAGTCACAGAACAGGCTGGTCTTGGTGGTGCATGCTTTTAGTTTCAACGTGCAGGAGACATAGGCAGACATCTTCAGGAGTTCCAGGCAGCCAGCACTACGTAGCAAAATTCTGTCTCAAAAACTAATTAATTCTCAAAGCATAGCAATGGTTTTTCCTTTAGTTTAGTTTGTTTTAGTATACATCAAACATTTCAATGTAGAACATGGCACCCGTGGTCCCCCGAATTATCTCATAAGCAGTCACTAGAATTCCTTTATTACCCAGTTACAGCTAGGAATGTGAGGTGAGCTGCAGGTGACATTCCAACAGATCCTCCATTTACATCTTTGAGAAATCATCTAAATGTAGATGGGCAAGATCGAATCTAGCTTTTAAAAGGTGACTTAGAATAAATCTCTTCCTCTATAGATGTACATGATGATACTAAATATTGACAGACTTCATAATTATATTTCAGCCTTATCTTCATTCCCGTTAAGTACAGCACATGTTCTTACTTGTTTGCTCCAGGATTTGATTGGCTGTCCCAAACTCTAATGACATCTTAACAAGCAGTGGCCATCCGCTTGTGAGATGCTGTACCTTTCTGTTTATGTTTGCTTCACCAGCTTTCCCCCGAACCTATTGTTCGCTGCACTGACATTATCAGGGAGAAAAGTCAACTGGGGAGCAGAAGAGGGAGTTGTCCTTGCCCTTGTTCTCTTTGCGTTTGATTAACTCTCATAAAGAAGTGGTGATGATGGACTTGGCCAGTCTGTGTCTGTCATGGGGAAGGGGCATAATTAACAATTAGAGTGATGGGATCCATTTAGAAAATTGTCTGGTGAAATCAGGAGTCCGGCCTTCAAGGTAAGTGCTGTGTCGAGCAGTGCATCTGACTGTTTTCCCGAAGGGCGGTTTCGCTAAATATCGAAAACGACAGGGAAAGCCTGATGACTTACAAATGGTTCCTGTAGAACAAGATGGGCAGTTTCACTGCTCCAGTGTGAGCTGGCACCGGGTGACAGCAGACAATAGCCAGTGTAGGCTGTGTGTGTGTTGACAGGGACGGGAGCAAAGCAGAGATGACGTAGGTTGGCTAATAGGATGACAAGGTGACAGATGTGAAAGCAATGAGAAGCCAACAGGAAGGAAGGGGTGGTGCCCGTTTTCTAGAAAGAACATGAAAGCCATGTGCAAGAGGTCCAGGAGGCCGGCCTTTTCTCTTTTGGAAGCTGTATTCCAGTGCTCCGTGTTACTGCTAAATTAAACTTGGCATCTAAGAGTGTAACTAGTACTTTATCACTGAATGTGTTCATTTAATAGGATGAGCAGAACCTCTGTCTTAAGACATGTATGTCCAGGTCTACACTGGAACCTTGTGGTAGGCACGAGATTGCTGTTTGGCTGATAAAGAAAACCAGGTTGACATATCAGTGGAAGCTGATGGGTGTAAACCTGGTACTTTTCTTTCCTGGTGGCATCATAGTTAGCTTTAAAATGTTAACATTCAGAGTTCAAGATTCGCTCCTGGTTCTCGTGAATGGGATTGATTTCAAGGTCTTTTTATTTATTATTATTTTGTTGTTGTTGTTGTTGCTACCTTGAGTTTTTGATCCTAATCTCCTAAGCAAAGGGATTCAAGGAGTGGGCCATCATGCCCTGTTCATTTCATGATTTTATTCATCAATATTGTGACTTAGTTCTCTTTAGTCATCCCTAGAATTGTTATATATACAAAATTTATTCTCATATCTAAAAGAAATAACAGAACCAAGTTCATTCAAGTACTTCATGTTCTTTGCAGTAGCTGTGCCTTGTCATCTTTCGAGTCTCTGTAGTAATGGACAAGTCCTGTGCCCAGTCAATATTCACAAAGCAGGCATCTCAAGGTAGACAGCAAAGGAACCTGTTTCACTATTATTACATAAATTTGTCTTATTTGGCACATTTTTGTAAACAAACTAAAATTGTTATGTTCATTCAGTTGATCTTTAATTGATTCATTTTTTTCCTTTGCCCCCCCCAAAGGATTACCTTGAAAGACCCTTCTCTTCTGAGTCTAAAGATACAAATACACAGCCTTTGCCCCAGCACGATAGTACACACTGGTGATCGTAGCACTTTGGATGATAATTCAAAAATGATTAAGGATTTAAGGGCAGTCTGGACTACATAGCAAGATCCTCTAAACAGAGGACAAAAAAAAAAAAAAAAACACATATACAGTATATAAGATGCAGTGCTAGAGAGATGGCCCAGTGGGTAAGAGCACTGACTGCTCTTCCAGAGGTCATGAGTTCAAATCCCAGCAGCCACATGGTGACTCATGAACAATCTGTAAAGGGATCTGATGCCCTCTTTTGATGTGTCTGAAGACAGCGACAGTGAACTTATATATAGTATATAATAAATAAATAATACATACATATGTGTGTGTTTCTGTGTCTGTCTTTACTGAGTCCTCATACCTGATGATGACAGGTAATGTAGCTCCACAAACCATTGAGTTCAGATTGCACCCACACTTGTAGGCATGCAGAGGAATGATGGCAGTTTTGTGACTTGAAAACTACTGAGAGCCTGTCTTGGACTCCACGCCTCTCCTTTATAAAGGATGTTCTGGATGCTTTCATGTTACATGTGGAGAACTAGTTCTGCTCATGACTACGCACTGTGAGCGGACCTGTTGTTATTCAGAAGTCAGTACCAAAGTTGGAAGATCAGACGCAGGCCCTGTGGCTGGCCGACTGTGCAGGCAGCGTGAGATGCAAGAGCCCCGAACCATAGGAAGAAACTGAGGAAGAAATAAAAAGGAATCGAGTTTGCTTTCTATCAGGGCTCTTTGATGAGCCCCCTGCTTTCTCTAATTGGTAAAACAAAGTCCATTCGCTTCTATTCTCTTCTTTTCCCTGGTGGCTTTTCTCATCTAATAAGGAACTGTAGTCTTGTTCAGTCATTTTCTGCCGCTTGGTCACGGTCTGGCTAGAGTGGGGGGTTTGTAGTGTCTTTTCCCTGAATTTGCATCACACTTGTATTCTGCACTGCGGTGTCACTTCCTGTGGTTACCATTCCTATTACATGCCCCAATCACAACTAGGGATTTGCTTATCTGCTCTAGAGTGGAAGTGAGTCTGATCTTTACCTTGCTGTAAATGGATGCCTGATTCTCCACAATAGCCATAAGCTTACTCCACTGTATTTCAGACCCTTTTCTTTGAATCCATTCCACCTCTGTGCATTTGTTTTGTTTTCATTTTAATTCCTCACTTTATTTGAGAATTTTATCATTGAAACCACAGGCATTTGGTAGTTGTGAAATCACAGAGAAGATGAGCTGTAAGAAACAAGAGGGTTTTTTTATTTTTGTTTTTTTGAGGAAAAAAGACAGTTTTAATTTTCTTTACATCGCCAGAAATGCTATCATATTTCTTACAAAAAATAATAATCTTGCATGACTGTGCACAGTCACAGAAGGGGGGCAGGAAGGTGGCTCTTTAAGTAGGAAAAAAAATAGTGCAAGGGAATAGAGGAAGCTTTACTTAGAAATGCAAGATTTTATTTCATGAGTGTGCCCAAGATCAGGATGAAGATAATCAATGATTCCAATTACCTTTGAATTAAGTTTGATTAGGTCAATGCTGATTGTAGAAAGCATCATTGCTTGTAGCATACAAAATGGAGTGGGGGTAACATTCCACACATGTTCCCAGTAACTTGACAATTTGGTGTCATTTTAGTATCTACTTCTCTCATCTTGTTCACTGTGCATGTATGTGCATGTGTGCATGAGTTTATGTGTTTGTGTGTACACATACACACATATGCATGTTTTTGTGCACCTGTACATGTATGTGTATTAGTTCATGGACATTTACATGTGCCTGTGCATATGTGTATGAGTGTGTATCTGTTTGTGTGTTTGTGTGTGTGTGTGTGTGAGAGAGAGGGTGTGTGTGTATGTGTGTGTGTGTGTGTGTGTGTGTGTGTGTGTATTGACACACAATATTCTGTAGCACAGGATGTTCTTGAATTCCTGATCCTCAACATCTCTACCTCTTAAGTTCTGGGATTATAATCATATGTCATAATGCCTAAATTTTCTTTTTGAAAAGTTGTTGTTCCTTAGACTAGATGAATATTTAGCTCAGGTCATATACTATTTGAGATTAGTATGCATTCTTTGTTGTGGTAAAGGTGTGACTTGCCTCTCTAGATGTCAATCATATATTTGGGGTGCTGTCATTGTCACACTTGCATGGAAATTAGAGTCTTTTGGTTTTAGGTTCATTGGGAAAACAGAGGTTTTTACCTTGAACTTTCTACAGTAAGCCTACTTCTGTTCTTTCAAAACTCACAATAAAACTTCTTCATACTGTCTCAACTATCTTTTAAAAAACTGGGCATGAGAGGTTTTGTGTTTTATGTGTGTAAGTGCATAGTTGCGCTGCATGCATACTGTCCCCTGAGAATGGAGTTACTGATGGTTGTGAACTACTGTGTGAGGTGCTAGACCCTCTACAAGAACAAGGCATGGATTTTACAGCTGAGCCATCTTTCCAGCCCCCCCCCCTTACTGCTGTGTATTGATTATTCATCTTTAGGATCATATTTGCTTTCTCCTTAGTGACAAAGTATAATATACACAATATCATATGTGGGCACATTATTTCATTGTCCCCAAGGCAGATGATATCCTACGATCATGTTTCACACTGTTCACACCGGTTTTCCTTGGAAATAACCATCTTCTGTTTCTCATTTCTATCATTACTTCAGGACCTCTCAGAGCACAGGGGTGACAAGCCTTCTCTAGTTGACAGCATGTCTTCCCTTCTTTTTGGTCTGGACGAACGTCCCTACCTATCTTTTATTTACTTGGATTCACAGTTCAGCTCTCATACTTGGTTGACACGCTAGCCAGGTCTGGGGATTTGGGTTGGGAATGATTTTATTAGGATTTCAGCAAGTGCTCCATGTTTGTATAATTGCCATGGTTTCCATTTGATGACTTCTCTTCATCTTGAATATTCTTTTGTTTTATGCAGAAGCAAAATAACATTACCAGATAACAGCTGCAATTTCATCAGGTCCATCTTTTCATGGTGGAATCTCTCATCATCTCATTTTTAAAATTTTAATTATTTGTATGCATTGTAGGAATTTGTGTGTGTGTGTGTGTGTGTGTGTGTGTGTGTGTGTGTGAGTTCATATGACTTTCCATGAACATCCATGCAGTACCATGGCCTGTACATGTGGTGATCAGAGGACTTTGAAAATTTTTTTTTCTCCTTTCACCATAGGTTCAGGAGATCAAACTCAGGTTGTTCGACTTGGATGACAAGCACCTATATCCACTGAGACTTCTCACTAGCACAGTTTCTAATATTTCTGGTACTGTACTTGCTGTGCAGAAGCACAACCCACACTGAAAACTCACCCTTTTAAGTATTTAGTTCAGCCATAGACGTATTTCCACTGACCAGTGTGTTGAAAGCGACCCCAGAGAGCCTTCATAGTCGTGAAATCACCACCATACCACTGCTTCTGGTTACCACCCATCTTCTTCATGTCTCTAGAGATTTCCCTGAACAGCTCCTGCAACAGGAGACATGCTGATGTGTGACCTCACCCCTCACCAGTGGTTTCTGTCACATGTGTAATGCCACCAAAGGACCCTGTTCCTCTGTAGCACACATAGGTACTCGGTCTTTTGTAAAGCTGAGTAGTATTCCACAGTGTGGCTAAATCATGTCTTGCTTATCCAAGTCACCCACTGGCACACTTTTTTTCACCAACTATCTGTTGTGAATAGGGGTGGCGTGACCATTTGTGTAACGAGGTGCCTTCTGAGAGCCTGTTTCCATTCTCTTGGGTCAAAATGCTGAACTATTTTTATAACGTAGCTCCCCCTTTGTGAGAGAGTACGAAGCAGTTTTCTGAGGTGCGTTCTGGTTTAAGATCTGGGGAGATATGTGAGATACTCCATATTTTCTTCACTTAATCACCGTTCCTTATTGTCTACATGTTGGCTGTTTGTAAGTCACTGGATTTTTATACGAGCACTGATGGGTTGAACATTTTTTACTGCATATGTTTCTTTTTGTTTTATGCATATTTTTGAGTTTTTAAAATGATTTTTCCCTTTCATGTTCTCTTTGCTCTATATTTTCTCTGTAGGATTTAAATATCTGGTTTCTCTTCAAGTATTCTTTTTATCGTATATTTATTCTTTAAAAATTTGTTTTTCGTTTAGATGGGGTTGTTAGATACTGGACATCTTCTCATTTTTATGTTTTACATATTCTAATTAAGCTTTCATGTTTTGAAATCTCTAGCTTGATTTTAAAGCTGTAGCATGTTTTATCTACTGGAAATACTAACAGCCATATTCAATGCTAGTGGGCCTATCTTCCCCCATTACCTATAAGCATCTAAAATGTGTTGATATTGATTGACAGAATATAAAGTGGAAATTTTTTTCTGTTTGTCATCTTTACATTGAAACCTCATCTATTGTTAGAAAGTTCCATCATGAATGACCCTTAACTTAGATTATATAAAACCACTGCGTAATTTGTTAATTTTTGATCAGGTTAATGTTGTAAAGCATCCATCAATTTGCTCTTCATCTGTTGTTAAGAATTTATCAAATGTGACAAATATGAGAGTCAAGACAATCAAACTAACTATATTACCATCCAGACCTTAAAATTTTAGAGGTGTAAACAAGATCTGCGGTGTGTCGTTCTTAAGATTTTGATTTGGATAGGAATATTTATCCTGGCGAATTGTTGCTTGTTATGACTTGTCTCAGTGGTTGTATGATGGTGGTATACAAGGAAACATGCTTTCATGCTGTAGAGAAATACAACCTTTGCCTTTGCGGTTTTATCCCTTATATAGCAAAGAACCTTTTTCTCTTTTTTTTTTATTTTGAGTCATAGCGTCAATATTTTGAGTTAGATTCCTGGTTCGGAGAGTAGTTTACTCTTTTCTCGAGACCACATACACTCCAGATTTAAATCCTCAACAGATGCCCGTGCTTCATCCCCACTTTGTAGTCCAGGATCTAAAAGGCTAATTACTCATGACAACTTTTGGCTAAGCGAGAACTTTCCATTTGGTGGATTTTTCATTTTTCCTTGCTATATAACCTGCTTTCTATCTTGGATCCCCAGTTAGCCAACCCTGTTTCAACCATGGCCAGAGGCATCTGGAAGCTCAAGTTTATTTCCTTTTCTCCCTCTTCTTTATTACTCTCTACTTTACGTGGATACAGAGCAGAAGCATCAATGACAGGCAGTGCCAGCCATCTAGTTAGAAATGTGAGGATATGTTGAAGGTAGCCATATAAATTTGACAAGAGAACAGAATGTCAACATTGCCAAGTAATAAGCTATGGGAGAGAATGTAATTATTCTGAGTATTTATTATACGGATATAAAAACCAATGATCTTTATTTATAAATGAAAAATCCTATCTCAGCCCACTGAACAATACTGTGAATTGACAGGCAGACTGTCAGGGGTTAAAGGACACTTCATCCTTCTTGTCTCTGATAACAGCATCATTGATAAGAGGTCAGTGAGGGGCCTTCCTCCCGGAGGGCTGCAGCAAGATTCTGATAATGTGTGCCTCATACTAACATTGTAGCAGATAATTTCCTATTTTATTTCAATATTCCAAAAATGTGAATGTGTGTGTGCATATGCATGTGTGTGCATATGCACATATGTTTCAGGATACAGTAAGTTTTTACTAAAGTAGAGAGTGTGGAAGATACAGAGAAGGGGACCATATTGTCCTTTTTAAGTGAGCACTGGTCTAACTACTGGATAATATCTGAAGCTGTTATCACCTCCATGATTTGTCTGAGCACCTCACCCCGTAGACCACACCATCCCCTTTCCATCTTTTGTCTAAAGACCTGGGATCACTAGGTGCTGGGTCCTCTCTGAGTCGGCTGAGGTGGAAGGGCATTGGTGGGGGAGACTTCTACTTGCTACAGATTAAGGTTGCTTTCTATTAGAGTGTTTGCCAGACTTGGTTCTAAGTTACTGTGAAGCTAGAAGCTTCAGGCCTCTGGGTGAATTAATACCTGTTGGTTAGCAGCCAGGGATTAAGTAAAGAATTAATTGCTAGGGCTCCATTGTCTCTTGCCCAGAACCTTGGCTTCTCACTGGCCTGGCAGGAGGGAGGTTTGAAACATTTAAATTTATTGAACCAGGAGAAGAGTCACATGCACGAAAGGAAAAACAAAACATTTATGCTTTTACAGTCATTCACATTTTATGCTTTCACATTCATACACACACACACACACACACACACACACACACACACACACACACACACACCTATACTCACATATGCATATATTTTCTTGGTGGACGAAGCAAATGCCCTCTTGAGCAAGCATTGGTGCAGAAATATCTCGCTCTGGATAAAAATAAGCTTCAACAGTTACTGCTAGAGAAAGAAAAGGTTTATACCCTTTTATCGCTAAATGAATTTGAAAACCTGTCTGATTGTAAGAAAAGCCTGCCTGGTACTTTCCACTCTCTCTGCAATCCCTTCTCAGTCGCTTTTCTTCTCAGCCCCTGTTACATCCTGCTGTTTATTGCTGCTTCTATATTGCTTCTGCTCTGCTCCTAGTACATCTCCTTCTCTTTTCGTCTCTCCTCATCTACGCAGCATCTCATCTCTGTAATGCCTCTAGCCTGTTGTCCTTCAGCCTCCTTTGTTCTGATCTTTCCTCCTGCTTCCTAATGCCATCATTCCTAGCTTTTTGTACAATTCAGGAGAATAGATCACATGGTATTCCAAAAGTTCACAACAAGTTCAAACATAAATTTAAATCATATATTGAA
The DNA here is from genome assembly GCF_963924665.1 of Micromys minutus. Lineage (NCBI taxonomy): Eukaryota > Metazoa > Chordata > Mammalia > Rodentia > Muridae > Micromys > Micromys minutus. The sequence goes on from NC_137958.1 coordinate 27,962,752, forward strand.
CAAAAACTTACAACAGAGATCTCTACCTGTGTTTCCCTTAAGAGTATTTATCTAGCTGGACATTCATTATATGTCATTAGCTCCACCAGTTCGTTGAGAGTCTAAAACTATAATTCTTACGTCTTAGTTAACATTGAAGTTTTTTTTTAAACGACTTTATTTTACAAAGCAAAGATAAATGTACAGATTTTAAACATTTTTTGCTTAAAATTATACATTTTTGTCAGTAATGTTTTTTCAGACATTGAAATAATTTTTACATAAAACCATGTGAATATATTTTTCTCGTCAGAACTTGATTTTTTTCAAGGGCTTGACAGTATGCATTGAAAACCTAATAGTTACAATAAGCGTAAAGTACATGCAAAACAAAATGGAACATGGAAATAGTCAAAGTCTTCTTGTTTTGTAAATATATGTATATTTTTTTTGTTTTCTTTATTTTTTGGACTTCATACAGTCTGTGAGTTGTTTCTGGGGGAGTGCAAGCCTCTGGGGTCAGCATCCCACTATCAGTGACTGCATATTATGTCTGTTCTTTTGTGACTGGGTTATCTCACTCAGGATGATATTCTCTAGATGCAGCCATTTTCTTAAGAATTTGGTTAAGTCATTGTTTCTGGTGGCTGAGTAGTATTCCATTGTGTATATGTACCACAATTTTTGTATCCATTCATCTTCTGAAGGACATCTGGGTTCCTTCCAGCTTCTGGCTATTATAAATAGAGCCGCTATGAACATTGTGGTGCATATATCTTTGTTGTGTATTAAAGTGTCTCTGGGGTATATGCCCAGAAGTGGAATAGCTGGGTCTTCAGGTAGTACTATATCCAATTTTCTGAGGTATCTCCAGACAGATTTCCAGAGTGGTTGTATTAGCTTGCAACCCCACCAACAGTGGAGAAGTGTTCCTCTTTCTCCGCAGCCTCACCAGCATCTGCTGTCATCTGAGTTTTGGATCTTGGCCAATCTGTCTGGTGTGAGGTGGAATCTCAGGGTTGTTTTGATTTGCATTTCCCTGAAGGCTAAGGATGTGGACCACTTCCTCAGATGTTTCTCGGCCATTCGGTGTTCCTCAACTGAGAACATTTTGTTTAGCTCTGTACCCAATTTTTTAATAGGGTTATTTGATTCTCTGGTGTCTAGCTTTTTGAGTTCCTTGTACACCTTGGATATTAGGCCTCTATGTGATGTGGTGTTGGTAAAGATCTTTTCCCATTCTGTTGGTTGCCATTTTGTTTTCTTGAGGATGTCTTTAGCCTTACAGAAACTTTGCAATCTCATTAAGTCCCATTTGTTAAGTTTTTTATAGGTAATCCTAGCCAACATTTCTTATCTTTTGTTCTTGCACCTACAGTAAATCTTTGTTCCCTTTATGACCTTTAGTTAAATTGTTTTATCGCCTAAAGGAATGCGTTCCTAACTTGTAAATCTGTATCAATGCATGCTTTCTTCCTCAGCACAATAACTTGTGACATGTAAACCATGGCAGAGTTCCAGTTGCAGTTTTAATGTCACAGAGGGCCTTACTTGCAATCCTTATTATCAATATATCAATATTTATTGGAATAATTTTAGAAATTTGTATAGCATTATCATTAGGAATTAAGAAATCATCTATTTGTCTACATATCATCACTACAAGACAGTCCATCTCCATTGATCTTCAGAAAATCTGCCCAATAGTATGGGCTAATTCCCAGGAATTGTTATATTAATTTAATAATGGCAGGAAAGGCATATCAATAAAAAGGATAAATCCTGAGATTAGTCTCTTAGGGCTTTGCCTACAGAGCTGATTCATTGCAGTCTGTGCAAAACAGTGGATATCTCAGGAAAATCACCTGCTAGGCTTAGATTTTCCTAGATGGCTCCTGACAATGAAGAGTTAAAACCCTGACTGTGTTGGTGCCCTTAAAGGTATCTCAGTGCTTTGGCTGAAAATGCCTTGGGCCACCTTTGTCTAGGCTCATTCTTTCAGTTTCAGTTTGTTTCCATTGTTCCTTTTTATATAATTATGTTCTGAAAATACTTTTTTCTTTCTATATAATACACATAGTATTCTTCTACTTTTTGAAGCACCCATCTATTTCAAAGACCTATAAATGCTCCTTTATGAATAGATTATAAATAAGCTATTAACTTTTAAGTTACAGTTAACATGTGGAGCTCTGATTAAAGGATCCAAATATATGAGGTGTGGTACCAGAAAGCCTGAATATAGCAAAAATATGAAGAAAGGTTAATTTAAAAAACAATCTAGTAAAATATAGCATTTTCTTAAAGTTACTGAATTTTTATCAGAGAGTTAAAAATCTAATTAAATACACACACAAACATGAACGCACAAACTCACAACATACTTAATACCCTTCCTGTGTTTTAATATATGACTAGTAATCAAAATACTGAGTAGGATTTGCCTACCGTCACGTACTATATTACTCTTCCTAGGAAGAGTATACATCTTTCATTATCCAAATTGGGCATGGCATATTCTTTGCTTAGCTAATGAATTCTGATCACTATCTGTTGCTTTGCTATAACTTGGCTAATTGCTAAGATGTTTCCCATCACTCCCTGTCCATCAACCCAGAGACTACAGTGTTATTGTGTGTTGTGTTTAAAGACTTGTGATTCATGCTCACAGGCATGTTACCTTTGAGATATTTTTATTGTATGGTACCTATAGTTGTAAATTATTCTGAGCACCCAGACACTGAAGACCAGAAATTATGATTGTGAAGTGTCTATCATCTCCTTTAAATGAACACATTCTCTACATTAACATAAAAATCCCACAATCAATTTTGAAGTTGTTTCAATTTCCTAGAAATGAATGTTAAATTCCTACTAAAATAAATCTGAGTCATAATGATTTTCAAATATTTTTATTAATCACTTGTTTCTTCCCCTTTAACTTTCAGTAATTTCATTTTCTCACTGGAAGCCATGACTCAGCTTCATTATCATATATGGGTGGTATCAGTGTGTGTGTGTGTGTGTGTGTGTGTGTGTGCATGGGGGGGTCACTCTTTGTCATGCATTTCTTATACTCCTCTTATCCCCTTGATAGAAATCATAACCAGTTTCAGATGGTGAGTATTATGTGCCAAGCCTACTAACTAGTTCGAGGTAAATATTGAGGGATACTTTACTCAAATTGTCTAGTATGACTGCACGAAGTTATTTCTGGTACATTTGATTCATGTTTGAAATTGGCTGAGGTAGATTTTCAAATGTCCTGTTCACCCTGTAATCAGGAAATCACAACTGAATTGTTCTATAACCAAGCAGTGAGGTTTTATTTGTTTTACTTGAAATCATTTTCAACAACCTCTTTTTTTGGCATATTGCACCAGAGAAGGGAGGGCGATTGTATGTTCCAACTTACCAACTAGATGTTGACATTAGAGCATTAGATTATGGCTGATAATAGATCAGCCATAGCATTGGTCCTGACCCATGTGTCTAGAAACCTCAAGGTTCATACTTACAGCATCAAGTATTCTTGCTAAATTTGTCACATGCCTGGGGAAGTTACTGTTGAAGTATTGCAAGTGTCTAATCTCATGGATCCTGTGTTTTCACACACACCCACAGCAGAATTCTTTGTGACCCGAGGAAAGATCACAGTGGCAAAATAGAAAAGAAGCAGGGAGCAGTTACTCTTTGGCTTAACACACACACACACACACACACACACACACACACACACACACACACACACAAGCAGGAAAATAAGTTCCCTTCTGGATATTCATGAGTCTGAATTTCTAATCCATTTAAAATTTTGGAAATACCAAGAATTCAAGGATTGAGGCAGTCTCCTACAGACTTTGTGAACCAGGGCCTTTCTCATGTTGCCTGTAGACAGAGCTGCTACTTTAAAGCAACATGTTTAAATTTTTGAAATGACACTGCCATATCTCTCCACCTGTTCTCTGATCATCACATTCTGTAGATGTGGACTTGTGCTTTTCCAGTCACAGAACGGGGGAAACATAAAGTACATTTACGAGTAATATTTTCAAAAGCAAATTCTGATTTGGAAAACAGATGTAGGACTGGCTATAATGGTAAACACCTCTAAACCCACCGTTCAGGAGTCAGGCAGGAAGATCGTTGTTTGAGGCTTGTCTGGCTGGACTTGTCCACCCTGGGCTATACAGTAACCCAGCTACAACCAAGTCAAAAAACAAAAACAAAAGACAAACAAACAAAAACACCACCACCGACAACAAAAATGTGAGAGGAGAAATGAGAGATCTTTATTTACCTCAAAGTAATTATACTTCCCGTGCATCACAGTGCTAACTGTAAATTGTTCCCCCCACCATGGCCAAAACAGACATTTTGAAGGCTTCAGTCTTTCAGGCTTGAATAGCCTTTCTCAACACATGACGCTGTACATTGTGTATTACTCCAGCCAGGAAAACATATTTCTAGCACAGTGTGCTCTTTTCCAGATACCTCTTTCATTCAAGAGAGTTTTATTAGTACTATTTTGGAGTTTTGGCATGCAGGCTTTCTTCCTCCAGTGATGAGGAAGAACTCTGCAGTACTTAGGAAAATTATGAGGACATTGCTTCCAATATACCGTTCCCTGTTTCCATGGGAGTGCTTCCTAAAAGTGTTAGAAGCAGGCCATGTGTAGAAATGGAATTACAGTTGGTTCCCTTTTCTTGAGAAGAGGAAGAATGCGTTGGCACATTTTTGGTTCTATTTGCTCTTTTCTCATAATTGTTATCAAGTTTCTACGTAGTGAAGACGCTTTATTCATCTTTATGAGCATTTTAATACTTCATTCATCTACAGTGAACGGGAAGATTAATACAACTGATACAGACATTCAGATGACTTGCCCCAAAAGTGGATCAGCCAGAGTCTAATTTAGTAGTTTCTCCTTCTCATAAGTGGTTCTAAAATTAATATTTTTAAAATGGGAAATTACACACACGCAAAGCTCATTGCAGCACAGTTCATTTTCTAAGCCACCTTTCCTCTGTCACCAACCCCCCCTGTAAGTGTTATCACACCTAGAGAGAGCAAGCGCATGAAGTGGCTCTCCTAGCCATCTTTGTGGCCATCAAGTTATCCTGTGCTGGAATTAGTAGCTCAGTACTGTTGCCTCAGTACTTGGGAAGTTGTAGAGTTCCATGCCAGCCTCACAGCAGTGTGTCTCCCTACAATCCCAAACAACAAGGAATCAAATCGGGACTCGAATTACTGTAGAATGGCCACTTTATTTACTACTGTCTTTCTGTCCAGTCTTGGTCTCTTCTCTCTACCTCTTTATCTCTCTCTGCTTCAAATTCCTTTTTTTTTTTTTTTTTTAAATTGTTGCTCTCTGTAATTTTAGCGTCTTCAATATTGCTAGCAAGGTGGTTTCAGAGTTTCAGAGTTATGATATTCTTAAATACCATTACAGATTCTTTTTTCTTTTTTGGCATGTGTATAGGTGTGTGGTATGCATGTGAGCATATATGTGTTTGCACATGTGGACACATACGTTTTAGGGCATGTGTGGAACATATGTAGACATGCATTTGAAAGCGAGAGATTGAAATCTAGAGTGTCCCTTAATTGCTCTCTGTTTTCTTTACTAAGTCAGTATCTCTTACTCAACCCAGAGGTACCCAGTACATCACATCTAACTAGCCAGCTTGCTCTTGGATTCTACATCTCTTCTTCCCATATTGGTATTAAAGGCAGGCCCTCCTGACTTCTTTGTGTTGATGCTGGTGATTTGAGTTCAGGTTCCTATGCTTGTATGGCAAGCACTTTATCCATTGAACCATCTCCCTCCTTTAAGTGCACAGGAGCTGGCCAGATAGAAGTACATGGCTTAGAAAAAATGAACTATATTGTGGAGAGCTTCCAGTGTATAATTTTTAATTTCAAGAATATTATATTTAGGACACATCATGAGAAAAAGAAAAATTAAACAAATTTAACCTCTAGGTTTTCAAATTCTTGTGGGAAATCAATGTTTATCAAATATCCATCTCATAAGGTGTTCTAAATTAAAAATTATATACTCTTGAAGCTCACTCAGGCATAGTTAATTTTCTGAGCCACGTGTCTCTGTATGACAGCTCCCTGCTCTATTTCCCATTCTCTGTGTACTTATGCTTTTATTTTTCCCTAAAAACTCAGCCTTGTCTCTCAGTACAATGTACATTTGTTTTAAAAGTGTTTTTCTTTTTTATGCTGATACTATTCTGTTTTCATATATGGTTTAGTCTCATGCATGATTTTTTGTGTCATACCTGAACCACCAGCAATTGCCCTTCTTGACTTGGTTTTACACAGCACATTCAACACAGTTTCATACCATTTTAAAGTGATATTCTGTAGAATGTGTTGTAGAAGTTTCCCACAGATTTCCTAAATTGTCCCTTTTCAAAACGGAAGACTCTTGCTCTCCTTACAGGTTTCCTCAGACTCCTGTAGATAGGCCTGCAGGTGCTGTTCACTTTAAGAATTACCTTCAACAATACTAAAACTACCAGAGACACAAACTATTGGAGCATGAATGTGTGCATTCCTTTCATGAGAGAAAAAAAATGGCTTGCAGAGGTCTGCCTGCCTGTGTGGAGCTGTCTAATCTGTCTCTGTATGATGCTATTCCCAGAAGTCAAATAGCATTTTGTTTTAATGGAAGGGATATTTCAGGTTGCTGGTTTTGCATGATGGGAATGCGGTTGGAAATGTTTCCTGTTCACTCACCAGCCCCAGGCTGTTCATGCATCTTGGATTGAGAAATGACAGCTGAAAGCATTTAGGCAGAATTATGGACAGCCATACATAGATTTATTATTACCAAAAAGGAGGTGAATATGTTAAATGATTAAAAAGAAATGCATAATTCAATTAGAAGCAAACTGTTCTACACTAGTTATTATAGAAGAATTTTTATGGAGGATAATCTACTTTTGTCCTGATTACTTTTACTCTTCCCTAAGGAATATGTGTGTGGTTTATTGAGAGAATTTTAAACTCTTCCTGTGGGGTTTAAAACAAGATAAAAATAAAATAGTCTCGAAACAGGCTTTGTAATATTTAAAGGAAGTTTGTGTAGAAATGGTGAAATCCTAGAGAATAATGTCTTTGCTTGTGTTGGGGTAGAATAGACTGCAAAGCAATATTATATCTCATCCTGCTGTGTCCTGTTATACCCTCAGAAACTCAATAATTCATCTGTAATTGGAACCTCAGAGGAAAGAGGTGGCACCTGTGTGGTACCTTACAATGTTTTTTTTTTTTTTTATGTAAAAGATGCTGGGGAATTATAATGTATGAGTGTAATGTCTGAATAACAGTTGATTGCCTGCTTGCTTAAAGTTGACCTTACACCACAGTTTTAAGAAATAGCTCTTTCTTATATGGAGTGGATGCGAGCTCCTTTCATCAGATGCCTTGAATGCCTGTGGTTATGTCTTAAATGCTGTAGGTTATGCTTTCTTTTCATTTCTCTTTATCAAGGAACAATTCTCATGTTTTGAAACTTGAAAACTATGATGTGACTAATTGTGACTTAGGACTGAAACAGGTGAATGCTGTTGAGCTTCACCAGGAAAAAAAATATATACAATTTCGAAGTCAGTTCAAACCTGTAGGCAGCATACAGGAACAGCTTTAACCTAACTGCTAAGTAAGTTGACGTTTTAATTCTTTAAACAGCATTCTGGGCTGTTTAAAATTGAGATTATACCTTGAGGAAAATGCTCATGATTGCTGTAGAAGGAAATGTTCAGCTTCTATAGGTTTTCTTCACTTCCCTGGGGCAATGACAGTTCCTCAAGGTGTTGTGGGATGCTAATGATCTAAGGTTAAATGGCAATGACAGTCTTTCCACATTCATAACCATTGTCCTTGATGTTTAAATTGATACTGACCTTCAGCTGTCATTCCAAGAATGGGATCTGTTTGTCATGTTAATTTCTGTTGACTAAATATATGTTTTAAGTAACTTTAGGGAAGGAAGAATTTATTTTGCAATACAGGTGGGCAAGGAAGACATAGCAGAATTGTGGGGCAACTAGTCCTTTGGCCTCTCCAGTCATGAAGCAAAGAGAGAGATGATTGATGATGTTCACTTGGCTTTGTCTTTGTGCCATTTTTAATTTCTTAGAACAGCATCCCAAGGGATAGTGCCACCCACTTTCAGGATGGGTATCTGTTCCTCAGGTAATCCTCTGCATAACACTCTAACAACCATGTCTGGTATGAGCCTCCCAGGGCATTCTTGTTCTAATTAACTGACAATAGCAATTAGTCATCACAGTTGACAAAAATCTTACATGTATTGTGCCCTACAATTACCATTGATGTCACCCTAACAGTGATTGTCATTGCTTTAAATTTGTGACCACGTAAGATACCACTGAAAAGCTTTACATTTTGGTACTTCCAGTTTATCTGTCTTAACAGCTAGGTCTTCACATATAACTTATACCATGTATTCTTTTTACTATATGCTTCAACAAATTTTTGTTTGTAAATTATGTTTTATTAAGTTCAAAATAGAATTATAACTGACTTTCATTGTCTAACTATAAAACCAACATTCATCTTAAGAACACAGTTATTCGAAAATAGTGTTTAGCTTCTGTAATTTCTCTACATTCGTATGCTTATGACAGATTGTTTTTCTTCTCAACATAATAAAAATTTCACTAAGTACGAATATATTGGTTTTCCTCTCTGTATCGAATCGAAAATAACATGAACACTGTACAGGCTGTTTCAGAAAGATGGGGTCTGTTGGTTATCCTCTCTGAGGGACTTCTTTATTTTTAGGCTATATGCTTAAAATAGGACTGTGCTATTTTCAATCTTATATTTTTGGCAGCGCTTCCAGACATCAGCATTAGCTGACAAATACTGTGGACAAGTACTTAACATTCCAAGTGAACAGATACATATGTTTGAGAAATGATCTTATTTTTCTGGTGAGGAAAGTCCATTCTACAAAAAAAAAAAAAAAAAAACAAAAAGTCCATTCAGAAGCAGAATCACCCTGGGGAACTTGTTTGCTTATAAATATGGAGATTGATTATTTGGAGCCAGGCACTGAAATCTATACTCATGATGATTAAGATAGAATAAAAAGATGCATAAACATGTAATGAAGGTTGGGGCAATACCTAACAATTGAAAATACCCATTTCTGCATTTGGAATGAGTGCAAACCTTTATGTCCAAGAAATGGCCAGAGTTCCTATAACTTTCTCAGCAGCACTGTTCTGTGGAATTGACTTTTTTCTGTCTCCTCACCCAGGACAGACTCAAAAAAGCCAAGGGATGGAATATAGAAACATCAGAAAGTTGGAGTCTAACCATCACCCATCTTTCTTTTCTTGCCCCCTCTCTTCCTCTCACCCCCTTCCTTCTTTTCTCCCCTCCTCCTTTATCCTGGTTCTCCCTGTAAAGAGCCGTCCACGGCTGTTTTAACACTGTGCTGCCATGGATTTTCATTCTGTCTTCCTACAGATAGTGGTCACTGTGCTTCTTGGGCCTGTATATGACTTAAATTCACAGGGTGAAGTCCTTTCATTTTCTGTGGTCTCTTCATGCCTTGCATTTTACAAAGAAAAACTTCTCTCTTGCCTTCTATTGCTAATGTGATCCTGTCAGAAGAAATTCCATCAGGATCACCAACAGTCCCAGTACCTTACAAATTATTTTGTTTTGAACATTTAGTTGTCGGTGGACTCTGAGTTCATGCATCACCCCCAGATTTCTCCCTCTAGAAATGCTCCCTGAGCAATCAGCAGTAAAGAAAGACAGATATAGCTAGGTAGGGACTGAATCTTTAGAGTCAAAGTCTGCCCTCCTCTCTTTCGGCATGGTCTATTAATCTAGCCACATTTAGGACCACCCTAGCCACACTTGGCACCACCCACTTGATGGAAGACTGATTTGAAGTTCCTAGCCATCAATACAAACCTGTCAGGCACAAGCACCTGCAGTGCTTCTAAATGACATTATCCCGAAGCAAAACAGCACTGATGTGAAAATTATGGGGTGAGGCGGTCCCACAAGAGGAGGAAGAGTACAGTAAGGAAAGAAGAGATGCTAGTGCACAGAGCACTGGGGACTTTAGCAGGGGACAAGCTGCTGCTTGATAGACAGCCATCCGAGAGCTGGTATTAGACGAAATTGCTAGAGATCAGGCCAGGTGGGTCTGGGCGTATCTGTCCATCATCACACGAGACTGATCTGCTTGTCACTGCCCACACAGAAACTCTGCTGAAAACTTCAACCTGGATGAGCACTGAGAAAGGGGAGGACCAAGAAGTGTCCTGTGATATCACTAGTTAACCCCTTATTGCTACCCCAGGGCAAATCATAAAAGGTCACACACTATCCACATCCAGAACTTAGGCAAGAAGTTAAAGATTTAATGAAGTTTGTAATTTTGCTACATCTGATTCAGCCCAAGGCAGAGTGTTCTGTATTTTAAAAAAAGGGGGGAGGTTTGGTCCTGTTTTTTTTTTTTTTCAATTGCAATAATGGGATGGAATTTTGAAAAATAGAAAGAGGAAATAAATGGCTTTTAGTGTGGGTAAAATTACCAATACTGGGCAGTAAGTTCTGGCCTAGGACTCCTGTTTGTCGATCCTGTGTTGAGTTCTTCAGACCCTTGTTTCTAAGCACTCAGTACACTGTAAGGTTCATATGCATGTGCTGAATCAGTGCGAAAAGGGGTGGGCATACAGACAGGAGTCACATATGCTGTCCTGAAATGCTGTCACATAGGAGTGGCTTTTGTTTTCTATCACTAGATGTTTATTTTTAAATTTCAATCCTTCAAATCATCCCTTAATTTAAACATAGCACAGAACATTCTCCTTTTCCCCCTCCTCCATTCCCCCTCCTCCCCCTCCTCTACATTGCAAACTGGCTGGAGTTCTGAAAATGGTGTGATTATTTACTCATTAATCTTCACAAACAGCAGTCTGAGGTAGGTTTTTTTGACTATTGTCCATGTCCTAGTCAGGGTTTCTATTCCTGCACAAATATCATGACCAAGAAGCAAGTTGGGGAGGAAAGGGTTTATTCAGCTTACACTTCCATATCCCTGTTCATCACCAGAGGAACTCAGGCCTGGAACTCAAGCAGGTCAGGAAGCAGGAGCTGATGCAGAGGTCATGGAGGGATGTCACTTACTGACTTGCTTCTTCTAGCTTGCTCAGCCTGCTTTCTTATAGAACCCAGGTCTACCAGCCCAGGGATGGCACCACCCACAATGGACTGGGCCCTCCCCCCTTGATCACTAGTTGAGAAAATGCCTTACAGCTGGATGTCATGGAGGCATTTCCCCAATTGAGGATCCGTTCTCTGTGATAACTCCAGCTTGTGTCACATTGAGACAAAACCAGCCAGTACAGTCTGTTACTCAGGTTGAGATAATGCAACAGTGAGAGGTCATGTGGCCTGTACAAGGTAACACGACTATTGATAACCCTGTTCAGACGTACACAATTTCTCTACACAGGTGCCTACAAACTATGTTTCTGTGCCCTATGTCTAAATAAATATTGACTTAAACATTTAAAGGCTTAATTGAAATACCTTACATGTATGTATGAAATTCTCAAAGAATCAATTAAGGTATATTTTTTGAAGTGCAAAATAAAGTTAAGGAACAATTAAATTAAATGACTAAAAATGATGTCATTTCCTAAGAACTGATCTCTAGGAAACCTCTCTCCTGTGGTTCATGATGCTGTGTCACAGGACAGACACAAAATGGGTCACTAGTATCCTTTGAGAATCAGGACTTTTTACTTCATTTTATTATCTTTCTTTGAAGACTTTGTTATCTTTTTACTGCAAATCCTGGAATCACAAATGTAAGGTCCTAAGAGTTCTTGAATATCACTACGGCGCCACCCCCTTACTTTGTTGTTGTTGTTGTTTTTTTTTTTTTTTTTTTTTTTTTTTTTTTTTTTTTTTTGAGGCACACATTGTCAGATCCTTAGCTCCTACTTCACCCCTCGCCTTTTCTGTGTTTTGTCTAAATTTGTTAGTCTGTCATTTACATTGAATTCTGCTACCCAGAAAGGTAATGTGTAGAATGTCTATACGGAAGGAGTGGGGGAGGGGTGCCGCTGTTCTTTGCTATCTTCTTGCTCTCCTTCTCTGGTTATCTAATTGGTTTTTGTTTCCTTATTGGGGGCATTACAGCCATCCATTTAAACTCCCCATTTTCCAGACAGTTAACGCTCTGGTCACATTTCCTTGCTCTGTAGTTTACTGTCCATTATATTGTTTGATTGAAGACAGTTTTGACAGTTTGACAGATTTTTTTTTCTAGAAATTCTCAGGAAAATATTTTTTTTCTTTTTTGGTCCAGGTTCCCTTTTGTATTGACTTCCTTTAGTTGTTCAGCTTTGGTTTCTCCTTGTTGCCATGGCACCGGTTGAGAGAACTGTTTTATGTGTTAATGAGAAAGAAGGAAAAAATGAACCCAACTAAACTGACGAATTGCTTTATGGTTTTCAGAATGTATACATTAGTCTTTTTGTTGTTGTTTTATGTTGAGGCAGGTTCTGCCTTTGTAGACCAGGCTGTCTTCACACTCAGAGATCTACCCACCTCAGCGTCCTGAGGGCTGAGATTAATGTCACGTGCCACTATGTCCAATTCAGACTAGATCAGTCTTATTAAAGGAGTTATGTGAGTCTTAAATTATGATATCCTAAAAAATAGGTTTACCTAAAAATTCCAATAGATCCTCACAGTTAAAAGACTGGGACTCCCTTTTCCATCTCCGCCCTTCACAGATGATTAGGTTGTTTGTTGATCTGTCACTGGATCAAGTTAAATGTTAATAAAGCACAGGAAAAGGGTTCACTCCCAGGAATGGCTGCACATTTCATGACTTCACATTTCATGACTTCCCAGGTCATTGCTACTGAATATGGTCCAGTGTCACAAAGGAGAAGAATTCTGCATCTATCCCTGACTAACTCAAGTGGTTTGGTGTGAATTTTACTCACTTGTATCAAAAGACTGCTGCTTGTTGCCTTCTACAAACTCTTCTATGGTTCTGGCGGTCAGTGCTTGTCTGCCCACAGTGCTGTACTACTTATGCTAAAAACGTTTGCATAAACTATAAACTATGCTAAAACTTTAACATACAGTGAGCTTGTGGATCATAGAAAGAAAACTGCTCCTTCATTCTGAGTCACATCCTTATTCTTTTCATTTTTCTGCCTGTTTTATTTCTCGAGTTTCACAGTGAGAAGTTAGAGCGTTTTGGTAAATTTTCATCTACCTTTCTCTTTGGTCATATAACTGTCCAAGATGTTTCTTGGTTTCTGTTGTGCAAAATTTTATATTGGCTCATAGCACATTTTTATGTATGCTTCATATAATGCCTTTTTGCTGCTTACTTGCATAAATCAAAAAATAAATGTTTATATTATGAAATATGTATTTTAAAAGGTTTAAAAGAATTATTTATTTATTTGTTTAATGTATATGAGTACACTGCAGCTGTCTTCATACACACCAGAACCAACCATCAATTCCCATTGCAGATTTTTGTGAGCCACCATGTGGTTGCTGGGAATTGAACTTAGGACCCTGGGAAGAGCAGTCACTGCTCTTGACTGCTGAGCCCCCATATTTTTAAATGTTTGTCCTTCCTGATTTTTGTGGTTGTTTATTGTTTTCAGTTTATATATGAGGATATCATTAATTTTTATTTGTTTTCTAAGATTTATTGTTGCAGTGGTTTATATTCCCTTAGTATGAAAACATACCTCTGTCCTCATACTCAGAAAACAGGGTGATTCTCTTATACTTCCTGGGCTGCATTTTGTGCAGTGTTGCTCTGGCTCCGACTCACCTGATTGTATTACTTCAGGATGGATGGGACCAGCATAGATGTCCACTGGAGAGAAAGATTATATAGCAAGACTGGAAACCATGAGGAATTCAGGTCTCCTCTAACAGCTTGCTATCACTCAGACATGATGGTATGTGTTTGTGATTTTACTACTGAAGGGGATTTCTAACTTACTGCCAGCCACATTGTAAGATCCTGTCTCTACCAATATGATAACCAAATAAAAGCTTTCTCAAAATTTACTCCGGGCCCTATAAGAACTACATCCACCCTTCAAATTAAAAGCCCACAGTGACCTGAATACCTCCCACTAGACCCGACCTCTTACGTATGTATCTCGATAGTTGAACCTAGTGTTCTACGAATCAGACTTCTAGCACATGCGGCTTTCAATGCGAAGGAACACTGAAAATAATATCCCAACCACAGTAGACACTAGCCATAGGATGTCTAGTGTGACTCCTAGCATGTCTTCTGTGAGTCACTCTGCTTGTTGCACATTAAAGCCTGTGGCAATTAGGTATCATTCCTTTCCTTTTGGAGCTCTTCCCCTGCACACAACGTATGCATAACCTTATAGGCTAATACGTTTTCATATACAATTTTATTCCTTCTTCAAAGAACAAATGCCCTTAAGTGGCTTTTTGCAAAAGTGAACCCTGCAGACTCCGTCTCAGATCAAGATGAATCTCTCCCAGTTTCTTAAGTGCTTGGGATAGAATTTGCATATAGTAATTTAGGAAAAACCCCATGGGCCCACTGTCATTACATTTTGAGTTTCTTCTAGTGACCTTATCTTATATGTATAACTCTCTATACGTCTAGGTGTTCCTTTGTGTGTGCCAGCTGCCATTGTATGAATAGTTCCAGCAGTATAGAGTTTGACTCTGATTCTTAACATTCTGCGTGATTCTGGACAAAATAGTGAAGTGAGACTTCGTATTGACTACCCATTCTCTCCCCGTTTTTAAATTTGTCCTTGGAATGGCTACCTTGTTCCTTAGAACTGATTTATTTCCAAGTTGTTTGGAGGGCAGTCTGCCGTTCATTGCTCTAGCGATCCTTCCAGGGCTTTGTTAAGGGATGCTCTGTGCTCTGTTGTGGTACCTGGCGTTTCTGGAACACACTTATATGCAATGCATCAGTACAAGCTCACGGCAGGATGACGTTAAGGTCTGCCCTGTGTCATCGGCAGTTGCCATTGGTGTACAATGAAATCCCAGTGACCAAATTCAAACTGTGGACAGGATGGCAAGGTCCTTGAACGCTTTGTAAAGCCTCCAAGTCCTCAGTCATCCAGAAAAACAGACACCAGCACATTCATTCCTTTTACCTGGTAACTGTCTTGTAAGTACTAGGATGCCTTACAATAAGAGAACATAAACTTTTGACTAAACTACCATTTTAATAGTTTTCTCTCATTCATCCTATAAACAAAACTAAGTTAAGGAAAAATAGTATTACTGGTACATTAACTTGTCCTGCTTGAAAAATAACTGCATATTACCTGAGTGTGTTAATAGCTACCTGTCTGTCTTATTTTTAAAGTTGTTACTTTGAAAGTGTTTTGGTTAATTTATGATTCATATTTATTAAATATAGTTAATTATAGAAAACTGAAAAAATAAGTGTATATTTGTGTGAAAAGTTCCAGTTATTAATTTCACTAGGATGTCTTCAGCTCACGTAAAGCAAATAAGAATTGAAGTTGACTTTGGGAAAACTTGTGTTTGTATTTTTGTTAAGTATCAAAATGTATAGTCAAGGGTGGAACCGACACTTAGCAAACTGTATAAACATGTATTCCTTGAATACAAATACGTTGAACATAAAACCTGAAGGTGAGGATGGTTTCTTATGGTGAAAAATGGTGAGTGGTAAAGAATGCAGCGTCTCACCCTAAGAAATTAGCCCACACATCCTGTATTGTTTTTTTGTCCAGAAGGTAATGGTGACTTTGAAGTAGAAAACATTGATTCATCATGCTATAGCCAGAGGGAATGCTAATGCATTTTCACCCTTTTTCTGTAGCACACTGATTTATGTCAGTACATGGACAAGCACCCCGGAGGACTCCATCCAGACAATGTGAAGGTAGGAAAGAGGGTTTTAAAGCCCTGGCTTCACATTCTTCATACGCATAGTCTTTAGCCTAAAACTGAAATCTCTACGATCGTTTAAATGTTCTAAAAATCTTCTGTGTAAAGCACATCATATCAAAAAGAACTAATTGTTATTTTAATTGGTGGGAATTGTGGTATTTTCACATTAGGCAGTTTTAATACAGAAACATTTGGATTGTTTTATATGTTATGTCAGCTTTCGGTTACATCATATATTTTATATATACAATAATGAAAATGATAATTTCAGATAACTCAGGTAAAAGAACATCTGTGTAAGTGCCTTTATTCACGATTTATCAAAAATATACAATTTGTCTGCTCTTTTTTCAGACTTTGACTATATTCTCTCACTCCTGAGTTTGTAATCTCAGTTTAAGGGACACTTTCCTTTGAACAAAAGATTTAAAAAATGCTCTATGATGAGAATGGGTTTATTGTTATGGTTACACATTGAGGCTTTGCATTTCTCTGCTGCTACACGGATTCAGCCATTTAAACAAGAGATTCCTGCTGTACCTCTGAGTTCTCTTAATTCATATGATTAACGTTTTCAATATCATACTAAAATAAAAGTTACGTTTTAAGTTTACCATCAGATTGAGAGGCAGGGGGCTGGAAAGAAAGTTAAAAAAGAATCAGACTACCAAAAGATGGTCAGTGTTGGTGGAATACATTGGCTTTTCCTCAGTGTTTGCTAAGAGGCAAGTCATTCATCTAGGGTTATATTCAGGATTTACACTGCAGGTAAACTTTTCTCAAAAATATCTGACAATAGCAACATTACAGATGCCTCATTGGTTCTGTTTGATGTATCAACATATTTTTTAATGTTGTGATATTTATTGTCACTTCAATTTATGAATACAATATGAAGAATAAAATAATATTTAGTAAATTAACGACTGTTCATAATACTGTGATAGATATTAATTAAAGGAAACTACTTTAGCTAAACATGAGACAGGTAAGTACTTCTACATGAACATAAATTTGACAACAAGGTGAAATGTTATTATCTCTAAAGAATATATCTTGGGCTGGCATGATGGTTCAGTGGGTCAAAGCACCTGTCTCACATCAGCCTGATGACCTACTTAGAATCACGGGATACCATAGAAGGACAACACCCACTCCAGAAGTTGTCTTACACACACATTCTATAACATGCATGTGCCCACACTCACATACAAATCACACACAATAGTAACGATAACATACTTAAATTAGAATATATACTAGTGAGATTTTAAACTCATCCAATGCACAGGGTTTGGTTAGACATGGCAGATATCATCAAATGATCAGATGATACTACTCACTATATGTTATGTTTAAAAACAGAAAAGTTAAGTGACCAAATCATTTAGCGTGCACATTTGTCAGTTTTTCCTGATAGTTTTCTCAGTGTGCTATTTGACAATGTGTAGACGTGTCTTAAACCTTTATGTTGAACATTTAACAAATGTACGTATTTTCTTTGTTTTTATTTTATACATGCCTGTCATTATGGAGAAAATGTACATGACAAGGCAGAGAGATTGTTCCATGAGCAAAAGCTATTGCTACCATGCATGGGGACTTGAGTCCCATGCTTAGGATGCATTCATTGTAAGGAAAAAGCAACCTGCCCCAATTTGTCCTCCAGATAGACAGAGTCACACATGCCACT
The DNA here is from genome assembly GCF_963924665.1 of Micromys minutus. NCBI lineage: Eukaryota > Metazoa > Chordata > Mammalia > Rodentia > Muridae > Micromys > Micromys minutus. The sequence goes on from NC_137958.1 coordinate 27,980,414, forward strand.
GCTACAAGTACACAGGACAAAGAATATACTAGGTGATGTAATAAATGTATGAAAGTTTGATTTGGATGGAATTTTAAGCATCCAATAGCTAATATGTCATGGTAGACCTGAGACGGTGAGGGAACCCCTGGGCTGGCACTTGGCCTTGGCTCCACGGGAGCACCTGAAACATTTTAAGCTAACTTGGTACTAATTTTGAGCAAAATATTTGGGAAAGTTTTATTATTTGTCGGCAGCATTCCTTAGATGTACAGGGATACACTCAAGAAAATGAGTCAGTGTTAAATAAGTTCTCCCAAACCATTTGCTGCTTTTAATTGCCTACAGAATGTGTCTCTTACCAGTAGGGCATTTTGAAATAAACATTAATTCTTAACTAATAGTTAATTTCTAAGCATTCTGTAAATGTTTGACAAATGAGTAATTTCAGCTATTAGTCACCTAGAGGACGATAGAGACCCTGATGTAAAAGCCCGAGGATAGGGCCTCTTTATTAATATTTATGATGATTAAAGAGAGAGCTACCCATTTCTACAGCATGAAAGTTGGTGTGTAGGAAACTGCTTAGTTTTCATGGAGACTATTTTTCTACACTTTAAATACTGTCTGTTTCAAACATATTGGAGTTTGGTCATAATTGCGTCACATACAAAATTTGTGATCTTATGCCCGTTAGTGAGTTACAGATTGGCTAGGGGATTTTTAAAAAATAACTGAAAGAGTTTAAATGTTCCCCTTTACTTGGGTTTTATGTATTTAAAAATTGATGAGCACGAGAGACTGGAAATTAAGGTTCATAAAAAAAAAAAAACGAAAAGATTAATTGATTCAGTCTCCAGCTGACAGACATGGATGTAGATGGTGGAATCTTATTATCATGATGAGACTGAGTCTTCCTGTGCTTTATATAATATATTTCTATTTCTGTGGCATAATTACTTTGTTAGATGATTCTTTGCAAAATTACATTTGCCATCTTTTTTTTTTAAGCAACTGCAAATGACCAAAGTAATTCCTACTTTATTCCCTGAAGTATCTGAAATCCTATTGGCATAAAAACTAACTTCTGTTTTTTATTACAGTAAAGATACTAATTAAAATAATATGAAGTTTATTATAGTTGAAGACTTGCTATCATTCTTCCGTAGTCTAGAGAACAAGCAGGTGTGTCACAGATAAACTAATGTGATGCCAAATTAAGTCGGCCCTACGCAGATGGCACTGGGCATACATCACTAAATGAGACATTCTAATGTCCAGTGAAAAAAACAAATGACACCCAATTTTCTCCACGTTCTTTATTAGAGTTCTCACTTAGCTAGTGATGATACTCTGATGCATGGGCAGGAGTATTATAGAGCTTTCCCTAATTCTGCACGTTAGGAAATATGAGTCTATTAAGTAGTATTTTATTTTTAATTCTGCATCCAATCTGGATGCCTGCCCGAGAATCTCTTAAACAAGTTTGTCCTATTTTTGTTATAGGGTATAGCATTCCCTTCTAAAAATTAAAGGATGACTAAAGGATTGAAAGTAAAATTATAAGCAAATGATACATGTCAGTCCATCCTGTAGTAGACATGCAAGGGGCAGCTAAGAAGGGAATCCCGTGATTAACATGGAGGCAGAGCTTCAGTGGGGTTGTTTGCTGATATGATTGTCAGCTAATGGAGCTGACCGAGGAATTAAGGCGAGATGATTAAATAGAACACTCTTCCATGGCAGTGTTTTATGACTCAAATTTAAAGGATGATAGAATACAGCCACTGGAATCATGCTATCTGCCATTGGAAGGCAGAAACAGCCAATTGGCAGCAACCGTTGGGAACAGGAGAGACATCATCCTAGGATTCAGACTCAAGCTGACTTATTCCCCTTGCTTCTTTCCATACAACAATGAATGTTGTACAGCACACTTGTGTTTTACATTTATCAAGACCGACAGGATGCCCAGAAAGAAAATCAGCACATTCAGTAGACTTGCACACTCCATGCAGACCTTTTCTGGTTGTCCTGGTAAGCATGGCTTTTTTGTGACAAGCCAGCAATGCTAGACAACTTACTGTAAGCTGTGGGCATTGTATCGTCACGGTGCAAATTACTATTATTTCACTTACCTCTGTGGAGTGATTAAGAGAAATTCAGTGATTATTTAGACCCAAACTCACTCATCTTTAATTACTATATTTCACTGGAAATTATTTTTTCCTTTGCAGTGTGTTTTTTTTATGAATATTCTCCAACATCTTTAGACTTTATTCACTACTTGTTAGTCTTTCAGTCTCTATATATTTTTAACACAAATGTATATTAGCTTTCTCAAATCATATCAAAAGGGTTTGTGCTGAGTTTTATCTCTTAAGATATTGTTAAAGACACACAAGTCACTGAAATATAAGTGGTTGTTCATTTTTATTATGTGAGAAAATAATTTCTGCCAAGTTTTTTTTTTTTTTTTTAAGTTTAGACTGATTAGCAATTTCATTAAACAGATTCCTTGTTTTCTGGTCAGTTTCATGTCAGCTTGTCACAGGCTATAATCATTGGGAAGAGGGACTGTCAATCGAGAAAATGGCTCCATAAGATTGGCCTACAGGCAAACCTATCTGACTCTTCCATTAAAGATTGATATGGGAAGGCCCATCCACTGTGGGTGATACTACCCCCTAGGCAGGTACAATTGGATTGTATGAGAAAGCCATCTGAGCAGGCCAGGAATGGGCATATCAATAAGCAGCATTTCTCCACGTTTCTGCTTTGAATTCTTGTTCTGGTTTTCTTTCGTGGTGAATTGTGATATGCAACTGTTAACTGAAGTAAACCATTACTTCTCAAGATGCTTTTGGCATTGCTGCTCAATCTAGGCAATAAAACCCTAATTGAGATTCATGACTATGCATTTTTTCCCACAGATATAGCCTGGTAACTACTTCAAGCTTACATGTTCATATTAGGTCTACTTATCTTGCAAACACATTTGACTCCGTGGGAGTTTCCTAGCTCAAATCTTGTATCTTCAACCTTCTCATTCTGGACACTCTTTTTTGATGTCCACTATTATGCCAAAATGTAAAGGAAGATTGGATGGAAAGCAACTGATCTGATGAGCCCAACTTTCAAATGAAATGACAGCAGTTATTCTCACAAGAGTTTGCTACGTAATTAGCAGTCTCACTTTTAAAAATTACTCCTGGTGCCAAGAGCTACAGTCAGCCTACCACCATCAGGACTCACAGCCTTTCCAGAAAGAGCTGAGAACCCAGAAGAACTCTCCCTCCTGAGCCCAAGAGTGAGACCCCACTTTCCTTCCACTGACTTCTGGGAACTCTCAGGGCACAGATATCCCAGTACTGCCTGGGACCTGACAACTCCAGCCCACTGCCATGAGTACTCACAGCCTGCTGACAGAGAGCTGAGTACGCAGGAGCCCTCTTACTCCTAAGCCTACAGGCCCACAGGAGAAACAAGCTCCAGCCAGAGACAACAAGGTCAACTAGCATCACAGATAACAAGAGGCAAGTGCAAAAACCTATGCAACTGAAGCCAAGGCAACCTGGCAACATCAGAACCCAGTTCTCACACCAGAGAAAGTAGTGGATATCGAAACACACTGGACAAACAAGATTTGAACTTAAAATCATGATGATGATGGAAGTCCTTGAGAAGCACATAAGTAACTCTCTTAAAAAAATACAGGAGAACACTACTAAGTAGCCCTTAAAGTGGAAACAGAAAAAAAATACACAAAACACCTTTAAACAATTACAGAAAAACAGGTGAAGTAATTGAACAAAATGATCTAAAATCTAAAAATAGAAATAGAAACAACAAAGGAATCACAAAGGGAAACAACCCTGGAGTTAGAAAACCTAGGAAGGAGAGCAGGAGTCATAGACACAAGCATCACCAAGAGAATACAATAGATGAAAGAGAAAAATCTCAGGAGCAGAAGATACCATAGAAAACATTGACACAGCAGTCAGAGAAATGCAAAAATCAAAAAACTCCTAACCCAAAATATCCAGAAAATCTAGGACACAAGGAGAATATGAAACCTAAGGATAATAGGTGTTGAAGAAACCAAAGACTTCCAACTAAAAGGCCCAGTAAATATCTTCAACACAATTATAGAAAAAAAAATCCCTAACCTAAAAAAAGAAATGACCATAAACATAAAAGAAGCCTACAGAAATCTTAATATATTGGAACAGAAAAGAAATCACTCTTAACACAAACCCAAATATTCAAAACAAAAAAGAACTTAAAAAGCAGTAAGGGAAAAAGGAAAAGGAACATATAAGGGCAGACCTATTAGAATTACACCAGATCTCAACAGAGATTATGAAAGCTAGAATACCCTAAACAGATATCATACTGACCCGAAGAGAACACAAATGACAGCTCAGGTTACTGTATCCAGCAAAACTCTCAATTACCATTGATGAGGAAACCAGGGTATTTCAGAACAAAACCAAATTTAAATAAAATTAATAAAATTTATAAAAATAGATGGAAAACTCCAACACAAGAAAGAAAACTACACCCTAGGAAAAGCAAGAAAGTAATCTTCTTGCAACAACCCCCCCCCAAAAGATAAGCACACAAACATAATTTGCCCTCTAACAATAAAAATAACAGGAAACAACAATCACTATTCTTTAATATCTCTTAACATCAATGGACTCCATTTTTCAATAAACAAACATAGACTATCAGATTAGATACATAACTAGATACATAACAGGGCCCAGCAATTTGCTGCATACAGGAAACTCATCTCAGTGACAATGACAGAGAAAAAGGCTGCAAAAAGAAATTTCCAAGCACATGTTCCCAAGAAACAAGCTGGAGAAGCCATTCTACTATCAAATAAAACAGATTTTTAAACCAGAAGTTATCAAAAAAGATAAGGAAGGACACTTTTTATTCATCAAGGAAAAAAAAAATCTACCAAGATGAGCCCTCAGTTCTGAATATTTATACTCCAAATACAAGGGTACCCACATTCATAAAAGAAACTAAAGCATATATTGCACTATGCAGTAATAGTGAGAGACTTCAACACCCCACTCTCAACAGTGGTCAGAGTATGGAAGCAGAAACTGAACAGAGACACAGTGAAACACACTGAAGTTATGAAGCAAATGGATTAACAGATATCATTAGAACATTTTATCCTAAAACAGAAGAATATATGTTCTTCTTAGCAACTCATGGTACCTTCTCCAAAATTGACCGTATGGATGGTGACAAAACAGGCCTCACCAGATGCAAGAAGATTGAAATAATTCCATACATCCTATCAGATCACCATGAACTCTGGCTGGTCTTCATTAACAAAAAAGATTTTTTAAAAAAAAGCCAACATGGTCATTGAAGCTGAACAATGATCTACTCAATGATAACTTTGTCAAGGAAGAAATAAAAAAAAAATACAGACTTCTTAGAATTTAATGAAAATGAAGGGACAACTTACCCAAACTTATAGATAAAATGAAAGCTGTGCTAAGAAGAGAACTCATAGTTCTGAGTGCTCCCAAATAGAAACTAAAAAGAGCATACACTAACAGTTTTACAGCATACCTGAAGTCTCTAGAACAAAAAAAGAAGCAAATACACCCAAGAGGAGTAGTAGACCAGAAATACTCAAATTCAGAGCTGAAATTAATCAAGTAGAAACAAAAAGATCTATATAAGAAATCAACAAAGCCCAGGAGCTAGTTCTTGGAGAAAATCAACAATATTGATAAACCCTTAGACAGAATAACTAGAGTTACAGAGAGAGTATCCAAAGTAACAAAATCAGAAATGAAAAGGGAGACATAACAACAGAAGCAGAGGAAATTCAAGAAATCATCAGATCCTATTATAAAAACCTATACTCAGCAAAACTGGAAAATCTAGAGAAAGTGGACACTTTTCTAGACAGATACTAGATACCAAAGTTAAATCAGGATAATATAACCCAGTTAACAGTCTGATAACCTCTACAGAAATAGAAGCAGTCATCAAAAGTCTTCCAAACCAAAATAAATAAATAAATAAATAAAAATAAAAGTAAAAAAAGGCCAAGAGCAGATGAGTTCTGTGCAGAATTCTATCAAACCATCATAGAAGATCTAATACCAATACTTTCCAAATTATTCCACTAAATAGAAACAGAAGGTACACTACACAACTCATTTTGAAGCCATAATTATGCCCATACCTAACCCATACAAAGACACTACAAAGAAAGAGAACTTCAGACCAATTTCCCTCATAAACATCTATGCAAAAATACTCAATAAAATTTTTGTAAACCGAATCTAAGAACACATTGAAATGATAATTCACCATGATCTAGTAGGCTTCATCATAGAAATGCAGGAATGGTTCAATATACGGAAATCTATCAATGTTATCCACTATATAAACAAACTCAAAGGGGAAAAAAAAAACATATGATCATCTCATTCGATGCTGAGAAAGCATTTGACAAAATTCAACAGCCCTTCCTGTTAAAAGCATTGGAAAGATCTAAAATGTAAGGCCCATATCTAAACATAGTAAAAACAATATTCAGCAAACTAGTAACCAACATCAAACTAAATGGTGAGAAACAACACAATCCCACTAAAATCAGTGACTAGCACTCTCCCACTACGTAGTCATAGTAGTACTGGAAGCCCTAACCAGAGCAATTAGACGACAAAAGGAGGTCAAAGGCATACAAATTGGAAAGCATGAAGTCTAAATATCACTTGTTGCAGGTGATATGATAGTATACTTAGCTGACCCCAAAAAGTTTTACCAAAGAACTCTTACAGCTGATAAACAACTTCAGCAATGTAGCTGGTTATAAAATTAACACAAATGAAAAGTAGCTTTTCTCTACTCAAAAGATGAGCTGGATAAGAATGAAATTAGGGAAATGATCACAATAGTCAAAAATAATATAAAATACCTTTGTGTTAACCTAACCAAGCAAGTGAAAGATCTATATGACAGTAATTTTAAGTCTTAAAAGAAAGAAATCGAAGAATATCTCAGAAGATAGAAAGATCTTTCATGCTCGTGGATTGGCATTATTAATATAGTAAAAATGGCTATCTTGCCAAAGCAATCTACAGATACAATGAAATTCCCATCACAATTCCAATTTAATTCTTCATAGTTAGAGCAATTTGCAAGTTCATTTGAATAACAAAAAGCCTAGGATAGCAAAAACTGTTCTCAATAATAAAAGAACTTCTGGGGTAATCAGTATCCTTGACCTCCAGCTGTATTACAAATCAACTGTGATAAAATCTGTATGGTATTGGTACATAGACAAGCAGGTAGATCAATGACATAGAATTGAAGACCTAGAATTGAACCCACACATACCTATGGTTACTTCATCATTGACAAAGGAGCTAAAAACATTCAATGGAAAAAGACAGCATCTTCAACAAATGTGCTGGTTCAACTTGCAGTTAGCATATAGAAGAATGCCAATTGATCCATTCTTATCTTCTTATAAAAAGCTCAAGTTTAAGTAGATTAAAGACCTCAACATGAAACCAGAAACACTGAAACTAATAGAAGAGAAAGTGAGGAAGAGCTTAGAATACATAAGTACAGGAGAAATTTTTCTGAACAGAACACCAATGGCTTATGCTCTAAGATCAGGAATTGACAAATTGGACCTCATGACAAAGCTTCTGTAAGGCAAAGGACACTGTCAATAAGACAAACAGGCAACTAACAGATTGGGAAACAATCTTTACCAATCTTACAACCAGTAGAGGGCTAATATCCAATATATACAAAGAACTCAAGAAGTTAGACTCCAGAGAATCAAATAATTCTATTAAAAATGGGGTACAAAGCTAAACAAAGAATTCTCGACTGAGTAATATCAAATGACTCTGAAGCACCTAAAGAAATGTTTAACATCCCTAGTCATCAGGGAAATTCAAATCAAAACAACCCTGTTATTCCACCTCATACCACTCAACATGGCTAAGATCAATAACTCAGGTGACATTAGATGCTGGCAAAGATATGAAGAAAGAGGTACATTTCTCCATTGCTGATGGGATTCCAAGATGGTACAACTACTCTGGAAATCAGTCAGGTGGTTCTTCAGAAAACTGGACATAGTACTACCTGAAGACCCAGCTATACCACTCCTGGGCATATACCCAAAAGATGCTCCAACATATAACAAGGACACATGTTCCACCCTGTTCATAGCAGCCTTATTTATAATAACTAGTATTATAATACTACTCAGCTATTAAAAACAATGACTCCATGAAATTCTTAGGCAAATGGATGGATCTAGAAGCTATCGTTTTGAGTGAGCTAACCCAGTCACAAAAGAACACACATTGTATGCACTCACTGATAAGCACACAATTCACAGCCCTTATGGAGCTCAATAAGAAGGAAGGCCAGAATGTGGATGCCTCAGTCCTTAGAAGGAGGACCAAAACACTCAGGGGAGAAAATACAGAGACAAATAGAGGAGCAGGGATTGAAGAAAAGATCATCTGGAGACTGCGCCACCTGGGGATCCATCCCATATGCAGCCACCAAACCCAGTCACTACTGCTGTTGCCAAGAAGTGCTTACTGGCAGAAGCCTGATAGGGATGCCTCCTCAGAGGCTCTGCCAGAGCCATACTTATACAGAGGAGGATGTTTGCAGCTAACTGTAGGACTAAGCACAGGGACCCCAATGAAGGCTCTAGAAAAAAAAGGACTGAAGGAGCTGAAAGGGTCTGCAACCACATGGGAAGAACAATGTTATCAACCATGCAAACCCTACAGAGCTTCCAGGGACTAAAACACCAACCAATGAGCAATGAATACACACGCAGAGACCCATGGCTCCAGTTACACATGTAGCAGAGGATAGCATTGTCTGGCATTAATGGGAGGAGGGGCCCTTGGTCCAGTGAAGGCTCTTTTTCCCAGTGTAGGGGAATGCCAAGGAGCTGAGGTTGGAGTGGTTGTGAGATGGAGCACCTTCATGGACACAAGAGGAGGGGTGGGGGGAATAGGAGTGGGGGTATAGGGGAATAACATTTGAAGTGTAAATACAGAGAGTATCCAATAAAAATGGAAAAAAATTATTCCTGTGCAGAAAGCTATTTTCTTTAGGAAAAACATTAGTGTTCCAAGCCCTTAGAGATGGAAATTGATTTCTATATTATTTAGAATTTCTGTAGCATGCTTTATATCTTTCTGGAAACCTTGTTGGAATATAATAAGTAATTAGTAAAGTGGAAAACTCCAGAGTGGATAGAACTGTGATTAGTTTCTTCTACTGTGTATTGTGCGTTCCCTAACAGGAGGATATAGAGGAAGTGCAACTCAAAATGCTGTACCCATGCGTCCCGATGCACTGACATCGATCCTTGTGTATTTCACTGCCTGTAGTTCAGTAAATGCTTTCAAGTACACACAGTGACACCCCAAAGAGTGTCCAGTGACTTACGTTGTGGAATAAGTAGCTTTTTTATTTCATTTCATTTACAGTCCTTTATAACCTTCCTGATGCTTTAAATTTGACATACCAAATTGTACTGACACATTTTAAAGTAAAACCATTTGAATGTAACTGATTGTATTATATTTAAATTAGGACTTAACATTTACGTTAGATTTTTTTTGAAGCTGAATTAAATGGAATGCATCATAACAAATCATTCTGTAGATCCTCCAAATTGAAGAACTCACATGACAGGAAATGTATTATCTGATGCACTATGTAGAATATTTTTAGGATATGGTATCTCTAGTTCTTTTGCCTAGAAGAATGAATATGTAGACGATACCTAGAATCATATGCACCATAATAAGATAGTGGCTCATACTACAATCATTTTCCTTAGAGCCTGTCCCATTGTTATTCATATTATTGCAAAATGACACAATTTAGGGCTATAAGTGGTTGTTATGGTGTCCATCCTCAATTCAAAACAGTCCTTAAAATGAGACACCTAAGATACAAGATGCTAAATGGCCTCCTGATGACAGTAAAGTAGTGAACTACTGTCCTGCATGCTAATATACGCCATTGCCAATAGTTCTTGTAGATGACAGCCCCTAATAGACCCTAAACAGCCCTTAAAGGAAAGTGGTCATGGCTTGGATATATGCAAATGTTTATCATGTTTAATCCTGTACTAAGGAGAATCTTGTATACTGCAGAATCCTTGTATTTCTGACCATTCATAGAGCCCAATGGCTCTAGACAGTAATATAAAGTGCTTTGAAAGTTACATTTTTAGACGGTGGTGGGAGGGTCTAGTTATAAATCTTGTTGCTGTGCCTCCAATACTTTTCTAAGGAATAAATTTAACTTATTAAAATGTATATATTTACCTATTGGCTTTCAAAGTTTTGATTAAAATACCTGATTTTTTTCTAAAACTTGTTTGACAAGTTTCAGAATGGAATACTAAAAGTATTTAAGGGTACTAACAAATGTAAAATGTTCTTTGTTATCTCATTTTCATATATATATATATATATATATATATATATATATATATATATATATATATATATGTCAATAACTTTGCATTACTAAATACCCAAAAGGAGGTATTCCTAGGAAGTATATGCCATGAACTTCTCCCTGCAAAGAAGGATAAAATTTTCTGGCTAGATCTGTTCCTGACAGAGGTGTCCCATCCATTAGGCCATTTCTCAAAGCCTCTGTCATTGGTATTGCAATTACAAAAATTGAACATAGCCCAACCGGGTGTAAACCTTCAGAGAGTGTGCCAGTGTGTTTGGGAGAATCTTTTTCAGAACAATTGAGTAGGATATTTTAAGACCAAGTGTACAGGGAAGACCTCGTGTGTACTGCAGTAGAGATAGAGAAAGATGGCTTCAAATATAATCTTCCAACATTATACATGGTGCTGTCTGCTGCCATATTATTTATTTCTAGAAGGATTTTAAGTAGAAGGGAGGGGAGAGGCTTGAGAATCATGAATCTATTATATGCTAATGGGAGCTTTTATAAAGTTGAGTTTACTTAACAATGAAAGCACATTGATTTTTGGGTGTCTGACTATTAAGCTATGCTTGTAGTTAGCATCATAAATGCTGTTTACTATATTAGTAATACTGGGGTGTAGTGTAAGTTCTCAAGCATTGTAAGAACAGGTGATTTTGAGTACACTTGTTTTGGACTTTATTTATTTATTTATTTATTTAAATATTTTCTTTACTTACATTTTAAATACTATCCCCTTTCCTGGTTACCCTGTGAAATCGCCTATCCTCCCACCTCCCTGTCCTGGCATTCTCCTACACTGGGGCATTGAGCCTTTACAGGGTAAGGGCCTCTCCTCTTGTTGATGTCCTACAAGGCCATTCTTTGCTGCATATGTGGCTTGAGCCATGGGTCCCTCCATATGTACTCTTTGGTTGGTGGTTAGTCTCTAGGAGCTCTGGGGTATCTGGTTGGTTTATATTGTTGTTCTTTTGATGGGGTTGAAAACCCCTCAGCCATCTGCGGGAATCACCATCCCTGACCTAAAGCTATATTACAAGGCAATTGTGCTGAAAACTGCATGGTACTGGTACAGAAATAGGCATGTGGATCAATGGAATAGAATAGAAGATCCAGAAATGAGCCCTCATGTATATGGTCACCTGATTTTTGACAAAGGAGCCGTAAACATTCAATGGAAAAAAGACAGCCTCTTCAACAAATGGTGCTGGTCCAACTGGCACTCAGCATGCAAAAGAATGAAAATAGACCCTTTCTTATCTCCTTGTACAAAGCTCAAGTGTAAGTGGATCAAAGATCTCCACATTAAACCAGATACACTGAAACTATTAGATGAGAAAATAGGGAAAACTTTAGAACATATAGGCACAGGAGAAAATTTTCTGAACAAAACACCAATGGCTCAAGCTCTAAGGTCAAAGATTAACAAATGGGACTTAATGAGATTGCAAAGTTTCTGTAAGGCTTGACACTGTCAAAAAAAACAAAACGGCAGCCAACAGAATGGGAAAAGATCTTTACCAACTCCACATCAGATAGAGGCCTAATATCTAAGGTATACAAAGAACTCAAAAAGCTAGACACCAGAGAATCAAACAACCCTATTAAAAAATGGGGTACAGAACTAAACAAAACGTTCTCAGTTGAGGAATATCGAATGGCTGAGAAATATCTGAGGAAGTGCTCGACATCCTTAGCCATCAGGGAAATGCAAATCAAAACAACCCTGAGATTCCACCTCATACCAGTCAGATTGGCCAAGATCCAAAACTCAGATGACAACAGATGCTGGCGAGGTTGCAGAGAAAGAGGAACACTTCTCCACTGTTGGAGGGGTTGCAAACTAATACAACCACTCTGGAAATCAGTCTGGCGATACCTCAGAAAATTGGACATAATACTACCTGAAGACCCAGCTATTCCACTTCTGGGCATATACCCCAGAGACACCTTAGTACACAACAAAGATATATGCACTACAATGTTCATAGTAACTCTATTTATAATAGCCAGAAGCTGGAAAGAACCCAGATGCCCTTCAGAAGATGAATGGATTCAAAAATTGTGGTACATTTACACAATGGAATACTACTCAGCCACCAGAAACAATGACTTAACCAAATTCTTAAGAAAATGGCTGCATCTAGAGAATATCATCCTGAGTGAGATAACCCAGTCACAAAAGAACAGACATAATATGCAGTCACTGATAGTGGGATGCTAACCCCAGAGGCTCGCACTGCCCCAGAAACAGCTCACAGACTGTAGGAAGTCCAAGAAATAAAGAAAACAAAACAAAACAAAACAAAAAAATCTTTACACAACAAGAAAACTTTGACTATTTTCATGTTACATTTTGTTTTACATGTACTTTGTGCTCATTGTAACTATTGGGTTTTCGATGCATACTGTCAAACCTTTAAAAAGATCAAGTACTGACTATTCATATAGATTTATGTAAAAATTATTTTAAAATCTGAAAAAAAATTACTGACAAAAATGTATTGTATAATTTTACGCAAAAAATGCTTGAAATCTGTACATTTATCTTTGTTTTGTAAAATAAAGGTGTTAATAAAAAAAAATACAACCAAAAAAAAAAAAAAAAAAGAAAGAAAGAAAGAAAGAAAGAAAGAAAAGAAAACCCCTCAGCTTCTTCAATCCTTTTCTAACTGAAAAAGACATTGGGGACCCTGTTCTCAGTCCAATGGTTGGTTGATAGCATCCAACTCTGTATTTGTGATGATCTGGCAGAGCCTCTCAGGAGACAGCTATATTAGGTTCCTGTCAGCATGCATTTCTTGACATCCACAATAGTGTCTGGGTTTGGTGACTATATATGGGGTGGATCCCCAGGTGGGGCAGTTTCTGGATAGACTTTCCTTCAGTCTCTGCTCCATACTATTTCTTCATATTTCCTCCTGTGAATATTTTCTTCCCCCTTCTGAGGAGGACTGAAGCATCCACTCTTTAGTCTTTCATCTTCTTGAACTTCATGTGGTCTGTGGTTTATGTCTCGGATATTCCCAAGTTTTTGGAATATCTACTTATCAGTGAGTGCATACCATGTGTGTTTTTTGTGACTAGGTTACCTTACTCAGGATGATATTTTCTAGTTCCATCTATATGCCTAAGAATTTGATGAAGTCATTGTTTTTAATGGCAGAGCAGTATTCCATTGTGTAATTGTACCACATTTTCTGTATCCATTCCTTTGCTGAAGGATATCTGGGTCCTTTCCAGCTTCTGGCTATTATAAATAAGGCTGCTATGAACATGATGGAGCATGTGTCCTTGTTATATATTGGAGCATCTTTTGGGTATATGCCCAGTGGTGATATAGCTGGGTCCTCAGGTAGTACTATGTCCAATTACTTGAGGAACTGCCAGACTGATTTCCAGAGTGGTTGTACCAGCTTTCAATCCACCAACATTGGAGGAGTGTTCTTCTTTTTCCACATCCTTGCCAGCATCTGCTGTCACCTGAGTTTTTTTTGATCTTAGCCATTCTGACTGGTTTGAGGTAGAAACTCAAGGTTGTTTTAATTTGCATTTCCCTGATGACTAGGAACTAGGGAGGTTGAACACTCCGTTTGGTGCATCTTAGCCATTCAATATTCCTCAGTTGAAGGGATTAAATAGTACAGGTAACAGAACTTGGGGCAACCTCTACAGCAAGAAACTCTCTGTATTTTCTATTTTTTATTCTGTGGATTTCATTGGCATTTCCTACTTTAAATAACATGGCTGATCCATTGTTTTTCTCTTGTTCCATGTGGGTTAATCTGATGTTTTTGTTTTGTTTTGTTTACCTGTAACATCATCTATTGTTTTGTGGAAGGCCAAGTATAAAGCTCACTTGTGTTTTAGTTTTTCTAGTACCTGAGAGACTGGTATTCATAGAAACTTACATGAGAAATTTCAGTCTTTGCCTGACTCTGTGTAAGGAGACCCCCCTCCCTCCCACGACTGACTTTCTCCATTATTACTGAAGAGTATTGTTCCATGTTCTAGTTAGCTCAACATGGCTAAGGGGTCTCTGTGCTCCCACCCTGCCTGGCAGTGCATAGACTGTAACCACCATAAAATACGAATTTTCTAATTGTCTCAGTGAAGATTTGCCTTTCTCCCTGTCCCCCTTTTTTAACCTCCCTTCCCTCCCTTCTAAGAGACTTTCCCTTCTTTTCTTTTTATTTTCTGTACCTTCCTTTTTCCTGTCCCCCCTCTCTATTTTTTCTTTCTCTCTTTCTTTCCTTCCTTCCTTCCTTCCTTCCTTTGACCAGGTCTCATTATCCAGCCCAGACTGGCTTGGAGCTTGAGGTTCTCCCACCTCCATCTGTGTGCAGGGACTGCAGCTGTGTACCACCATCATACGCAGCCTAAGTGAAGTCTTCTCTTGATGTCTTGCAACCATTATATTCATGAGAGTTTTTCATATTCTCTGTTGTTTCTCTGAATGCATGTTATACTCGTTTTCTCCTCAGAATAGCAGCTGTTTATCACACCATCATTTTGTCTTCTGTGTTCAGGGAATACATAGCCTAATTCCCTGTTACATATTCAGAGTGGCCAGTTTTCTGACCTGCCTTCTCACATATGTCTTCATATAATGGCAGAAAAGTTCTGTTATGTTTTGTCGTTGCTAGTTCCTCCCTTCCTTGGGACTTCAGGATACTGGGTGTGAACTGTGGTTTGACTGTCTCAAGTGGCAGGGATCTGTTTGTGAGGCTGCCAGTCTGTCGATGCATAACCCTATGTGGCAGTGTAGAGATTTGCTCTGTCTTGATTGTTTTGTACCTTAGGGACTGTGTTAGCCTCTAAACTTTAGAGCTTTTGTCTGTTGAAGTTTAGAGCATGTAACCTCATCCTTCACTAACACTGGTCTTAATCCTCTTCAGCATGATATCCTAGTTAAACAACCTCTGGATTAGCACATGGATTATATATTTTCACTTATTTCTGACAGTATTACAAGAAAAAAAAAAAACTTGGTACTGCTTAATCTACCCACTTCTGCTCTCAGCTGATTGAGAATCCCATTCTAGGACTTCCTATCTGTGATCATTTTCATCTGTCCCTATCCAGATGTCTCTAAATTCATTCAGTAATCCTATTAGTGGCACAGAGGGACAACTGTGTGTTTAGTTTATGATGAGGCTGAAGCAATCTGTGGGAGGTGAGGCAAATTCTCTAATGTGAATGGTGTGTTCAGAAACTGCAGTCGAGACATAGAGTTGCAGTGGTTTATCTAGAGCACAGAGGGTGGGTACAGGATGGGATGGAGTCAAGGAGGCCCAGGAACTAGGAGAGTGACTTGAAGAGCAGCATGCCCATGAATATGGTTTGAGCAAAACTTCTTAGATCAGGAAAACATAGAATAGCAGCGACTGAGCACCCAGCTACAACCAGAGTTCAGTTCAGTGGTGCCAAGGCCATGTTAGTGTATGCTCATGTGCTGCCCTGCCAGTTTGAGAAAGGGGGGCTGTACCAACATGACGCCTACAGGCTTTACCTCTCGTCTACAGTTCCTGTACTACACTGGTTGGCTTTGTGGTCAAACAGCCTCAGTTTGCATCCTGACACTCACTGCTGAGAAATCTGGAGAAACCACACTCAATTTCTCTGTCACTGTTATGGAGAAAATGGTAGTGTGTGTGCTTGAACATTCCTATCAGGAGGGTCAAACTCGGTGGTGTTCTGTAATGTATGGGTGTGCAGCTGGCCTTAGCATAGTGTTGTTGCATTTCTATTAGGTTCAAAGCATTGCTGTGGTTCAACTGCCGAACCCTTAGTCTATAGGTGCCAAGCAGTGCCTAGCTCCATGGACAGAGTCACATTTTTCTTAACAAAATGTTTGTTTCTAAAAATAAATATGTGTTTTCTACATGCATATATCTCTTAAGGACTTTGGAAGTCTTAATGTTTTGATTTACTACCCGCCTTCCTTCCAAACGGAAGAAATAAGGAATCTCATAGAAATTGTACACCTTCCAGTCCCAGGATAAAAAAGAAGTGTTAGGGGGAGGCAAATTCTGGAACGATGTTTGCTTTCTGGAGTCTTTAAGTGAGAGTTCTGGTCTGTTCCAACTCAGACTATGTCCACAGCTTTCCACTTGTCCTCTGGAAATAGCCTAAGCCTACTCCAGCCCATGCATATTTGTCACAGGTAAAGATGTGACTTGATTGTACTGTCATTTCCACATGTTATCCCAGTAGACACGTGTGCTTGGATTTCATAGCTCTGGTTAGTTGGAAAATTCCAGGAATGCTAGCTCCCAGGGCCCCCAGGAGTCCCTAATCCTGTCCACTTGAACACTTCAGAGTGGTTAGAGCATCCATCTTTCAGCTCTTGTTGAATTTTCTTGGCAGAGCCTTTTGTTACTGGATGGAGAAGGACATTGTTGGCACACAAATGAAAAAACAAATGTGGTTTTTTTTCTGGGGGGGGGGGTAGTTGATTGTTTGAATACTAGGTCTACAAGAGTAACTTTGGCAAGTAACATCTTCATAGGCAAGGCTTTGCAATGCCCAGTGAATCATACTTCTGTTGTCAAAATACAAGGATTCCCTTGATAGAAAACGTCCAAAGCAAAGGTCACTAATCATTTTGTGAATTATTTGTCACATCCAAAGTATTGCTCTTGAATCCTTGCTACCTCTGCTAGGCTGGGGCAGCTCCATGATTAGTGAAGGCACACATCTATCTTCACACAACAGCTAATCTCTACAGTCATATGCACAAAGGCAGCCTGGCCACAATTCGGTATTAGTATGGCCATGTGACTGCTTTCTTTTGCTTGTCTCAGATCATCTTATGTTTCTGTTCCTTAATGCATGCTAATGGTTGAATCTAGGAATAACATAATCATGCCATTTCTATAGAACTAAATAAGAATGCTTATATAAAGTTTCCTATTTTTTATAATGTTATAGATTGCTTTGTTTCCGTAGCTATCATCTTGGTCTAGAGAGATTGATTCTGTAAACACCTGATCTTTCAAATTCTGTTATTTATGAAATAGAACTCTGTGGCTGAGGCAGAGATCAACACCATCAAGTCTCAGAAATTCTCAGACTCACTTCTTAGTGAACTAGGGTTTATATACTAACATTGCATATTTTTGCTTAATGATTCGTAGGAAATTTAGTGATGGCTGCCCTTCCTCGCTAATATATTTAGCAGACTGTGTGTATGAACTGGCATTTGTTCGAATTTGGATCTTAACTCTCATTTTCCTCCTGTTTTTTTTTTTTTCTTTTCTTCTTCTTTTTTCAGTTGTTTTTATTTCAGTTGCTGCGAGGGCTGTCTTACATCCACCAGCGTTATATTTTGCACAGAGACCTGAAACCGCAGAACCTTCTCATCAGTGACACGGGGGAGTTGAAGCTGGCAGATTTCGGTAGGAAAGCAGTTAATTACCGGTCTGTTTGTCACACTGAAAGGGTGCCGGGCAGATGGTGGCACTGCCTTTGTTTAGGTGCAGTGTTTCTCCCTTCACAGATCATGATACATTCTTTTTTTTTTTTTTTCTGGAATGAAGAAATTATTTCTGTCTTTTGAAAAATGATGGAGTCAAACAAAGTGGTTGGTAGATTCTTTTTTTAATAATGTGTAGGCTGTTTATTAGGCTGCCTTTCATGATAACAAGATCCTCACACATGACACGGAACAAGATGTCAGTACAATTTTGAACATAAAACGTACTAAAAGAAGGCCTTTTTTTCTTATCTTGTTTGTTATTGTGAAAAATAATCAAAAGTAAAATGACAATATAGTATGTACCATACAAATTCAAGAAGTCCGAACTTTTTATTGAACTTGAAGAGCTGTAAATTGGAATCCTGGTACCATTTTGGGGCATTCTGGGATGGACAGTGTTCAACACTGTATGTCATCCTAAGGATTATAATAATGTGTGGATCTAGTGTGACTCACCAGAAGTGACCATTGGTGAGAATATTGTATTGATCCTAGCAATGTAAATGGGAATAGTTATTTAATCCTAGGTCCTAGAACAGGCCTTTTGTAAGTTGTTCTTAGAAATCTGATGATTGGTCTTCAATAGCTTTGCTCATCCACAGGAAGCAAAAGTTAGCGCCTCTCCTGTCTGTCACTAGAGCTGTGGCTCACTGGGTTCCCAGGTCTTGGAGTGACACTTGATGTCAGTGTGATGTGTTGACACTATACTTCCTAAAATATTTTTTGAATACATTTGAATATATTCAGGTTAGAAATTTGTTCCATCAGGAAGAGAATGAAAATATTACCCTTGGGATGTAAAGATGCTCGAGGTTGAGACAACATTTTAAGGAAGATAATTATTTTGCCATTTCTCATCCCAATGAATAAGAGAGGGAAGGAAATGTTTATTTTGAGTCAGGTACCACTGGACACATTTTCCATGCTGGGTTTTGTGTGTTCCTTTCTTCCAAAGAGAAAATAAAATGCAAGTTAGCATGATTAGTGATATATTTTTACAAAACATGCTTCGTTGTCAGATACTTTGATGCAAATAATGAAACTCTGTGTGTGTCTGCATGCATGTGTTGTTTATCGCCAGACTTGGCATCAAGATTGTATGAGGTAGCTAGATAAAACGTCTGTTTCAATCCAGAAAATAAATAATGAGGCTGGGGGAGGGGAAGAGAGGAAAGTTTGTAGTTTCTGAAATTCATGGTAATTGCTGTGTGGCAGACATTTCCTAGTTGGTTACTGACAATAACTTTAAAATAATTTGCAATTTTTTTTAAATCATAGTTTGCTAGTGTACGATATTTGTTGAAATGTACTATTGTGTTGAACATGTAACAGAACTGAGCCTGTTTCTTAAATTTTGTATTGGGTATGCTAATAAGTATTTTATAAAAATTATTTGTCTGCCTAGCTAGTGATACAGTAGCAGTGTATGAATGTGATTTATAATTGGTTTTACTATTAAAATGTTATTTTTTTATTAGAACAAGGTATGTTCGTTTTAAAAGACTCTCTTAAGTCTTCTGGTAACCCAGTGCCGAGCAGTCCTGAAGATTATGTGCAACAACCATCATGTGGACTCAGCAAGTTCTATTTAGGAATAGACACGAACAAAGCACTAGCGTTGATTATCGGATCAGGATCAAAGTGAAATGGAAGTCTTAAAGCACAATACCATGGTGGTATTCTTTATGTAGACAGTAGGAATATAAATAACTGAGAAATAATGTATTAGCATTTGTGTGTTTCCTGTGTCTCTTGTGGTGTCTTATTTCCCTTCTCTAGTACAAACGCCCCAAAAGACACATACTGTTTTGAAAGTATTTGTCTAATAAGGATATGCCCTTAATGTTTATTCATGTTAAGAAGCATGACAAAGTCATGTGCATCATCTGATATTTTTCCAGTTTTTGGCTGAAATATCATTTCTCTTCAAGTCATTGTCAAGGATGTTTTAATTTTTCTGATTACCCACAATTATGCACATCTCTGTATTTCAGTCTTTGTAGGGAAAGCAAAAGTTGCTAGACGTGCAGAGGTGTTTTAAAAGCAATTGATTCTTGACTCCAGACTGGTGTGCCAAGGATGGCTCTGTACCTCCAATGTCACAATGTGTTTTCTAGCTACAAATGTGCAGATGGGCCCACATACCATGCATAGCATATAATAAGCAAAACTCATCCACCAATTGATGATTTCCCCCCAATTAATTGTGTATTATTTGTCTTTTAGTTTAGGGCATTCAATTAACTGTGATTTATTGTGTTTGGATACAAGTGTGTGAGAGATGAAGGAAGTGTGTGGAAGAGAGCAATGAAGCCCAACTGTCAAAGGGGGACAGTTCCAGGCAGCAGAGCAGTTAGATGCAGGGATTTCCTTCAGAGTTTGGGATGGAAGAGCTTTGGAAACCACTCCCTCACCTTTTCTTTCTCTTTTATCTTAATAATGGCATAAATATTCTAGTAAAGGAGGCACAAAGTGGTCCAGATGACTGTATCCTCTGTGCTGCAAATGCTTCTTCCTTA
The DNA here is from genome assembly GCF_963924665.1 of Micromys minutus. Taxonomy (NCBI): domain Eukaryota; kingdom Metazoa; phylum Chordata; class Mammalia; order Rodentia; family Muridae; genus Micromys; species Micromys minutus. The sequence continues at coordinate 28,000,913 of NC_137958.1, forward strand.
TTAGAACAAAACATACCAGAGGTTAAAATAATGTATCGGGTTTATTCTGCATTCTCAGTCATCATTTCTTGCTTTATCACAAGTAAGCTTATAGCAGGCATTGCAACTTTTTGAGAGAAGTGTAGAGCTTAGAGTAAGTTAGGTCTTAGGAAGCTTGGCCTAATAGGTGTCTGGTCACAATGCTGGTCTATCAGACACTTAGGTGTCTGGTCACAATGCTGGTCTATCAGACACTTAGGTGTCTGGTCACAATTCTGGGCTATCAGACACATAAGTGTCTGGTCACAGTGCTGGGCTCTCAGATAGTTGGCCAAGTGTCTTTATTTTTAGAGACACAGACATTTACCTTTCCGCTGTCTAACTGTTTAATAAATTCTTGATCATTCTATGTATGCCATATATATGTGTGTATAGATGTGCTAAATATGATTAATATGATACCGTTACTGTGTATACAGATCACACACTAATAAAATACTTCTCAGAACTTAGAACAGTTTTTTTTTTCACTTCAGTAATTTAATAGTAATGGGTGAATTTGATTTTAAGACTTGGGTGCACTTGTTCTTGGATGAGGTGAAATAGACACATCACTATATGTATAGATCTTTCACCTCTGAACAGAACACAGTTCTGAGATCCAGGTAGTTGAAAAGCTCTAACCGTTTTCAGTAAGGCAAGTCCTGCTTACCACTCTCTGAGCACAGTTTTCTACATATATTTAGAATAGGTAAATCATCACCGTGATCTTCCTGATGCAGTGCTTCCTTATGTTTTATGTACCGTGATGTGTGCCGCATTTGGACTCATTTCCCTTTGCCTTCACATTATCTGTGGGGAAATACTCAGATCCATTCTGCAGCCCATGGCCTCACTACCTTGGCGCTGCTGGGACACTGTGGAGCAACCAAACTCCAAACTTGATTCTTTATCATACCCTTTGATTGGCCTTTATGCTCTCCTGGTACGCGCTGCTTCCTGCTTCCCATATGGCCGTTCATTGTTGTTGGTTTATTTTTTATTTTATATTTATTTATACGGAGATAGTTCCTGTAACCCTTCCCAGAATAAGGACATTCTCAGGACTGAAATCAGCTTACCAACTTTAGCCATGTTTCTACTGCTTTGGAGGTATTTTAGTTACTTTCTTTTTGCTCCAGTTATACTTCAGGGTCACTATTTGTCTGTGTTACATACACAACCCTACAGTAGATACTTGATACAAATATTGGTTGGATAGTTAAAAATATGCATGATGAAGTGAGTAATTATCCAAAGATTAAGACTCAGCTGAGTTTACTATTTGTTTAGTTGGCTTCGGGAAACTAGCTACCTATAGAACACCTATGTTTATGATGTTGTCCTATATCTTGATAGTCAGGAGAACAGATGGGATCGATGGGTGGGGTAGTATGGCGTCTCAGGCTTGTTTTGAGTCTCTAACACTTGGGCTTCATACATCGCTTGATATGCACAAGAGCTGGAACTTCAGGTTGCAAAAATAAAAACATCACTGAGCAAATTTAGCTATTAGACTGCACCTAATTGCCTACTTGAACTGCTATCAACTGCAAAGTGTCTCAGACATTGAATTAAGGGGCTGTTATGAATTTAACTTGTTTGTTTACTTTTCTCAAGAAGGTTTTCATGTTTTCTGAGATGTATGCTTGTTCTGTGAAAAACAAACAAACAAACACACAACAACAACAACAAAAAATAAACCAAACCACAGAACAAATGCAGTCCAAGGTTCTTTTAGTGTTGATGGTTTGTACTGAACACCTTTGAGCTTATCTGTAACCTTATTTTCTAATGACTAGGGACTTGTAAGGAAAAGAAAATCTGTCCACTAAAATTGAATCAGCGCTATGCCATTTCTCCCAGGAATCTAAATTTTGGTTCTCTTTTTTGTTTTTAGATTATTATCATTACATCATTTCCTTGTCCCTTCCTTCTATCAACCCATTCTTCATGTCCCCTCCACAAACAAACTGTCATTGACATGCATGGCTCGTTTTCGTTAATTTTTGTTACATGCATGGGTGTGTGCGTGCATGCATGCATGCGATTCTCTCTACATGCATATTACATGCTCTGTTTATATAATGTCATTTGTATGTAAGTGTCTTCAGTATTTTGAAATTCAAATATAAAAATCAAGTCATGCTTTTGTAATTGCGTTGTGCACTTTAAAGGTAAAGATCTGAAGCACATATAGCAAGCCCATGAATTCATCAGTACTTAACCTTTTTTTCTGTTTAATAGTAAAAGAACTCATAGTAGGGGCTGGAAAGTTGGCTCAGTGATTAAGAGCACTGACTTCTCTCTAGAGGTCCTGAGTTCAATTCCTAGCAACCACGTGACCTGATGCCCTCTACTGATGTATCTGAGGATAACAACCATGTGCTCATATACAATAAACAAACAAACAAATAAATAACAGAACTTGAAGAATTTCCATCCAAATTAGAAGAACGTGGACTATAGACTCAGAGCTTGTGCAGCTTCTGCATGATGACATAGGAGTCATTCAGGTTTCTTCTTCTATTGTTAAAAGTCAGTCTAACTATGCTGAAGGACAATTAGGTTAAGTTTATCCAGGGGGTGGGGAGAGCTACACCAAGAAGTCTATGATATTTGTTTGAAGTCATAGTTTGTTTTCATGGCTTGGAAATAGAGGGGCAGAGTTATACAGCTCTGTGGATTTGATAAAGGAGATTCCTGCTGCTGTCTTTCCATTACATTCCTAATGTCGATAGTTCTCTCCAAGATTTTAGGGAACTTTTGTAAAACACTTCAGAAATGTGTCTTTGTAGAGGACATGTTAAATGCATGTTTGTTTTATGCTTCCCGTGATTCACATATGGAAGAGTAGAACATTAAAAAATTAATAAAACATAAATATACTTTCAGATGCTAAGTAGGGTCCATTCAGTGGGCTTGATAGACAGGAAGTTTCTAGATGCAGGTATTTCCCCAAAGGTATAGATGTTCAGCGATTTTATATCATTCACAAATGAAACTCATCATTAGAGCTATAACAATGAATTTAAGGTTGAACTTCACAAATTTGTTATGGCCTGCAGGGTTCGGTTCTACAAGGTCTTTCTTGTAGTAAATAGTTTGTAATAATAAATGGCTTTATTACTGGATGAAGAATCTCTCTACTTTCACAAGGCCCTTGGACCATTAAACACATAATTTTAATGCGAAGTTTAGGCAGTTGCTTTTATTTAGCTCTGCAAACAGACAATTGATTTAGAATGAGTTGCTCCACTCTGGAATGTGCAGAGGGCTGTGGGCAGAGACTTGTGCTTTCTGTCTCAACATCTGGCACCAAAGTTGTGTGTTTAAGTGGTGAGCTCACACTGACACATTAATATCACTCATTTTAATCAGAGACATGTGTCCATCCTTCCAATGTTGTCAGTGCTTACACTGGAAAAATCTTTCCCTGAAAGGAACTCGCAGATAGTGTCAATCATGGGAACTGCACTTAGACCAGGCTCAAAGTGATAGAGTGGATTATTGAGGTGAACTGGGTCAAAGAGCAAGCTACAGTTAGAGTTCTCAATATGACATAGTTCAGTAGATGACAGAGAGGAAAAAGCAGGAAGATTCTAGAACCGTGTGATCATGACAGTTTGTGAATGGTTAACCTTAAATTCTCACAATACTTAAAACTTGTTGGTAGTATTATAAAAATCACTCTAGTTACATGAGAGCTATAAATCAAATTTGATATGTAAGATGAAAGCATGGTGTGTGTGTGTGTTTTATTTTGTCCTCTAGTTGTTGGTATGCTCAAAACTTTAGGAGTCTTTCATTTTGTCCTGATTTTCAAAATAGAGGCACCAAAGCTATGAGGAAAAATTACAGCAAATCAGTTAGTTATAAATCTAGAAGAGAATGGGTAAATCACATTCACCATTTCAGAATTTTTAAAGTAGATATTTTTCTCTGTGACATTTACACCCAGGGTCTAATGCAAATCAAATTCTACCACTGAATTATGCCCCTAAAGCTTCTCTGCATTTTGATGGCTATTCAGAGAGTATCTAGTTCAGACCCTTTATGTAAACAAAAATTATATACTTAGTATCTTAGCGATGGAAAATAAGTTAGCAGTGTGGTATTTATATTAAGAAGTGATGTCTTAAGCTCACGTTGAACAGTGAGGTCCATGTTGAGAAATGGGACCCGGCATGCTGGGTGTCTCTCTGTGTGACCCATGGGACTTACCATATGTCCCAAACTGTAACAGAAAAAGGGAGCATTTCTCACATAGCGATCATATTGGAGTTATCAGCTGGGCTTGCAGCCTCAGTAATTTATGAATTGACTCTTGACGAATTAAAGTGCAGAGAAGCCCTACGGCAGCAAAAGGATGATTTTTCTTTAGTGGTTCTCCCGTCACGATTCGGCAGCACTGGGCTCCAGCTGAAGAAATGCCAGTGATTCTTCCTGGGTGTGGTTTTCTGATTAGCTCTCCTTCTATGGTACGGGTCTTCTGTTCAAGCCCAACACTTTCAACACCCACTTTGTGCTATTTTTTGCACCCCAGTAAACAATTTGCCAACACCCTAGATATCTTCTGGCTTTCTGAAGACTCAACTCAGCTCTGACAGTAAGCTCACAATCACTACAGATTAAAAGCCGAGAATCACATGACTGCTCACCTTTCAACTGCCAATCACAAACCCCAAGGTCTAACCAGGTACCTATTACTAAGGGTTCCCACAGCTTCCTCCTTTGGTTAAATACTTCACTATAATGAATTACACACAAAACTTAGAAACACTTGGATTCACTAGTTCACTGTAAAAGGTGGAGCCTGGAAACAGACAGCTGAAAGGATTTCGAAGGGAGCCAGGAAGCACACAAATGCTTGGAGGAAGGGAGTGGAGAGCTCCCAAACATTGACATGTGCTATCTGCAGCACACCAACAGTCTACCAACACTGAAGCTCTCTGAAATGCATCAGTTAGGCAGGTTGAAAACAGATTTTGTTCATACAATATATTCCGATTATAGTTCCCTCCCATCCTCTCCCGGATCTTCCCTCTTTTCCACTTGTCCAAAATAACACCTTCTATCTCGGTCTCTCTCCCACCCACCCCTCTCTTACACATATACAGATTAGAAAACGGACATGTAAAACAATAGCATAAAATAGAAGCAAACAAACCATAATAGGAAAAAAATAAGCAGAAAAAATAATTAAAGAAAAGAATCATAAGAAATACATACTGACGCAGAGACATATGCATTCACATACATAGAAATCTCATAAAAAACACAAAACTGGAAACCATAACGTACAGTCAAATTCACAGACAATGCATTATGACACACCCCACCCCCCATCCCAAATACTCTCCAAAAATAGCATTGAGTTTGTTTGTGTTGGCCATCTCTCATTGGCCATGCAGACTGCCCTTAAGTGTGGTCTGTCTGCCTGGTACAACATCATTGGGAATAAAACCAGTCTTTTCCTTGTGAGGGATTATCAATCGGAGTCAGATCCTGGGTTAGGGATGGTGGCTTGTATCTACTTCCCCTCTTAACCTCCTGGGTTCCATTTGGCTTAGAGTTGTGCAGGCTCTGTGTACACTGCCACAGTCTGTGAGTTCAGATGCACATCAGTTTTGATGTTTCTAGAAGACCCTGGTTCCTTGTTATCTTCCTTCCCACTGGATCTTAGAATCTTTTTGTCCCCCCTTCTGCAGTTCCCTGAACCCCAAAAAGAGGCATTTGATGAACACATCCCTTTTAGGACTGGGTGTTCCAATGTTTCTTAATCTGCAGGTTGTTCCTGTGGCTCTGTGTATTTGTTCTCATCTGCCGCAGGAAGAAGCTTCTCGAGCGGCTGAGAAAGACTGTTTTATGAGTAGAGCAGAATGTCATTACGATGCATTCTATTTCTATGTTCCTTTAGCAGAACATTAGTAATTGGTTTTATCCAAGCCTATCTAGTCTGAGGTTCCTGGACACCCAAGCAATTTTGGGAATGGATTCCATCTCATGGTGTGGTTCTTAAACTCAAACAAATATTGGTTGGTCAGTCCCACAAGCTTTTCCTAGTGCTGTACTAGAATATCTTGCATGCAGGTTGCCATTGTAGATTGAATGGATCATAGCTGGGTAGGTATGTATCTTTTTCCTTCGGTAGCATGCCGAGTACCTTCTGGTACCATGAACATGACTAGTCAATAGATATGAAGTCTCTAGGTAAGCACCCATTTGACTTCTCCATCTTCAAGGAATTACATAGGTGTTGTTTTCAGCAGCAGGGTCTGAACACCAGTTTGTGGAGAGCAACCAATAGCCTTGGCAATAGCTATTGGCTGCTAATAGGGTTGTTTGGAGGTTTTCATAGGGACACTTGGGTCAACCACTCGATTAGATGAAACCCATTTCTGATACCACAGGTTTCACTTGAAGGTGACAGATCTAATTAGGGTACTGTCACCCCAATTACTTGATAGTTTTATTCATATTTGTTTCATATATATTTATTTTATAAGATGCTTCTACTGTTTTTGGTCCCCCCCCCAAAAAAAAGAAACTTATGTCAGACATGGGTGCACACATAAGTAATCTCAGAGCTTTAATACCTGATGTTTGAGAATAGCTAAGAATTCTAGATCAGGCTTGGTTACAAAGTGAGACCCCGCCTATCTCAATAAATAAATGGATAAATAAATAAATAGTAATTAATATCTAAAGTTTCCTTTTGTTACCATTCTGTAAACAACAATTTTCCAAACATCTACATAATATATATTGTATTAGGTGTTATAAGTAATCTAGAGCTTATTTCAATTGTGGAGAAGAATTTATGTAGATTATACACAAATAACTGGACATTTTTTAAAATTCTAATTTAAAAAACAAAGATAAAAGAAAAAAATTAAATATTTTTGCATAAATGTATACAAATACAGTTGTGTCACTGCTTGGCTTTTTTTTTTTTTCTTTTTTTTAAGGTTTGATACTCTGCATTAAGGTCTTACTAGTTACAATGAGCAAAAAGTACATGTAAAACAGGAGGTAACCCGGAATTAGTCAACATTTTCTTGGTGTGTAAGGATTGAGCATGACGTTTTTTTGTTTTGTTTTGTTTTTTTCTTGAACTTCACACAGTCTGTGAGTTGTTTCTGGGGCAGTCCGAGCCTCTGGGGTTAGCATCCCAATATCAGTGACTGCATATTATGTCTGTTCTTTTGTGACTGGGTTATCTCACTCAGGATGATATTCTCTAGATGCAACCATTTTCTTAAGAATTTGGTTAAGTCATTGTTTCTGGTGGCTGAGTAGTATTCCATTGTGTAAATGTACCATAATTTTTGTATCCATTCATCTACTGAAGGACATCTGGGTTCTTTCCAGCTTCTGGCTATTATAAATAGGGCTGCTATGAACATTGTGGTGCATGTATCTTTGTTGTATATTGGAGTGTCTCTGAGGTATATGCCCAGAAGTGGAATAACTGGATCTTCAGGTAGTACTATGATAACTGGACATTTTATGTGAGACACAGAGCATGCCCAGATTTTGATCTGTGGGGATTCTAGAAAAGTACTTTGGGGATATGAGGAAATGATAAAGATCTTTATTTTGGTTCTTTTATTTTTTTTAATGGGAAAGTCATTTAGAAGCACACCACTCATTTTATTACTCAGACTCACTGTTCATGATGTGTTAGCATAAATATTGCTGTAACCCACATCTGTTATACAGTAGACATGTGCAATGGCATGTGGATTTCTAATCATCTTTAGTAGTTTGCTGCTCAGTAAAATGGGCAACTGAGTTTGCCCCAAAACAACGTGAAGATCATTCTAGTTTTTGTTGTTGTTGTTGGTGGTGGTGGTTTTTGTTTCTTCTTCTTCTTCTTCTTCTTCTTCTTCTTCTTCTTCTTCTTCTTCTTCTTCTTCTTCTTCTTCTTCTTCTTCTTCTTCTTCTCTCTCTCTCTCTCTCTCTCTCTCTCTCTCTCTCTCTCTCTCTCTCTGTCTCTGTCTCTCTCTCTCTCCCTCTCTCTTTTTAGAATAGTTCGGGGCAATTTCACTTCTTAATTAAATCTAATTAATTTTGAAAGTTTATTGGATCAGGCTTTTTAAACCTCTAGAATAAAGATATGTAATTAGAAACACTCATAATTAAGAAAGGCACATGGCATCATTAAGAAAAAGTAGATGAAATGTCAAAGTTAATGATTTGAAATAGTGGTTTATTTTGGATCCTTTGAAAATTTATAAACCAAGTCATCTGTGTCATATATACTTCTGTCTAGCAAAAATATCCATGTCCTGCAGATTTCCCTCCCTGTCTTGCATAGCAAGCTGTGCCACCTCAACTGTGTGCCTTGTTAATTTGACCTTCTGTCTGAGTGGTGTGCCCGTGCTCTGCATTGGCTGTGGACATCTGTGCTGTGCAGTTGGAAGGAGTGATCTGCCTGGTATGTGATAAACAAGTCGGGCTGGAGTGGCAGTGTGGCTTCTTCTCAATACTGACTTCAGCATTGGAATTCAGTCATAAAGACATTCATTTAATCTGCAGCCATTGACACTGGCTTGCTTTTAGGACAGAACAGCGACTGTCCGTCAGTTCAGTCCTCTCTAAAAGGAGTGATAGCACTCATTATATTATTCTCTGTGAAGAAAACTCTTCTAATTATTCTGTTTCTAACTTGGCAACACCGATATACGGTTGTCAATATTAACTCAATTTTGGGCATCAAATTGAACAATATTTTAAATGAGCATTTCTGCTGAGTCTGTAGGCTATATAATAACTCATCCTGAAATAATCTTCCTAGATCACTTTATTGCTTTTATATAGTTCAAGTAACATGAGCAACTTTCAAATAGTGCCAAGTTGCCTTATGATCAGTCTTCTTATGAATATAAAATTACAGTTAAATGAAGTCTGTAGTCAACTTATCACTTAATCTATATGCCCTTGGAATAGTTGTCAATGTGGGTCTTTGCTCTTCTTCTATATTAACATTAAGTTACCAATTAGAATGAGTGATTTCAAAATTCAGTGATAGAATCAATTTTCTTAGAACTGCACCTAAATATGGAAATTTTGATGCAAACCTGAAAGTTTGGAATCACCACAGAAAGGAAAGAATAACTCTTTGTATTTAATTTGTGTCTTAGTGCTGATAGATTTCTTTGTATTATTATTATTATTATTATTATTATTATTATTATTATCATCATCATCATCATCATCATCATCATCATCATCATCATCATAATCATCATCTCTTTTTACTGTCTAGTCATGTTTTTTGGTTCTTTTGTTTTGCTTTGTTTCTTTGTCAAAGACAGATTGAAGGGTATTGCTGTTACCTGTTCTTTGTAGATATAAATTGTTTTGTTAAAAAATGCATGTATAAAATTTATTTTACTAACACAATAATTGGGGCTGGAGTGATGGCTCAGTGACTAAGAGCAGAGGCTGCTCTTCCAGAGGACCTGGGTTCAATTTCCTGCACCCATATGGCAGCTCACATCTGTCTTTAATTCCTGTTCCAGGGATCCAACACCCTCATACAGACATATATGGCAAAGTTCCAGTGTAAATAAAAAATAATTAATAAATAAAACCGTGTTGTTATAAAGAGATAAAAGACCAGAAATAAGTGCACAAATGCTTTAAAGGAACCCCCTCCCCTTTTTTATCCTTGTATGACTTGGAGGCGTGAGGCACTCTTTCCAGTATTTGGATGGCCATTATTTCCTTTGATAACTTTCGATTTCTGAGTCCCTTAACCTTACAGTCGAAATCTAAACTCTCAAACTGCTATACACATTAGCAGGAAGTAATTGTAGAATAGAGGGTGTAGCCTAGCTGATGTGGTGCTTGGCAAATATGTGTGAAACAGTGGTTTTAATCCCAGCATTGTATAAAGCAGGCTTGGTGGCTGATACCCGTATTCCCGGATGGGCGCAAGAGATTCAGAAATTCAAGGTCATCCTGGCCTACATAGTCCGTTTTAGGCCAACCTATGATACATGAAACTGTCAGAGAACACACATACACAACCAAACATGCAAAGTTGTCTCTAAAATAAGGTTATTCCACTCCCTACCAGATGTATATGCATTATACATTTTCTGGTCATTTCCTGAAGCATACTGTTGCCAACCCCAAAGTCCTTCTGCATTCCTGGCAGGGAGGGGGGTATCAGAAGAATTCAACAAATATAGACTCACTGTGATTGCCAGCTTCATCTGGAATGAGATTTTCGTATTTTCACTGACATTTTTGTAGTCCATTTTGTGTTGCTATAAGAACACCCAGATTGAACAATATATGAGGAACAGACATTGACTTTTTTGTAGGTTTGGAAGTCTCAGGTCAAGATTCCCAGCATTTACTGAGGGCTTGTGGTGTGAAATAGAAAGGAGAGTGGTGTGTGTGTGCATGTGTGTGTGTGTTTCACACCAGGCAGGAAGCTGAGACTGTTTCATAGTGGACCCACTCTCTCTGCCCTGTAGTTTTCTCATATCCTAATATTCTCCCAGTGCTCCAGTCGTACTCAGAACAAACCATGGTGGCTGTCATCCAATCACTGCCACTTAGGAAAAAGAGAAGGAACGGGAAAAAATTGATTTTTCTCAGAAAGTGAGAAATAAATAAAGAAGGCATTTTTTTTTTTTTTTTTTTTTTTTTTTTGTCTTTACTGTTAGTAGTTCAACAGCCTCGGGTATGACAGGCAAGCTTTTGTCCCTAAGCTCCTGTGGAGGAACCTTTAGCTGCATCTTTTCAAACACTAAGAGGCCATGTGTAACCCTTCCTCTTTGTCTCTGTATCTACTCACTGCAGTAAATACTGGGAGTAAAATGATACTATAAGAACATCTGAAGGATGGTCCTGTGAGCTCGGGAACATTCTGTTGCTTTCATTACCTTCAGTTCTTGATACATTTATCCAAATTCTCACTTCAGTAAAGAGTATTTTGTTGATTCAAAGAAGAAAGTTTCTCTATTTGCAGATAATTCAAACTACAGGATAATGTGTCCAATAAAGCTTTAATGGAAAAATATATAAGTGCTTTACACGACAGATTCTTTGGTCTGACATGAAGTGAGTACTTAAAGCATTTTTAACAGATTCGGGAGATGTAGTTTGTGCCTCAGATGCTGGGTTTCTGTGTAGAGTAGACAGGACAGCTCTCTATGACAGTACTGGATGAGTTCATGTTCTACTGCTAAAAGCTCTCTTAGAACCAGAGCAGTGTTCTGGCACCACACTGGGCCCTCTAGTGTGTGTGATGTTTGCTGACAACCGAGCGAACAGGAATTGTCAGGTTGCTGATTCTGAGTCAGAGCATCTCAGTCTACCCAACTGTATTCATGCATCCGCTGATGTTTGACTTGTTTAGAACACTATGTCTGGATGTAGAAATGAATCTTTCATGTCCTTTGTGCTGTGAGTGGAAATAAATATGTATCCTGCAGCTGCTTGGATGGCTTTTACACTTTCATCATCTGAGGGAATTTTATTGTAATTCCATACCACCAGTAAATTTCCCTTTGAGGAAGATTTTTATCCTCATGGTTTTTATTCAGTTCCCGCGAGCTTATCTCCGGTTTTCACAGCAAAACTGGCTATTACACAGACAAGCGTGAGCCTCGGAGAACAACTTGGCTGAACTGCTAAGAATATTTAAAAGATCTTTTATTTCAGCCTCTTCAACCCAGTCATTAACCCACTTCTTCAGGCACCAGTGCCGCTGTCATGCCAGGATAGCCTGTCACTTAAAATGAACCAGGACTATTCTAGGAGTGTAGCAGAGAACAAAGGATGGGACCTTGGGGATGACAGTCTACTGAGGCTTCCCAGAACTGGGTGAGGGTCCACTGACCCTCTCTCCTTTTCTACCTAAAAACAGTTCTTATTTTCAAGTAAATAACATGCGCACTCCACTATAAAGGAGGAATACAGTGAAAATTAGATTTCTTTCTCTCTCCCATGCTGTGCTCACTGCACATGGGCAGCTACCTTCTACCACTCCCGAGTTCTCTTTCCCAGATACGCTATTTCCCTGTAAGCACATAGTATGCCCTCGTTTCTTACATTTCCCTTAATGGTCTATTTCTATTGGCTTCATATTCATAAATGCACTGGTCTCACTCACGTCTTGAGTCCGTATCAGAATGTGTTTAGCCAGTTTACCCCTACAGTGTAAGGTCACTGAAGTCTTTCCTTACAGTTCACAATCAGCGCTCAAACCCTTAAGCCTTTGTGTTTAGAGGTGTATCGATGAGCACCTGAAGTTGCCATTGGTAAGTAGTTGAAACTTTGGTGCCGTCACCAGTGACTTTTAAGTGTGTAGTTCAACCTGTCAGTCATTGTGTTGATTCTGTGTAGGTCCAGGGTGTGGGGGGAGGATTCCAAGGCTCAGACAGAGCCTCTTGTCTTGCATAGTTTTCCTCTACTCTCCGGTGACTCATCCATCAATGTGGGGTGCTAGATAACAAACCAGATCGGCAGATGCATCTTGTATAGTGAGTTGTGACATAGAAATTAAGACTGGGGGGATTTGAGGATGGCTTGGAATTGGAAGGAGCAATAGAAACTGGTAGATAGGGGTAAGCAGGGAGGATCCCCAGAAACATAGTTACCTCAGGGTGGAAGCCTGACTCGTCCCATGCCATCAGATGGGCCCCCTGACCTGGTTCAGGCCCGCTTCTGTCAGAGAACATGAGCTCCCAAAGGTACATCTTGGGAAAAAATGATGTTGGTATTTTCTGAGAACCTGAGGCCCCTGACAGGTCCACAATACAATCTCAGGGATCACTCTTTTCCCAGATGTGTGACTGAGATCATGCTCCTTAATACCCAGTATTTAAACTAGCACACAGTCAGCAGCTCAGCATCAGCTCCTAGTGAGATTTAGACCAAATTGTAACCAAACTTAACATTTACTGAGCTGGTCCTTTGCAGAGCGGTGACTAGCTATCACTATGCAGCAGATCTTTCATTCTCCTGCCTCTGAAAACCTCTGGTGGGGAGCTTTGGGAGAGCAGCGTTGCTTTCTTTCTGAGGCAAACATCTTCCCCCAGGAAACCACAGTGCTTCACAAACAGCTCTGCCAGAAATGCCCCCAGTCTGTCCTAAATGCCTGCCTCCATTTCAACCAACGGAGTGCAGGTTAATTTCACAGCTGGCTTCGGTCCAGGTAGGGGGACTTTGCTTTACATTTACATAACAGGTATCGGAGTTCCATCCCTGGAACACATGAAGAGTTTCAAAGGTAGTTCCAGGTCTCTTTTCTTCAGCAACAGTGAACAGCTGGAAGCTGGATGTCTTTGTACTTCTGCACATCTGCCTTGTTTAAAAACAAGAACAAAACAGAACATGCAGTTAACTGTTTGTGAAGCATCTGAGCTGGACCTGGAAGAATCAGGGATGCCTGCTCCTGCTGCCATTGGGATCTTAGCTCACTAAACACATCTGAGCCTCGCCTGGGAAAACGGATGCCCTTTCTGAACATCCTTTTGACAGATGGCTTATGTAAGCGCTGTATTTTTACAGCTCTGCTGATAGATTGGAATGCAGGGGGTCTGGACACTGGAGGCAAGGAGTAAGGTAGTTGCAAGCAATGACCATTACTCCTAAGGGGCATATACTATAGCTAGAGAGATAAACAGACTGAATATAAAGGACTAAAACAGCTTTTGTTGTCTCCTGCTAAGAAAATGGGAGAGAGTAAAAACTTAGAGGGAAGATTAACTTTTGAGGTCTTCTTTATCTACGTGTGCCTTTTCTCTAGTATGCTGGGCTTCCTAACTTCTCTACAAAGCCTGTCTCCCTGCCATGTGGCTGCCTGATGCTGCCTGGTGGACCACCATGCCAATAACCCAAACATGACTTTTGTCCTCTCTTCTCTAGTCTCCCCCTTTGAGCTATTGATGAATCCACTGGCCTTAGGAGATGTTTCTTTCTAAAGCTAATAAAAATTGTTCTCAAGCTTCCACATAGTCCATTCTGAATCCTTTTTTAATTGGACTAAAAATCCCAAGAGGAGACTTTTAATTTCTCTAGTATCACATGGTGACCACGAAAGCACTCCCAGAATTCTAGTACCACAAGAACTCTTCTACACCCTGTTATAATCTACTCAGCAACTGTGTTTTCTGGGAACTCCTTGCTTCCTATGCAAATCCCAGCTCTGCCACAGGGAGCCTAGGTGTCTTCACACCCTGCATGCTATAGTCTGACTGTCCATGGATAGTACTCAAAAGGAAAACATGCCACAGTGTCCCCCCTTTGACCTCGAAGTGAAATCTTTCATATTTATTTATTGTCGCACAAAGCGATCTTGTATATTTGTGTGATTGGATTTTAATCACAGTAGGAACTTAAACCTTTTGAAATATTGGGACAGTTTTTATTTGAAGTCTCCAGTGTGAAACAAATGTAGACTTGCACGTTCTGGATGAGATGTGTCTCCCTCTCTGACAGGAATATGTGCTTCAACTTTTGGAACAGCCACAGTGTTTGAAACACTCAGGCTGGGTAGCTGCCCAGACACATGTGTAAGGCCAACAATAGACTTACTATGGGCTGTGTACTATGACATAACTATATCGGAAGCTGGGGCTGCAAAGCAAATGGGCAGTGGTCCCATTTTTAGAGAAACTGGTCTTAAGGGGCTGTCTTATAAATGACAGTTAGGGCATGTTGTACAATTGCCCAATCCACTCAATGGCGGGTCCTTTGGTAGAGGAGTCAGGTGGGGTGGGGGAGCCAGTAGACAAATACAGGAACCTCAGCTTTCACTTTCCCTCCCATTTTAGTTAATTCCTCTCCCTTGGCCACACCCACCTTGAGACCAGGAAACTCTATTGTGATCCTCAGTTCAGCCTCTGAGCATAGAAGGGGTCGAGGAAACATGAAGAATGAAACATACAGCAAGAAAGCAGGGAAAGAGTAAGTAGGCGGAATCTAGAAGAGCTGCCATGTGCATTTCACAGGTGAGACTTCAGTGGGTTGTAGTCTTCTACTCTAAATGACACCATAGCAGTGTTCTCATACAACTCAGAGAAAGTGCCACACACACCATAAAACTGCTTCATTATCAGTGGAAGGAAAAGGAGAGCACTCCTTGCCACTGAAGGACCGAAATTAGAAGGGCTGGAGTGGCATGTGATCAGAGAGAACTGGGCATAGCGGGTATGCTTAGGACCTCAGTTTCCTTTCTCTTCAAAAAGAAGTGCCAGTGTTAAAGAAGACACATACATCCCCTGAGAATGAATTCTTCTTAAGGATTCGTCTCTGCAGTGTTGATAAGACTGGCACATTTATAGATCTGAAATTGTGATTTTGTTTCCTATGTTAGGAAAAAATCCAAACCTTTTTTTTTTTTTTTTTTTTTTTTTTTTTCAGGATGATCAAAATATAGTAAAGCCTGCATTTCTCCTAGTAGAGGTTTTCTGATCATTACAGACAGAATCCTGTGTTGGCTGCAGTGTTAGGATCCCAATGTATAATTTGACCTCTCCTCAAAAAGAATGACTTGAGAAAAAAAAAAAAAAACAAAACAACTAAAAGTATAATTGAAAACATGTCACAAAACTTTGGGAACACTAACAAAATTAAAAAGTATTTGTACTCATTCAACTTGGTTTAACTTTCCCCTTTAAAATTGCATCAGTAATTGCCTTATTAATCTGCAAATTGTCTAGATGGCCATTTAGTGTTATAAAAGCATCCGAGTTCATTTGAAGATTGTTGGCTATTTATATCTCATAACATTTACAGAATTTAGTTCCAAGTTCTTCAAAGAACATTTGCTTTCCCTGCTACTCATTATGTGTACTTTTGATTGGCATTCACCCTCAGGCTGGAAGCGTCTGCAAATAATCCTGTAAAATAAAAAGTCTGCTGTCCTCCTGGAAAGGATCAGGGGCTCAGGTCATTGCTTAGTATGTGTGAGGCCCTGTGGTCAGGAGGGATTTATATGAGCTCGTGTGTGTGTGTGTGTGTGTGTGTGTGTGTGTGTGTGTGTGTATTCTGCTTTTAACTAATTAATACTCTCCAAAGCCTTCACAGCCATGGAAAGAACCAGGAAACAAAGCAGCTAAAAACCCTGCACATCCAACAGTCTAGCTTGAAGGTCCACAAGCACTTGCCAAGAGAAATTTCTTGTCAAAATTCTTTTCTCGAGGTGTTTTGTGATTGTTCCATCGCCCTCAGTCAATTTGCTCTAGTCTGCTCATATTTGGAGGTCTCATTATGCTTTCTTCTTCTTCTTTTGCCTTCTTTCTCCCAACTCATTTCTTTTGTCTTTCACCATAAAACTTGTCCGAAACACTACACATTAGAGACCAGGCATAGATTCCCAAGCTTAACAGTCTTCATGGGAAGACGCTCACACAGGGGCCTTTAAAACCTAGCACCTAATATGTTGGGACCTGAAGGTCATTATATTCTATGGACATTAGTTTTTGTTTTGTTTTTCTTTGTTTGTTGTAATTGAGACACTAGTAATCTCTCTAAATTTTTCATTATCATCATTATTATTATTAATATATACTATTTCCCCTTCTTTTCCCTCCAAATCCATTTGTATAAATGGCCCCATACTCTTTTATATAAATATCCATATATATGTACATTTGTAAGTATTCCTAAATACATAAATACAGCCTGCTCAATTGTCTATATTGTTATTTGTATGTATGTTTTCAGGCTATTAAGTATTGGTGTGCTGGAAGCAACTATTTCTCCTGATCTCAGAATTTTTTAGCTACTTGTATTCCTTTGTATAGGGTTGAGGGCTTGTGGTCTTTCTCCTGATGATTTTAACATGTCTTTGTTGATGTCTTTGTTCAGCTCTTGTATATCCATGGAGTGAGTCGTGTTGGTGACTTTATGGGTCCAGCTGCTGATAATCCTAAGAGACACAATCTCCTAGAAAACTCCATGACCTTCTGGCTCTTATATTCTTTCTGTCCCCTCTTCAGCAGTACTTCCTGAGTTTTAAGTGCTGGTGTATTTTGCACATGTCTCATTTGAGCCCGAACTCCAGAATTCTGCACCGTCTGTTCATAGTACATATTCTTTTCATTGGCTTTCCCCATCAGGCTCAGAATAATGAGGGATGAAGGCTATACCTATCTATGTGTACAAGGACAAATATTTAGAGTGGAGTTTGGCAGTATGCTTTACGGAGGAAAGTACCAGTTCTAGGTTCTATGAGATCCATGACTTCTTGGGTCCTTGGTAGTTGGCTATCCAATACCATGCGTGATTTCCCTCTTGTTGAGTGGGTCTTAAATCCAATTAAAGAGCTGTCGATTAGCTTCAGGGTATATAGCTTCATATCATGCTGCTATGGCACCCTTAATGTCTCTGTATTATGCTGCTCATTTCTTATAGTAAATTTCAAGTGATATAATCTATTCAAGCCCTTAAGATAAGAGATCATATATGATTGTATTTATAAATTATTTTCAATTCTGCCTTATAGTATAAACACTGACATATTCAGTGATTTTACAATTTTGAATTCTCTGTGATAAAATCCAGTAAGGACTTGCTATAATTTGAATGTAGTCCTCAAAAGTTAAAATATTTGAGTGTTAATCCTAAAGTTTCTCTTGTTAATGTCTGGATGTGGTTCTGACCAGAGGTAATTAGGGTAGATGATATGAATGGAGGTTGGCCTCCATGATGGTTTTAGCATATTTTTAAGAAGGAAAAGGAATTGTAATCACTTATTTTCTCTGTTTTCCATGTGGTCTCTGTTTGCCACAGTTTGGTCTGTTGTGATGCCCTGTGGAAATCCCTACAAGATGCCTAGTTAATTCCAGCCATCATACGCTTGAACTTCTCAGCCATCAAAATTCTATTCTTTGTAAATTACTTAGTGACAGTTTTCTTGTTATTGTAACAGGAAATAAAAGGATTGTTTTTCCCTCTTCTAAAAAAAAAACACTTTAGGGAATAAGTAAAAATGATTTTTTTCATAAGTCTATATTAATTTTCAAACTCTTTTAAAAGCTAAAAAGTAAATGTATTAATATGTAAGTATATTTATCATAATTTCAAGGATGATAGATGGACAGATAATAAATTAGTTTCTCCTTCCACAAGAATCATGCCTTTGTCACATAATTATACCTTTTAACCTTATGGTTGTAATAAATATCTTTTGTACTTTTCCCTTTTATTAAAAATAGATTCTTTTCTTGTACAATATGTCTTGATTATATTTTATCCTCCTCCCAGTTCCTTCCACCCCCATCTTTTCAGACCCTTTTCTCTCATTAGAAAAGAACAAGTTTTTAAGAAACAGCAACAAAAACATAACGAAATTAAATGCAGTAATAGGAACCAAATACCTGCACGTTAAATTTAGACGTCAGAAGGAAGAGAGTCCCAAGAGAGCGCACAAGAATCGCCGACTCCACTTCTTTGTGTTCACTGAGTTGTGTGGGCGTTGTCTTCATCAATGTGTCGCTTGCTGTCAGTTTCTGGAGAACAACTTAGTGTCTTTGCAACAACCTTGTTGTTTGTGGATTTGCATTGTACCGCTTTATCCTGCAATTCAATTGAATGTAACTCAGTCCCAGTCCTGGAAGCTTTGTTTGGCGACAAGTGATGTCCAGCTGTGACTTCATCTCTCTCATTATTTGGAGATATTATTGAGACTGTGTTTATATATTTTAGAGTTTCCACTGCACCAGGTTTCCATACCATTCCTCAAATGCCCCAAAATTCAATGTCTCTCCCTCATTCCCTCCCTCGTCTCCTTATCCCCTACTCTTCCACACCTGCTCCTCCTATTCCCATCTACCTACATCCAGTCCACCCATAAAGCCTTGTAATTTTCCCCTTCTAGGGAGATCCATGTGTCACCCCCAGTTCCTTACTCTATCCCAAATCTCTGTGGGTCTACAGATTAAATTCTGATTATCATTAAGTTAACAGCTAATATCCACATGCATGCTATATTTATCTTTCTGGGTCTGAGTTACCTCAGCATGATTTTTTTTTTTCTAATTCCATCCATTTACATGCAAATTCCATGATTTCATTTGGGGGTGGTTGGGCATCTCAGTAATATCCTCTTTTGTAAAAGTACCTCATTTTATTTATTCTTCTGTTGACTGACATCTAGGCTGTTTCCAATTTCTGCCTGTAACAAATACAGTAATGAACATGGCTGATAGAATAAAGCATCCTTTGAGTATTTAATTCTCAAGAAGTATTAGTGGATCTTGATCTAGATTCTTCTCTTTCTGAGAAGCTGCTGTACCAGTTTGTATTCTTACCAGTGATGGACAAGTGCTCCCCTCACTCCACATATCCATCTTAGCCATTCTCAGGAGTGTAAGATGAAGGATGAAAGTAGTTTTCATCTGTGTTTTCCTGATGCTTAAGTATGCTGAACATTCTTTAAAGTGGATTTGAGCCATTTGAAATTCCACTATTAAGAATTCCCTGTTTAAACCCGTTTCCTATTTTTTAATTAAATTATTTTTAATAGCAGTTCTTTATATACCTTGCATATTAGTCCTCTATAAAATGTGGAGTTGGTTAAAATCTTTTCTTTTGCTGTGGGCTGACACTTTGTCCAAATAATGGTGTCTTTTCCTTCATAGAAGATTTCTCAGTTTCATGAGATCCCATTTATTGTTCCCTGCCTCAGCTAAGGGTCTTCTGTTCAGCAAGTCTTTTCCTGTGCCAAAAAGTTCAGGGCTGTTTCCTGCTTTCTTTTCTGTAAGATTCACTGTATCTAATCTTATGTCGAGGTCCTTGATCCATTTTGGATTTCAGTTTGCACAGGGTGGTAAGTATGAATTTATTTGCATTCTTCTATATATAAACATCCAGTCTGACCACCACCATTAGTTGAAAATGCTTTCTTTTTCTGGTGTGTATTTCTGGCCTGTATATCAAAAGACAGGTGTCCATAGGTGTGTGGACTTATGTCTGTGTTTTCAATTTAATTCCCCTCATCAATGTGTTTGCTTTTATGCCAATACCATGTTAATTATTTTTATTACGTAGTTTTGTAGAACAACTTGAAACCGATAGGACCTCTAGCAGTTTTTATTGGTTTGTTTTGGATTTTTAGAAGTGTTTAGTGTTGTTTTAGCTATCCTAGGATTTTTGTTTGTTTGTTTGTTTGTTTGTTTTCCTTATAAGACTAAAGATTGTTTTTCCAAGATCTATAAAGAATTGTTTTGGAATTTTGAGGGTGATTGCATTAAATAAGTGGATTGCTTTTGTGATAATGATCATTTTTTTCTGCATTAACCCCACCTTCCATTAGCATGATAGATCTTTCTTCTAATATCTTCAAGGACAATATTCACTTATTTATTCATTCATTCATTTAATTTACATCCCAATTGCTGCTCCTCCTCCCAGTCCCCCTCACATAGCCCCTTCTGCCACACTCTTTCCCCTTTTCTAAGAGGGGTGTAGTTTCCCTTGTGTTTCCCCCTCCCACATGGCACATCAAGGACTTTATATTTTTATCACACAAGCCTTTCACTTGCTTAGTTACCGTTATTTCAAATTATTATATATTTTTGAGGCTATTGTAAAAGTGTTGTTTCCTGATTTCTTTCTTAATTCATTTGCATTTGTATATAGGAAGGCTGCTGATTTTCATGAGTTAATTTTGTGTTTCTCTATTTTGCTGAAAGTGTTTGTCAGCTATAGGGTCCCTGGTAGATTGTTTTAGAGTCACCTCTGCATATTATCATATCCCCTACTAGTAAAGACACTTTGACTTTTTCCTTTTTATTTATATCCCTTCTTTCTTAACCTTATAACTGTAATTATTTCAATAAATATTCTTTAAAATGTTTGTGTGTATGCATGTATGTGTGTGCATGTGCTTGTGTTTGTGTGTACATGTATGTGTGTATGTGTGTGCATGAGTGCCTGTGCATGAGTGCCTATGCATGCATGTGTGTGTGTGTGTGTGCACGTGCGCATGCACACGTGTGTACACTAGTGTACATGTGGAAGTCAGAAAATAGCTTTTGGAGTTGATTTTGTCCTTTTACCATGCAATTTCTAGGAATCGAACTGAAGACATCAGCCTTGTAATGAAGGACTCATACCAGTTGAACCATCTCTCTCTTATTAAAAAATATCTTTCATTTAACATACTCACATGCATAGTCAACAATGTTATAGGTAATATTATAAATCATATAAGCCAGTGCCTCAAAAGTTAGGAGTATGCCTTCATTTAAAACAGATTTTTATGACAAACTTTGCCTTTTCCATTTAATTTTTAAAATGGCAATGAGTATTGGTGCAAATTAGATGGTGGCCGTGCAAAGTAGTGTGTGTGGGATTCTGTGTTTGATCCACAGCAGCCATCAGCCGGGGATTGTGTTCCATACCTGTAACCTCAGCACTCAGGAGATGGAGGCCCGTGCAGACATTTAAGGCTATTCTCAGCTATATGACATGTTTATATCCAGTCTAAAATCTTACCTTATAATAGTAACAATTAATAATAATAAGTAATACTAAAAGTTGGTACCAAGTCACTACAGACATGTGATCCACCAGACTTGCCAGTTTCTCAGAGTAAGGCATTAATTTGCTACGTGGTGTTGTCATCGGGAATTAAAGTAACACTGAGTTTTAGGGACGGAGAACCAGAAACTAGCCGCACAAGCCAGGGAGCTGTGAAAATGGCGGCATATTCACACTGGAAATTCTCCTGCCTGCACCCTCTCCTCATGCAGATGGGCCAGGGTCAGGGATGCAGAACTGCTCTGGTGAAAGCCCTTGAGGAGTCAGGGTGTATATGAAGATATTTTGGATCACTTCTGCAGCATTACTGAAATCGATGACTTGGATGAACACTGAGGTTCACAGTCTGCCCCCACCTACCCGCCAACCTTTCTTGTGTAGTTTGTCAGATTCTCAGAGAAGTCATTTTCTGGGTCACAAAGTATCTGTCAGCTACTACACTCAGCAGTCTAGTGAAAAGCCAGCCACTGTCACATGTGAATAACTGGAGGGAGCTGCTTTGCAAAGACTTTATTTAGAATGACAGATGCCAATTAGTCCAGTTTATGGACTTCAGACTTCAGATCTCTCGTGCTTTATACAAACTCACACAACAACAACAACAACAGGCCGCAGAGCCTGAGGAACCTTAGCACTTGTAATTTCAGAACCAACATCAGGCATTTACCTTTGCCACATCAGGTGAAGCTTTGTTTAGTACATAGGCCAATCTATAACCATGAGTTTGCCAATCAGTATTGATCCCAATCATTCTCAGTGACCTTACTATATCTATTAATTTCATTTCAACAAACACCTCTCAGAGAAGCATGGATTTTCATTTTTTATACAAGAGCAAAAAATTTTAAAAGGGGTGTAGGCTCACATTCCTGAGTGTGTGAATAAGTGGGTTTCTGTGTCTGTATCTGTGTCTTGTGTTTTTCTTTGTCTCTGTTTCTTGTGTTTGGTTTGTCCTACTCTATTTTATGTGTTTTTGTTTTAGCCCCTTGTGTTAGGTTTTATTTCATTGTAATCTATTAGATGCCTCATTGTTTGCAAAAGAGACATAAAAGATATGCCCCTGTGTGGGAGGGGATTTGAGGAACATCGAGGAAGAGTGGAGGAAGGGAAACCACAATCGGGGTGTATCCCATAGAAAACAATCCTCTTGCAATAAAGTAAAAATGTTGTATAAGAAAACATGTTAAGAATTTTAAAATAAAGGAATCGGAGAAGCAGGTCATGATCCACCATGCCTGATAGACTGTGCATTTGAGAAATGCTCTGCATGTCTTTTCCAACACTGCGAGGAACCGCCAGCTTAAGAAAAGAAAGGCTGATTTTAGCTCAGAAGCTCAGGGGTCTAAGTCGGTAGCTCCTGACTCCATGCTGTTGTGCCTCAGTGCGGCAGGGCATCGAGCTCAAAGTGTGTGGCGGAGCCATTCCTCTCATCTTACTGTTGGAGGTTGGGGAACCAGAAGAAATGTCATACATTCAGAAACCCAGACCTTCAACTAAGCCCTCCATCCATGTTGCCCACAATGACAAATAGTCTCATCAGTTGACAGGTCTCTCCATGAATCAATCCTTTCACGGGCAAAGCTCCCATGAACCACCTCTTCCTAAAAGCCTTGCCTCTAAGCATTGCATTAAACACCAAGTCCATAAACACCCACATTTCGAGATACCGATTTAAAGGTCTATTCATTATAAAGCCAGTACGAGACAAACATAATAAGGTCCCGGAGGCATACCGTGTCATTTCTGGTTGACTATTCGGTAGAACAGAAGTAGAGGAAGAAATTTAAAGTAAGAAAAACAATCAGCAGCTTATAACTCACCAGAGAGAAGAGTTAATTGCTGCACAGTGTCCATAATTTGGTGCTGATTGTCTCATCCAGCTATGCAAATATAGACAGTACTACCCTGGGACTTCTTCTCTGACCATACTAGAGGATAGGACCCAACCCAGCATGGCTGCAGATCTCATCTCTGAGTTAGTGATGTTATAAATACAGAGAAAGAAGTTATTTTAAAAATTGTTAGCTACAAAACTTGCTTCACTTCTATTGTACAAGAACAATGGCATCCCGATTCTGAGCTGTCAGAGGTAGTTCTTGAATGGCAGAACATTCTTCTTTACTCTCAGGTCTGCCCTCATTAGAAGTGACAACATCAAAAGTATGTACATCCATTTGTAATGAGAGCCATTATAGGGCCCAAAGGTGCCCGTGTCCAAAGGGGCACAAACGACCCGTACTGTTCTGGCAAACTGCCTTCATCCGGTTGGCATCTCAGACTTCTTCTCACCTTTCAGTTCAGACTAAACATAAATATAAGTTTTGATAATCACCCATGAACTTCATGTTTTTTAAAAGGTAGTGTGGCTCTCTTCCTGTAGTGTAACCATAGCAACTGACAGGGACCACAGAGAGAAAGCTTTCACACATGCTGTGCTAATTAATCCTGTCCTACAGTTTTCCTTCAGCTGAAAGATGCGGCTTGATAAATTTTGCATGAGTAAGCAGGTTTTGATTTGTGAGCCTTACAAACACATAGCATTGTCTTTACCACAACGATCTGGGAAAGTGGAAAGTTGTACTTGAGGTATTCTTCTAAAAAAAAGAAAAAAGAGCCATCATTTAAGTAATTTGGTCTTTCCTGGAAAACGTTAAGATTTATCTCTCTTATTAAATGGATATAAGTATCTTTAGAGTGAACCCTTTTTGTTCATCAATGTATGGTATATCTTCAGAGCCATCAGCTTTCAACCGATTATATTCATGAGAGGTGTAAGAGAGCTGCTCTAAGTGGTTGAGAAAGCTGGATTCTGAACTAAAATATCCTCATTTCTATATGGAAGGCTATGTGCAAGCCCTCTTTAAAAAACCTTTTATAAAAACGTTGATAACACATCCTCCGTGCTACTTAGGGAACCACTGTAGTTCTTTTTTTCAAAGTTCATAGGTTCATTTAAATCGTTGTTGAAATCTGGAGCTGTTGCTTTCTTTGACCTAAGTATGTCAGAAGGGAGGAAATAGTGTGGCACAGGAACTTCTGTTTGTATTGTCCACGAATAGTTATGGGACTTCACCGCTCACATCTCATCTGCAAGCCCATGTGATGGTTTTGATTTACATTCTATTTAGGTCATTCTGGTGTGTGTGTGTGTGTGTGTGTGTGTGTGTGTGTGTGTGTGTGTGTGTTTTCATTTTTTCTCATCTTAGGGTATCACTTTCCATTTGATAACAAGCCCAGTCTAATCTGCCAGAGGAAACCTCAGTTTTTCCACACTCCTAGCTCTTTGTGAGCTGTCTGATAATAAGGCCTCAGGAAAAGCAAGAGCATCCAGCATGGATGGCCTCCCATTTGACTTGACAGCCACATATGGGATAAGGCAGAACCTATGTCCAGACCTGTCCTTAAATTTCTGGCTTCTTATGAAAATGCAGGTATTTAAGGACTAGACCTTAGATAGGCTTACCGAACCCTTTAGACCCTCTCCTTAGGACAGATTTGTGTCTTACCAGTTGTCAGATTATTCTTCCATTTTACCTACAACCCAGAAAACGAACAGCTATGGTTAATAAACAGGAAGAAACTCATATTACCAAGCATTACTGGTAATTTTAAGAGATCACTGAAATGAACATGTTAAAGTAGGTTTATGGCAAAGACTTTGTATTATATCACACGTTAAGCATAAGACAGACAAAAGATTCTTTACACTCATGGTCTAGGTATGTCGCATAGCTGTGGAAAAAGTACCAGAGGTTGACAATTTAGATGAAGGAACGGTTTCTTCTTGTCCATGGTCTCAGAAGTTTCAGTTGGTAATGACTTGGTTCTGTTGCTTTTGGATCTGTAGTGAAACAGAATATCACAGCAAAAAGTCCATGGTAGAATTAAGCTACTCGCCTTGTAGCTACTGGGGAGCAAAGAGGGGACAGCTATCACCCTGATTCCCTTGTCAAGACCTTGCCCTCTACCCATGTGAGCCAACCTTCTTCTACCAGACGTCATCTTGCAAGCTCCAGCAACTCTCAGGGGCGCGGTTGCCATTGGACTGCTCTTTAACAAATGGGGCATGAGGGAGCATCCCAGATCTACCATACTGCATCTGCCATTAATGACAGCCTATGTAGTTTTATTCACAACTGCCTGCAATGCCCACTCCAGAGGCTCAATGCCCCTTTGGTGGCCTCTACAGGCATGTGTACAGAACTTGTGTGTGTAGAAACACAGTGTTCACTCACCTACACATAACTGAAATAAAATCATTTAAAATGTTTTAGGCTAGGAATATAGCTTGTTGCTTTCTTCGCATGCTGGAGGGTATATGTTCAACCATTAGCACTGTGAATAAGCATGTTTTCAAAAATAATTAGACAGTCGTTACATACAACCTGGTAAAACCTACTACATAATGAAAGGGGAGGGGCCAGTAGTTAGGAGCATGTACTGACACTCTGCTTTGCAGGGTCAAGGTTGGCTACCCACATCAGGACATTCTCAGAGACTTGTAACTCCTGCTCCTGGAGATCTCACACCCTCTTCTGCTCTCTGAAGGCTCCCACACGCATGCGCATATACGACCGTACACATAATTAAAGTCTTTTTAAAAAATGGATAGTTTCACGTTCCAGAGGCGAAGCCCTGAGGGCATAAGAATACATGTTTCTGGCGGTGTGTGTCAGTGTGTGAATATTTATGGTTATAAGGTCAGATTGCACATACATTTTCAATTGAAGTAATACTGCAGCCCATTCCCCATTGCAATTTGATATCTGCTCGCCCCATCTATATGTGCCAGTTAGATCGCTGCTTTATAATTCTGGAGCTTATTGGCTTCTCAGATAAGCCTCCCAGTGTCCATCCCCTGTGAGTCTTTGAGAAACACACACATCTTACAAACTTTTGGTTAAGCTCTTTGAGGAAAGTATTGCACTTTCTTAATATATTCAATAGTCAACGCAGACATTTGTAGCACTGATCAGTTATCTAGCAGGGAGACTTTAGCTTTATCTTTTCTGTGAGTTATTGGCCACAGAACCTTTACTGATAAAACTTAGAAATAAGGCACTCTCAGAACTAGAGTTCTATAAAAGAAAAAAAAAAATTGAATTAGCCAGGAGATTCTTGAGTAGTTGTGATTTTGTTTAGTGATGTTTTATCACACCCACAACAATAATACTTTATTTGACATATGAATGACTTGATGTTTATTAGCATGTTTTCAAAGCTTGCCGACTACATATGTCCTCCTCAAACTTTGTGCTAACCTTGAACTTGCCTTCACAAATCGAATCATAGTAGCATTGCTTAACATTTTTAAAATGGAACGTTTGAATTTAAAGCACATATTTTTTTTTTAATGCCAACTTAACTTCTTTATGTTTTCTGTAACCTACAGGTCTGGCAAGAGCAAAATCCGTCCCTAGCCACACATACTCCAACGAAGTGGTTACCTTGTGGTACAGACCTCCAGATGTTCTCCTGGGCTCCACAGAATATTCCACCTGCCTTGACATGTGGTGAGAAATGAGTCCCCTACCTAATCTGTGTGCCATGATTTTCCTGCGCCAAACCTAGACAAACGTCTAACAGTTTGGACAAAGATGAATGGTGCAGGAGTCTTGCCTTCATGTGTCTACACTGCTGCTTCTTTAAAATCTGACTGGGAACGGGACCCACCAGAGTCTGCTCCAGATGGTGCCTCCTAATAGTTCTTGATGGACAAGGTCAGAGGCCTTTTGTCTGACTGTCAGCACAGTAATTTTCTCTGTGAGGTCATAATTTATGGTTTTATTTCGTGATAAGGAAGTTGGTATCTTCAAAGAGCAGTAGACCTAGAATTAGTAGACCAATATTTATATTTACTACAAAGCTCTGGTAATTGGTTTGATGGAAAGCTATTGATGCTAATTTTCCAAAATGAAATGCCATAGGTTTAAATATATATATATATATATATATATATATATATATATATATATATATATATATATAATTTAATGTTATTAAATTATATATATATATTTAAAATATTCTATATATATATATATATATATATATATATATATATATATATATATATATAATAATTTCAGGATAGCGTTATTTCATGCAGTAGTTCACCAGCTGTTAAAAATCCTTAGTGAATTTAAATGACTGGTAATGTTTGCTACATATCTGCTAATAACGGCAAACTACTCTGTTACCATTTCTGTGAGATACAAATTATAATCATCAAAGGGAATGCATCTTACTCTTAACACATGGGTATTGAGCATGAGTTTTCCTTTTCTAGATTCACCGTTGGATTTGAAGTAGACTAATTCCTGAAGCTTGTGGCTACTTTATAACAGAGCCATCATGGCCATGCTGTATTTAGAATTTAGCTCCATGGTCATATAACAGTGTGTATTACTTATTTTCCTCTTGTGTAGTACTTCTGGCTCTCCCCCAGCAATGTTGAAAGTTAGACACCAATGAGTCCTAGCTTCTTACCTGGTCTATTCCTTATTAAAGAATACATTAAGAAAACAACCAGACTCCTTGCAATAGATAACATGGGGGCTTTCTTAATGTGTGTTTAAGATGCCCCTAGGTGTGGGGTTGCTGCTCTGTGGGGCCACAGAAAACATCTGCAGCATCTTACGGGCATATAACTATCATCTTAGGTTAGATACAGAGCTTTCAGTAGCATTGTAAAAGAATCTAGGCAATCAAACCCCCCAGGGATTTGTATTCATAAATTTATATACCTCATCATAAATCCAATCATATTTTGGTGACATTCTAAGGTCCTGAGAATAAGTGACAGGACACCACCTGTCATTGAACGGCTGAGGTGATCCATCTTTTCATTACACACACTTCCTGACCTTGGCTTTTTAATGTCTATTTACTCTTTATTTAGTTAATACGTTTTCCTAAGGATTGGCCTATCTTTTAGCAACATAGATACTTAGACCATTAGCTCTAATGGGGGAAGGTTGGAGATAAAGACCAGTGCACACTCAAGGTGTGTTTTAGTTGCCTTCTTAATCCCCTGCTGCTTTCTGCTTTTTTCAGTTGAGAGTTGCCTATGCTGATAATAATTATATCACAGTCTTGACTTATAAAACGTTTTCCTCTTTATTTTCCGCATGAGGAAATACTTCATAGTCTTCCAGTGAGTTCAGCTAAGGTCTCTACTAATAAGGTACAGGTTTGAAATAATTGTGGTGGAGAGACAGTTTTGGTTTAGTTGCTTGGCAATTTAGTCAAGATTATACCCTCCAAAACATAAGACACGGTTCTTCCTGTGCCTCTGGCTCAGTTTTGGGGAAGAAAACTTTTAAAATGTTCTCTAAGGGACTATGTGCATGGCTCAGTTATGAAGCTCTTGCAAGTGTGATACCCTGAGTTTAGCATGTTGGCATACGCATGTTACCCCAGCACAGGTGATGAGGGGACAGGCAGGACACGGGACTACAACTTAGCAGATCAGTGATTTCCAAGTTCAGGGACAGACCTCGTCTCAAAAATGAAGGCGGACGGGAAGACACCACTGACCTGGTCTCACAGTGATGCGCATTTGTGTCTGTACTCATACGGACACACCGGCACGTATGTACAGCACAATACCACAAGCATGTTTAAGAATTTGGGTCATTGCCCATTTGGAGGACCTGAATCTAGTCCCCAAACCAATGAACAGTTGTGAATGTCTGGACAGGCAGAGCTGAAAGTCTCGCTGTCTAGTCAGCCTAGCACACCTGAAGAAGTTTCTCACTCAAAGCTGACTTCTGATCTCCATATGCATGCATATTCACACATACACACACACACACACACACACACACACACACACACACACAGTGGAGCAGGGCAAATGTTCTTTATAGTATCAAGTACCAGGTAGTCTCTGACTTGCTAAAATGTTTCTTACACTGTTTGTTTTCTAAGCTGTCCAATTTTACTCCCTATGCTGACCCTACCCCATGTGTGTGTAATGATGATAATTTGAGCACTAACTGCCAACTGGCTTCAAACAGGGACATGGTGGTAGAATATAAAGAAGCCTGTTATTAGGAGGAAGGAGGAAAACTGGTAGAAAATAGTGGACCCCAAGTGCCCTTCTGTTCCCATGCCAGGATGATTCATTCATTGCCAGACACAACTAGCAAATGTGTCAGGGTTGAGCAGCCTCCCATGTTTATTTCCAGTTCATTCTCAAGCCCTAAAAATTATTTCTATGCTATGCCTGTCATTCTGAATCTGATGACATCCCAAGCAATTTTCCAAAAGCTGATTTGCTATTTGCTATTAGTCAGGTAAAAATGCATGCCTCTTTCCCATGAGAGGGACGTTCACAGGGCACTGATTTTTTTTTGCATAATCAATGTCATCGATGCAGGGGATCCAGACACCTGGAAATGGGACTGTAATTGAGCCATGGCTCAGCTGCAGCAAAAAGAAATACAAATATTAACCCAGGGAGGCAGGTGGTAGGAGTTCCAGGCTATTTTTACAGTTCAATTACGGCCCCGGAGCTACAGGGCAGTAACTAAGAACTGATGATCCCTACACAGTGTTAAATGGCCACAGGCACTAAAATTATTAATGAAGACACATATGCAGTGACACTGTCAGCATGTGATAGAAATCAGAGCTGGCACGGATAGGAGCTTCTCCTATAGGTCCCCAGCACCAAGGCAATGTGTGGACGTCAAACACGACTTGAAACCTCAATCAAGGTCACTTAGATACCTTTGTTTCCCTTCATAAATGGCGACCGACCGAAGCAACAGGATCAAATTGAACATTGCCTCTTGGAAACACTGTGCTAATTTTTGGATGTTGTAGCTCCTTGAAAGCCAGAGCACAGGACATCGATGCTGAGCTTTGAAGCCACGGAGACTCCCAGGGTACTGAAAAGCACATGACCGGAAGCATGGGTGCGAACAGCTTCTCTGAGTAGCTCTTCACCTGCTGAATAGCGCAGCTCGTGCTGTGGAGCCCATCGTTTTAAATAAGCTTGTACCCCTTCTTAGATGCTCTTCTGGTGCAGCTGCATGCATTCTCAAATGCAGAACACAGTTGGGGATTATTTTCCAGGTTTAATTTTTAATGTCAGATAACAAAATTATCTACCGTTAATAAGTGATTACCTCATCAAAGGCATTGTGCTTTAGAGGGAGCCGGTGGTATCAACCGCAGTGTCCCCCAACACAGTCTGCAAAGAACGAGGGCATTTTGAGCGCCTCCTGTCATCATCTTTTTTAAAGCTAATTAACATATTAACTATGCTTGTTATAATGTGGGGTAGATCATTTATAAATAAGCCTGTCAAACGTAATGAGATTGCATATTAAATCACCTCTTCTCCACTACATCTCTGATTTCAGATTCAAATGAATTTATTTAACAACGTAGCAGCTGGGTGGTTTGGAAAAAAAACATCTGTGCAAGTCATAATGTATAGGAAAATGTCTGTCTTAAAATTGATTTTTAATATATCGAAAAGAATATTGCCTACTTATTAAATATCATAAGACCATTTGGCATTACTTCATATTGCTTAATGGCTATCTGTCTGTCTGTCTGTCTGTCTCTCTCTCTCTCTCTCTCTCTCTCTCTGTGTGTGTGTGTGTGTGTGTGTGTGTGTGTGTGTGGAGGATGTACAGTGTACAGTGCCCAGTGCTCTGCCATCATCTTTGCTGATCTTTCTGTCTTGAACCATGGCAGTTTACACAATAAAATTTCCTAAGATTGGGTTTATTTATCATTGTTTTAAGAGAAAGAGCCATAAATGAACCTTGCTATGTCCCCTACCCTGAGCATAATTAATTCCATGTGAGGCCTATGTTATTTTGAAAACTTGACCAATGATAATAGTAACAGTAGGTACTTTCATTGGCCATACACTCAACTAAGCCCTGCTACGCTTTTAAATTTCTTTCCTATTATGCAGTGAAGTAAACAACACACTGCAGAGACCCGTGAGCTAATGAGGCCCGTATGGTTAGTAAATAGCCAACATTCATTAGGGCAACCTTCTCAGCACCCCTTTGTTTTTACAGCATTTTGTTCTATCTCATAAGATTTATAAGAAATTGGTCTTATTTTACTACTGATGTAACTCTAAGATGTAAACAAAGTACTTCATAATATATTTCAGCCCATGGTGGGTCTGTGGGGTAGCTTTAATATGTGGGGTATCTTTGGTTTTCACTCAGGTACCAGTGTCCTGTCTGTCTGTCCTGATAGCTTTATTCCAATATCTTCAACTATATAATAATATTCAAGTAAGACTTCAAAAGAATCAAGGCATGAGCCATTGAATTGAATACATTTTCATGTTACTACCATCTTCGCTGACATAAGTCTTCCCAACTCCCAGTCATGACTCACTTTTCACCTCTACTAAAGTGAATGAGTCCATTTTTTAAAAAGGCTGTCAAGTAGGAATGAGAGTTTGAATTCCTGAGCTACAACAGTCATCTTTCTGTCAACGTTGTTTGCATGTTTCCTAATTATTGCAGTCATAAGGCCAAGAAAGGTATGGAACACTCATTGTCAAATTCAACAGTTCTCTTACAGCTCTTACCCATTGCTCAAATAATGTGTGCTCCCATGGGCTCACAGACAATGCGACGCCACGGAACAGAAGCACTAGGTAAAGACAGACAATCACAAAGAAAGACTCACTCTGTTCAGGAGGCCGCCACAGTTTGCAGTCCTTTATGTCTAATGAGGCCTCTTAAATTTCTGCTTGCCATTTAATTCATCAACATACAATGGCGCCTTCAAGAATTAATGATTCTGCAAGGACAGTTGGTTCTATATTTCAGCCAGAAGAGATTTGTATATCTTTGTGTTTGGGTCATACCTAAGGACTGTAGCCTACAAAAACTTTTTACAGAAAATGCATTATTGTCATGTTTCTTGGTCAGTAGCCCTGTATGGTTGTAAAACTGTAGGATGAATGCCAAAACACCAAGACTACCAGGAACTACTTCTAGAATGATAAAGAGTCGCTTTCTTTAAATGCATCGTTACGATTGTTTACATCTCGTCCTCTATCTGTGTACGATCTGTGAGACAGAGCATGTATTTCAGACAGTATATTTGTGATCCACTGCCTCACTAGCTTGGGAGACTGGAATGAGATGATTACAAGAAATTCTTGAGACATGTAAAACTATAAAGGACTGAAATGTATATGTTTATTTAACCGAATGTCTAATTGAATAAATATTGAATGTTGCTTTTTGGATAGGACAGTCAACTAAATTAAATGTGTCAGGTTCCTACTGGGCTGTCGCATCCAAGAGTACCGTGGGATAGGGTATTTAGATGTAAGGTTTTAAGGAAATGACCATACAGTCTCTGTCTTTAAAATTAGAACTTTTAGCTCAAGAGTTTTCATATTACATGGGGGAGAGCAGGGCATGGGTACAATATGATTTTTAATCTATAATATGTAAGTTAAGGATTGTCACATGTAGGGTTAATCCCTTTAATTTTTTGCCTATGTGTGGTATATGTGTTCATCTTGTATGCATATGCACATGTATGTGTGTGTGTGTATGTATATGTATATATATATATACATATACATACACATAACTGTTCATCTTATACACATGCTTATACTTGTATGGAAACCAGAGACCATTGTTGAAAGTCTTCCTATATTACTCTTCACCTTATTCACTCACTCACTCATTCATTTGTTCATTCATTCATTCATTCATTCATTCATTACTAGAGGCAGTTCTTCCAATGAGCCCGGAGCTCCTACATTCATTAAGACTTGCTTGCCATGTGATCTAGGAAACTCCCTGTCACCACCTCCCTGCTTTGGGACATGTGTTAGGAATCCAAACCCAGGTCCTTTCCTTGTGCAGCAACCACTGTGTGGCTGTGCCGCCACCCCATCCCTGCTTATGTTATACATTGCATATATAGTCACATGGAATCATCTTTCAGAATGTGAACTACTTTGCCTTCTAAAGTAGGGGCTATGCTTAACAAAAATGGACTGAAGCCCCAAGTCAGCCTCCTTCTCCCACTGTTTGCTCCATGTCCAACTTAGTTAACCAAAGCTTTCAACTCTTCCTTTCAGTTCCAGATGGGAAATGGTGACAGTAAAACTTATGTCATGCATAGCTGGTTAGCCAACAACTGTATGTAAAGAGCAGGACCAGAGATGAACTTTGCTTGTGGCTAACCTTCAGGAGCAACTGTGCATTTTCAACTCCTCTGGCAATACTAGCTACCAAACAATTTCCACTTAGTTGTTGGTCCTGCTTACCTATCAATTGACTACACTGATAGATTTGCATCGGGGAGCTAATCTATGACCTTGTTCATGCAAGCACCCCTGACCCCTTTTTGGAGAGTATACTAAGTGGGTATTACAGAAGACGAAGACTTTACTCCCTCCTGCCAACCTTGTCCCAGCCCACTTTTATCTTCATCTCTCTGTATGGAATCTGCATTACAGTTTTAAATATGAGTGTGTTAAGAGTGCTCAAAATTAACAACTCAGATAGTATTCAGGATTATATATATACTCTTTTGTATAACCTTTTAGATTTTTCTAATTACATTTAATTTTTTATTTTCTCTGCTTTTTGTACATATTGCTATGCTAATTATTTATGGTTTCAAAATGTTTTGAAACACATAAGGAAGACATTTACCAAATGTTCAAAGACATTACGTCTATGTGTCTTATATATTAATTTTTAAGATTGTATTTTAATTACATCATTTCTCCCTTTCCCTTTTCTCTTTCCAAGCCTTCCCATATATCCCTCCCCAGTCTCATTCATGGCCTCCTGTTATCACTAATTGTTACTGCTGACATACAAATGTACATACATACATACATACATACATACATACATACATACATTTATAAATACAACTTGTTGAGTCTGTATAGTGTTATTTCTATGCATGTTTTTAGGATTGACTGTTTGGCAGTGGACAACCAATTGTTGAACTCTTCCCTGAGAGGGCCACATTTCCTACTCCAAACTTACTAGGTTGTATGTAATTCTTTATGTAGGGTTGAGGCTCTGCAAGCTTTTACCTGTCTAAGTTCCTAGATGTTCTCTTTTCTTAGATCACCACTGGAACCCATGTTAGAGAGATGTTATGGGTGTAGCTTCTGATGTTACTAGGAGACATACTCTCACATCAAAGTCCCTGATCCTCTG
The DNA here is from genome assembly GCF_963924665.1 of Micromys minutus. NCBI lineage: Eukaryota > Metazoa > Chordata > Mammalia > Rodentia > Muridae > Micromys > Micromys minutus. The sequence goes on from NC_137958.1 coordinate 28,035,649, forward strand.
ATTCTTAGAATCCTATCACTCTGTTACACTATGTTCCCTAAGCCTTAAATGTGAAAAATTCTGTACCGTTTTGTAAGTCAGCCAGCTTTCACGAACACATCAGGTTAAAAAATGTATGTATACATTTTGAAGATTTACTTTTAATCTGTGTATGTGTATATATATGAGTATATGCCATAGGTATACAGGTACACAGGAGGCCAGAATAAGGTGTCAGATCCCCTGGAACTGGAATTACTGGAAGTTGTTAGCCACCTGCTGTGGGTCCTAGAAAGCAAACTGAGGTCCTCTGGAAGATCAGGAAGTGCTTTAAAAGCTGAGCCATCTCCAGCCCCACTATACCATGTAAATCAATCAAATCAGAAAAATAAACACTACCATCTGTATTTGTTACTATCCTTAGTGCTGTGTTCAACTCCTGAAAGGAAGGAACTTAAGGAAAAGGGGGTTTATTTCAATCACAAGGAAGTCTTGCTAGCAGGAGTGTAAAGTAACTAGTCATATTCTATCTACAGTCAGGAAGTAGCGGACAAAGGTGGACGCTCAGCTTGCTGTCTTCTTTCCCTGTAGTTGGGGTCCTCAGCCCAGGACATGGTACCATACACATTAGCATGCACTTTCATCTTCTCATCTCACTAATCTGCATAATCTCTCACAGATGGGGCCAGAGGTTTGTCTACAAAATGAATGGAGATACTTTCATCTTGACAATCAGTATTAACAACCACAAGATATGAGCATGCACATCATGATATGTGTTATATGATGGTACAGTTTATAGATGAAATATATGCTATATAACTGATCATGACTCCTTTCCTTCTGGTTTCAAACAGAAACTTTTTTCAGGTATAAGAGGGATACTTGTCTCTTTGCTAATTCTCATAAATGGGTTATTGTGAACAGAGGGACCAGTTGGCTCTTCAGTTTATATATCTTCGAAGCTTGATTTTCATTGTAAATTGACTAGAATTTAGGGTCACCTAACAGACACAGCTCTGGGCATGTCTTTGAGGGAGTTTCTAGAGATGTTGAGCTGAGGAAGGAAAACACACCCTGAATGTGGGTGGTGCCTTCACTTTGGGTTGAGTCCTTCATTGGAGAACAAAAAGAAAGCCTAGCTTTGGGGTTCTCTGCTGTGAGGATGTGAAGAGGCAGGAAGAGCTGCTTCCTGAGTCATGGCTTCCCTATTGTGATGGATGACACCCTCAGACCATGAGTCTAAATACCCTCTTCCTTACTGAAGATCTTTCTTGTCCAGTATATGTCACAGTCCTGAAAAAGGTTACTAATGCAGTTCTGTGTGGGCATTGGGCTGGCCTTTTCTGCAGCAAACTCTCTGAACCCAATGTCATTGACTTATTTTTGGTTCTTCAGAAGCTCAAAACTGGTAGACAATGTCCTCAGATTCATTCTAAAGACAATGTCCTTAGAAGACAAGAGCTTATGGTCACACAGATCAGTTGGCACACCTCTCATTGGATACCTCTTTGATCTTCTCAGAGCCTCTCCATTTTCTGCCACATGTTTACATTTAACGTTTGAAGCTGTTTGGTCCAGTTTAATCTGGCCTGCTGACATGTGTTGGAGAAGAGAGGGCTGGTGAGAAGAAACCAGCTGGGTACTTTCTCTTTCCATAAGTTCTAATTGTCCATCACATATTCACCTGTCAGGTTCATCTTCAGTGTTTAGAGCCCGTGTCTCTGTGTGCTTAGCCTTGTCTAAGTTGCTAAATTCAAACCCTCTTCATTGTAATTTGGAATGCCTGCCTGTGGTCTACAGAGATCACTACACCTTCAAGCACTGGAAAAAAGGTTATTTCTCACCTTAGTTGCCTTCCTTTGTGTGTTTTAATTTCTTCTTTTGTGTGTTTTAATTTGGGTTATTTTTATTTTCCTAATCAGCTACAATGGTCTTTTTGGGAGGAAAGAGGAACTGTAAATTTTGCTCTATGCCTTTCTCTTGATGATAATTCAACACTCGTGGTTTTAACTAAGAAGAGCTAGCTGCTAGAGTCCTTGCTCCCTGGGTGGGAGCCAGGGAAATAAGATAGCAGTGGAGGAAACTTTGAGACTGCCAGCCTCTAGGTATCACGCTGAAACACATAATCTGTACTACTCAGTTGCTGGTGAAATTAAAATAACTTTGCATAGCAAAGCAAACTTTACAATAAAATCATATTGAGGTAATATCTGAACTCATAGTTTTTAAAAGATAAACATTTTCTGAGAATATAAGGAATATATTGAAGGTGATAATCCTTTGGATCTATATTCTGTATGAATCAAATATGACCTTGTTGTTTAAACAAGCATAAAACATTAGGGGCTTAGCTCGGGTGGAAGAGTGCTTCTTCCTAGCACACAATGTGGACCCAATCCTCAGCATCACATAAACACAGGCATAGCATTGTATACCTGACGTCCCAGGGCTTGTGGTGTTGAACCACGAAAATCATAAGTTCATGTTCATTCATTGATACAAAATGTAATGAAAGCCAGCAGGCACTACATGGGACTTTGTTTTGTTTCAATGGGAAAAATTAATTAACAAGACACTTAAGACATTTTAGGTCAGTCAAGCTACACGGACAGGATGCTGGCCTGTATGGATGGGGATGGCATAACTGGGTAGAAACTGAAATGTAACTGGACAGACTCTGGCAGACTCTGAACGTCACTCATGCCGGTCCTCGATAAGGAGACTGAGCTGTTCCCACTCTCAACAACGGGCAGAAGCAGGGGCGTGGAGCTGCATCAGACTGCTCTGTCTAGCACAGTCTGAGTAAGAATCATATCTTCCTCACAGGTCCATTGCATAAACTTCCACTGTACTCGCAAAGTATTTTCTCTTTTAGGTACTGTAGCATGCAGTTAATTAACTGACGTACTTAATGTTTAATTTTTAATTATTCTTCTTGTTGTGTGTACTGTCCTTTGATTAACAGTCCTAATCAATGTCATTAGAAGAATAATGAAAATGATAAAATAATTTTAAAAGATTTTTTATGTATATGAATGTTTGCCTACATATATTACATATGCCACACGTACACCTGGTACACCTGGTAGGTAGAAAGAGAACACCATCCTCCTGGGAGCTGGAGGTAACAGATGATTGTGACCTGCCATGGGGGTTCAGGGGATCTAACCTGAGAACTCTGGGAAAGTACCAGCTGTTCTTAACCACTGAGCCAAGTCTCTAACCCCAAACAAACACTTCAAAAGAATTAGCGTAAAATTTAACTAAAATACTCTATCAGTGCCCAAAAAAACAACTTGCTAAATTCCACTAAAAATACTAAGAACTTCCAGCATGTGACAGGCAATTAGTGATTACTGGGACAGAACCTGAGTAGTGTGTTCTGGGGCACATGCGGGTAGATAGATCATCTTTGCCATGGCATTTTGTGTGTCTCTGTATTCCCTTGTGAGATGAAAGACTTGGTGAGTGAGATACTTATCTAATTAGACCTCCTACAGAGCCCGGCAGGACTGTCATCATTCTTTCTGATTGATAGTTCAAACAGTTCCTCCATTCTTCCCAGATCTTACCGCATTTGCTCTTAGAAAATGAACGTACTCACAACCTAATGAAAATCCAACAGAGTAAAGCTTTATCATAGCAGCTATATAAACTCAAATTTGTCATGTTTAATTTAAGATGTTTAACTTAGGACCTGCTTCATAGTTTAAGTAAGAGAGTGAAATCAATTTATGGTATCAGTGCTTTTTTTTTTTTTTTAAAGTGGTCAATTTGAACCTCCAACCCCTCATCTGGAGGTGTCTGGTTTTGTTTCTCATGCTGTCTGACAGTACTACAGAAAGAAAACAGAATATAAAACCTCCAGAATAGCCGTCTGAATTCCCGTGAAGATCTCCCAGTGATATACAGTGTGTCTGTTTACCCATTCATTTCTTCCTTTATTCTGAATGACACTTTATAGAATATTAGAGAGTAAAAGCTAGCAGATCCTGCCTTCAGATAGCATCCTTATGTATTAGTCCAGTGCTGACTTCCATTTCCTCTGTCAGTTACCAGCTTGCAGAGACAAAGTTGCAGGGCAATTATTTGATAATGCTAAGAAAGCTTACGGCCCCTTCCAAAAAATTAACCAGGACACTCTGTAGTGCACAGGGTTCTTATCTTCATGTGCAGTATGTATTACTTGAGTTACTAAGTGATCCTTAAATATCAGATGCCCTATCACCTATCTGAATTTGATAGCTTTGTAATATTCCTAATCAGAGTCCATCAAAATTCAACCATGCCATTTGATAAATGGATCTAAATGCCAGTGTGTAGCAATGCAACATAAATTGAATTTCAGAGTTCTCATCATAGGAGAATAATTTACAGAGAAATTTTGCTAATAATTTCTCTTCATGATATACCAGATATGATTTCATGCAAAAGAAGGCTTACATAGGTCATCTGCTTGGATATTTAAGATACCCATGAACAGGTCTTTATTTTCTCCTGATTCTTTGTTTTATTTCACTGGAGGTTACTGGGAGAAGCCTTAAAATTAGCTTCCCTATTTTGCGTCAGGTGAAAGAGAAGAAGTGGAAATTCAGACTTCATGCTTTGTTTTTCTCCTTCTGCCTGGTTCATGCTTAATCCTCTGAGAGTCACCATTGTTGGTTGTGTTTTAAGTGTCTGCCTTCTTCAACTATTCTAAAATACAACACACAATATTCCCTTGCTGTTTGATGTAGCATTCTGCGTTTTCTATATGTTTGCTCCCAGCAGGCTTCAATGGGGTGGGGAATGTTTTCTCTTTTCCATCCACTATAACTGGTGATGAGCAGTCTGAATGCCCCAATCATCTGTATGGATAACTATTATCCACATCCACCCTTCTCAAATATTAAGACATTGTTAAAGATCAGTATCTTCGTATGCTGGAGGTACTCGTAGTGGAGATAGACAGTTATTTTCTGGGCTAATTATTTATGTTCTCTGCACAAAGTTCTGCCTCTGAACACTTGGTTTCAGCTCTGTTTTACTGAACCATCATTGTGTTCCCTGGATAGAAAACAGAATTACCATCTTGATGTCTTCTCTCTGAGCATGGTGACCTAACCAAACATACTGTCCTCATTGGGGTGGCAGCATAGCATAAGGAAGGAGTCATCCACCCAGGACTCGGAAGTGATGCTTCCAGACCTCTCCCTGAAACTGGATATGGACTTTAAAAATGCAGTCTTTTACAAATAGGTGAAAAACAACTGTAGACATTGCTAAGTTTTAGCATTCAAGTAATTTTCATTGCTAAATGAGTGGTCTCCATGGCAACTGCTGGAGTTTCTTTGGGGCATCTTGTAAACAAAGGTAGAGTGGTGATATTTTGGGGAAAACTAATATTTTGCAGAAATTTGCTATAGAGTAATATTATCAATTAAGACATCTCCTTTTTATATCTCATCTGTGCACTCCTCAGACTCATTCGTGTCAATGATATATCTGTTCATCTTAAAGGCATTTTCTGGCTGTTTGTACAACTCACCGTGCTGTTCACAGGGATGAGAAAGGTCCAGCTGACATTCAACATCATACGTTATTACACAACATATAGTTAAAACAGTGGTCACTCTGGAAAGGGTTAAAATGTTTCCCTGGAAGAGTGATAAGGAGATGTAGAGGCATAATGGCCCAGCTCCCCAGCCTACTTAAGAAAGCCATCTGTCTGAGTGAGGGTTTCTGTGGCTGCAATGAAACAATGTGACCAAAAGGCAAGTTGGGGAGGAAAGGGATTAAAGATTCATATCATCATTGAAGAAACTCAGGACAGGAAGTCAAACAGAGCAGGAACCAAGAAGAATGTGCTGTGGTAGAAGCCATGGACAAGTGCTTTTTATTGCCTTGCTTCTCATGGCTTGCCTAGCCAACTCTCTTATACAGCCCAGACCACCAGCCCATGGATGACCCCACCCACAATGATCTGAGCCTTCCCCCCATCAATCACTAATTTTAAAAGGCCCTACAGCCAGATGTTACAAAGGCATTTTCTCAATTGAGGTTCCCTTCTTTCAGATAAATCTAGCTTGTGCAAAATTGACCTAAAACTAGCCAGGACACTATCTTTCTAAGTTGACAATGCTAGGTGCATTCTGGGAAGAATGTATCACTAAGACATAAAATGCCAGCAGTTGTGGATAGAGATGTCAGATAGCAACCCAAAAGCAAGTTAGGGGGAAAGTAGGTCAGGGCAAAGATCAAAGGGCTAGTGACTAGAGGTTAAAAGAATGCTCAGGCTGTGACAAATGACAGCTTGGCAGTATCCAATTTAAGAAAAAAAAATTTTTGGATGATTCCTAGATTTATGACTGTGGACTCTAGAGATGATAAAGAGAAAACTAAAGAGAAGCTAGAGAAACGAAAGTATTTGTTCTATCATTTGGTAAAATGTATTGTGATTAAAACACAGACATATTATTGAACTTATGTGATATGTTATCACTGGACTTCAGGTCTCTATCTGCAACCTGGAATTAAATCTGTGTGGCACAGCTCTCAGGACCAAATCCAGCCCTAAGAGAGCTGGTCTCCTAGCAGTGCTGTTAGAACTAACACCCCAGATTCACAGGCTCAGAAGAAGAACAGGCTTCAGACAGTAACAACAGGACCAACTAACAGCAGAGATAATCAGATGGCAAAAGACAAGAGAACAAAAAGCAACAGAATCCAAGGCTACTTGGCATCATCATCAGAAACCAGTTCTCATACTGAGACAAGTCCTGAATACCCTGACACACCAGAAAAGCAAGATTTGGATTTAAAAATCACATCTCATGATTATGATAGCGAACCTAATAACTCCCTTAAAGAAATACAGCAGAACACAGGTAAAGAAATAGAAGACCTTAAATAGGAAACACAAATATTCCTTAAAGAATCACAGGAAAACACAACTAAACAGGTAAAGAAATTGAACAAAATTATTCAGGATCTAAAAATGGAAATAGAAACAATAAAGAAATCACAAAGAGAGACAACTCTGGAGATAGAAAACCTAGGAAAGAGATTAGGAGTCCTTCTGAACCACAATAAGGGCCAAGTCCTCACCACAGGGACTCAGGCAGGATCTTTCTGCAGAAGGTTGAGCTCCCAGATCAGCTGTATAAGGCACTTTTTGGACCAAGGGTAAGCCTGAGGCCCAGGCCCAGGGAGATCACACCAGGAGTTCTTGGAGGGCAGGGAGCAGGGTGCTCTCTAGAAAAGGGTCCTTTTCAGCCCACAGTGAGGGCCAGGTCTCTGTCATCAAGACTCGAGATCTGCCCACTGTAGGCTGAGCTCCCAGGGCAGCTGCATAGGTGCTTTTCTACCTAGACCAAGGGTGAGCCTGACTCATAGTCCCACCAGCTGTTCGGCAAGGGAATGCAGGGAGTTCTTGGAGCACAGGAAGCATGGTGCTCTCTGGAACAGCATCCTTTTTGACCCAGAGAAAGAGCAGGGTCTTGGCCATTAGGACTCAGGACCTATGGGCAGAGGGCTGATCTCCCAGAACAGCCTCGCCAGAGCTCTCACACCTGAGCCCACAAAGAGAGAACTGAGTCACTGCCATCCGAACTCACTGCTTACCTACATGGCTTAGTTCATGGTGATCTTATAGGATGCATGGTAGTATTTCAATCTTCTTTTGTCTGTTGAGGCTTGTTTTGTGACTGACTAAAGGTCAATTTTGGAAAAGGTGCCATGAGGTGCTGAGAAGAAGGTGTATTCATTTTCCCCCACCTCCAAGCACAGTCCTATTGTTTTGATCTCGAGTCATGGGTGCACCTGTGCAGCTCTCACGGTGGGAGTGGCTAATTTCGGGGGGGCAGGAGGAAGTCAGGTGCTAGTCACAAGACAAGCATCATCTTGGGACTGCCACCACACCCACTCTCCACAAGAGAAATTTCACAAGAAAAGGATGTCAAAGGGATACAAGTTGGAAAGGAAGAAGTCAAAAGATTACTATTTGCAGATGATCTGATAGTAAACTTAAGTCATTCCAAAAATTCCACCAGAGAACTCCAAAACCTGATAAAGAACTTCAGCAAAGTGGCTGGATTTAAAATTAACTCCTACAAATCAGTAGTCTTCCTCTACTCAATTGATTAACAGGTTGAGAAAGAAATTAGGGAAAAGTACACCCTTCACAATAGTCACAATATACCTTGGTGTGACTCTAACCAAGCAAGCGAAAGATCTGTATGACAAGATCTTCAAGTCTCTGGAGAAAGAAATTAAAGATCTCAGAAGATGGAAATATTTCCCATGCTCATGGGCTGGCAGAATAATGTAGTAAAAATGGTCATTTTACAGAAAGCAGACTACAGATTAATGCAGTCTCCATCAAAATTTCAACTTAATTCTTCATAGAGTTATTAGAAAGAACAGTTTGCAAATTTATCTGGAACAACAAAAAACCCAAGATAAAGAAAACTATCCTCAAGCTGTACTACAAAGCAATCATGATAAAACCTGCATGGTATTGGTACAGAGACAGGCAGGTAGATCCATGGGATAGAAGTGAAGACTCAGAAATGAACCCACACACCTATGGTCACTTGACCTTTGACAAAGGAGCTAAAACCATGCTGTGGAAAACAGCATTTTTAGCAAATGGTGCAACTGGTAATCAGCAGTAGAAGAATGTAAATAGATCCATTCATATCTCCTTGTAAAAAGCTAGAGTCCACATGGATCAAGGAACTCCACGTTAAAACCAGATTCACTAAAACTAATAGAAGAAAAGTGGGGAAGAACCTTGAACACATGGGCACAGGGGAAATGTTTTTTGAACAAAACACCAATGGCTTATGCTCTAAGATCAAGAATGGACAGAAGGGACATCATAAAATTGAAAAGCTTTTGTAAGACAAAGGACACTGTCAATAGAACAAAATGGCAACCAACAAATTGGGAATAAATCGTTAACAAGCCTACATCCGATAGAAGGCTAATATCCAATATACAGGAAGAACTTAAAAAGTTAAACTCAAGAGAACAAAATAACCCTATTAAAATTGGGCTACAAAGCTACAAAGAATTCTTAACTGAGGAAAGCCAAATGGATGAGGTGTGCCTAAAAAAATGTTCAACATCCTCAGTCATAAGGGAAATGCAAATCAAAACATACCTGAGATTTTTATCTCACAATAGCCAGAAAGGCTAAGATCAAAAACTCAGTTGACAGCAGATGCTGATGAGGATATGAAATTTAAAAAAAAAAAAAAAAAAAAAAAAAAAAAAACTCCTTTATTGTTGGTAGTATTGAAGGCTGGTACAACCACTCTGGAAATCAGTCTGGTGATTCCCCAAAAATTGGACATAGTACTACCTGAGGACCCAGCTATACCACTCCTGAGTATACACCCAAAAGATGCTCCAGCATATAACAAGGACACATGCTTCACTATGTCCATAGCAGCTTTATTTATAACATCCAGAAGCTGGAAAGAACCGAGATGTTCTTCAAGAGAAGAATGGATACAGAAAATGTGGTACATTTACACAATGGAATATTACTCGGGAATTAAAGTCAATGACTTCATAAAAGTCTGCAAATTGATGGAAATAGAATATATTCCAAGTGAGATAACCCAGTCACAAAAGAACACACATGGTATATACTCATTGATAAGTGGATATTAGCCCAAACGTTCAGAATACCCAAACTACAATTCACGGACTACATGAAGCTCAAGAAGAAGGAAGACCAAAGCATGGACACTTCAGTTTTTCTTAGAAAGGGAAACAAAATTACTCAAGGGAGGAAATATGGAGAGAAAGTATTGAGCACAGACTAAAGGAAAGGCCATCCAGAGACTGCTCCACCTGGGGATCCATCCCATATGTAGCCACCAAACCCAGACACTATTGTGGATAACATAAGTGCTTACTGACAGGAGCCTGATATAACCATCTCCACAGAGGCTATGCCAGAGTCTGAGAAATATAGAGGTGGATGCTTGCAGCCAACCATTGGACTAAGCATGGACCCCTACTGTAGGAGCTTGATAAAGGACTGAAGGAGCTGAAGGGGATTTTCAACCCATAGGAAGAACAACAATATCAACCAAAATTTTTCTAGAACTCTCAGGGACTAAACCACCAACCAAAGAGCACACATGGATGGATCCATGGCTCCAGCTGTGTATGTAGCTGAGCATGCCCTCTGTCGGGCATCAGTCGGAGGAGTGGCCCTTGTTTCTTGGAAGGCTAGATGCCTCAGAAATGCCAGGTCAGGATGCAGAAGTAAGTGGGTGGGTAGGGGAGCAGTCTCATAGAAGCAAAGGGAAGGGGGACTGGGATAGGGGATTTCCAGAGGGGAAAACAGAATGAGATAACATGTGAAATATAAATAAATAAAATATCAAATAAAAAATTTAAATGTTAATCATTGGATCATATGGAGCACGTGGCACTTTGGGTGTGTTGACATCCTTGCTCTTTGCTTTTGCTCTTAGCTACAGATGCAGACTCAGCTCTGAGTCCTGCAAACCCCTGCTGGGTCCGCCTGGGACCTCCACTGTTCAGAACCCTTGTTTCTATTTTGCTTAATATTTATTCTGATTTGCTTGCTGCATAAATGCATCTTATCGGAAACATAATTTTTTTCAATAGTTTGAAATTTTAGTTCCACCTTGCCCTTTCTTCTATAACTCCATTGTAAGGAATAGAATGTTTTCCAAACACGGTTTCTTTTTCACTCACATTCCTGGGCTTTGTGTTGTTTTCAGGGCCTGAGAGCTGTGTCCTCCACAGAAGTATTTGACAAAGATTTATTGTTCCTATCAGTGCCTAATGAGGCATTAGCTTCGTAAATGGTGACTGGCACTTTAATCAATACAGTCCCTTCGGTACCCACTAAGGGCATGGCTAAGTGTAATTTTTTCAGTCTTTCACTTTTCAGAGACTCAATGCCATAATGAAAAGATCACATCTGTTATGAGTAAGACATTTTCTTACAGGCTATAGTAAAAATAAGGTGACTTTTTTTTTTTTTTGTCTTTTAGAAGCTAATTTTCTAGACAAGAAAAGTTGGTTTCTTTGGCAAGTACAGGCATTTCTCAAGAGAAAAGGGGGATAAATATATAGCTACCTTGGTGTACAAAATAGCTCCAGCTTTCATTGGAGAGTGGTGTACTTCAGTGAACCATAGCTTAATGAAATTACCTGCTAGGTTAATTAATGAGGACACTTTCTGAGTTAGTGTTGCATTTAGATTGAGTTTCACATTTAACCTGGTTTAATTTAGCGTCTGTTGTTTTGTTGTCATTTCTTCAGCCATAGCTCTACTATGTGCTCGCAGGATTTATCGGAGATACCCAAACTAGCTTCCGAACACAATTACACAGGTTCTTTTAAATTCTTACTGGTCAGTGTCTGACATGGAGACCAGCCATCTCAGCATCACATGGGAGCTTGTTACAAATCTCAGGCCTCAACCCTCACTCAGCGAGCCAGATCTAGGTTCTCATAGGATTCTGCAGGACCTGCATATGTATTACACAGAGAAGCTACTTCCCATTGTGCCTGTGGATGGACACATGGGCTTAAGGGGCATTTCTGGTACCAAAATGAAGTTGCAAAGCAAGACAATGAAGTTGAACTATTTTGAGGAGAAATCCTTACAGGACTTGTTTTTGAAGCAGGTCCCAATTCATACTGTATCAGTAGCTCGTCGTTTTCCCCCATCTTCAATCAAGGGATGTTGAAACAAGGACCCAAAATGACAGCAAGGAGTATCCCCAAATTTCTCATTACACGTGATGATAGGCTAATGACTGTGCAGGGGGTGACTGAGAAACATTGAGTGTGAATATCAGGCTCTCTCACCACAGAAAGTAATACAGATGTTAATTAGATTTTACTATTACACACATCCATTTCAGAGCATCTTGCCGATACAATACTGTGTGTGTACATATACACTTTGATATGTCAATAAAAGTAAACAGAGGGAATGGAATGCTGCCATTTCTCAGAGGCCATATGAAACTCCATAGTAGGCAGGAGTTGGCCTGTGGACCTTTGTTCTGCACTTAAACCTCTCCCTCAGGCATAGAAAAAAAGGAGCCATTTTTCCCACATTGATTACTGCTGGAACTGGGGTCAGGTGACTTAACAACTAGCTATTGTAATCTGTTCTACTCAGAAAGGTGGGTTATTTGTTTGCGCATTTATTTACTTATTTGTGTATTTATTTATTTGTGTGTTTGTTTGTTTGTTTATTTATTTATTTGTGTGTTTATTTATTTCAGTATGAATTTTTTTGTGCCTGCATGTATGTCTGTGCAGCCTGTGCATAAAGTGCCTGTGGGGGCCAGAAGGGGATATCAGCTCCCCTAGACCTGGAGTTAATAGACAGTTGTGAGCTGCTATATAGGTGTTGAGAATTGAACCCCAATATTCTTGGAACCTGGATACCCTGGAAAAGTAGCCAGTGCTTTTAACCACTGAGCCATCTCTTCAGCCCCTCTGTTATTGCTTAATCTGCACAAATTGGGTGTCTTTGGGTGTATCCAGGTGTGAAGATTTTTCCTCTAAGTGTTAGAAGAAAGGGGTGGATGGGTTCTTGCTGAGGAATGAAAGAAAAATTTCATAGACATCAATATGATCTCTGGCTGCTTTATCCTTTCTTCCACTTTTTCACACAGAGCCATATCAGGACTTGACTCTCAAGATTCCCCACTTAGGAGACTGTTTCCTCTGTGTGGTGTGCCTGATGCCCATGCTGTTCCCTTATCCCATAGTTCAATAGGCTGAGCCTCTCTAGGTTTCTAGCCCCCAGGGCTCTGAGTCTCCCCTAGCCTTTCACATCAACTACAGCATGTTCTCAAAAGCTGTTCTATGTCTTACCATGGAGATCTGTAATTCTAAAATTGCGGTGTTTGTGCACATAAAAATATAACATAATTTTCTTTCTTTTTTTTGTGACTTTTAATTCTAGCTTTTCTTTTTAAAATTTATTTATTTACATTCCAGCCATATATTCTAGTATATACTTTTATACTAGAAAAAAAAAGTATAAATCATCTATTTATTCTCTTAATACAGAAGGGCATTACTGTATTTGTCTGGGTGGAACACGGTGCTACAATACTTGCTTAGCATGTGCAAGTCTCTGGGTTTGATCCACAACACAAAATCTGATATTAGAAGCAAAAGATGTCAGACCAAGGATACAGCTCAGAGACAGAGCATTCGCCTGAGACATACAGAGGCTTAGCTTTGAACCCAGCACTACTACAACCAGACAAACAAAAAGAAAAGGAAGAGAAGAAGGGAAACTCCTTTTAAAAATAGTAGATTACCCAACCAAACTGCAGAAGGCAACAGAGAGGGTTTCCTGTGTCAGTTAATAATAACCACCGCTTGTTGCTCTCCACGTGTAATTTCCTTTGACATCATTGAAATCCACTTTTATACTGTTTTTATGCTTCACTTTGCGTTGCTTTTCACAATAAATACTTCTAGAGTAAAGATATCCATGCTCGAAAGGAAGGACATCATTTTTTATTTATTATGGCAAAAGTCTATCAAGTCCTAGCTAAAAATTTAGAAAGGTTTTATTTTTAGGTGGTCATGTGCATGTATGTATTAGGGTAAGGGTGTCTGTACATGGGAGCACAGTGCCTGTGGGAGCCAGAGGCCTCACATCTCATTGGAGCTGTAGTCACAGGCAGCTCTGGGGCATAATATGGGTGCAAGGACCAAACTCAGGTCCTCTTAAAAGAACAGTATGGAACCTTAACTATTGAGCCTAATCGCTCACCCTGGCTCATTTAAACTAGCAATATGATCGGAATCCATTATTTTACATTTTAACTCACGGGGGGAAAATGATCCGTATACCAATGACCTAAGTTAGATTTGTAGAATTTGAGTTTCAGAAGTTGAAAGCTGTGCGGCTACATCAAGACACCAGTAGAGTAATCCTGAAGTCAGGTGTCGGTACATTGAATCTCATGTGACCTTTGAACTGAGCTTTTGTCCCAAGCCTGTGTTCTTTCTTTGTTAGTCTGCATGCGTATTCATAGGGTGTATACATGCGTGCGTTCAGGTACACAGGCTGGTGTGTAAAACCTGGAGGAGGATTTTAGGTGTCTGCCCTTCATCTTTGTCTTATGTCCTTGAAACAGGGTCACATGCCCAAGTTTGTATGTGCATGCTGGGAATTTGAACTCAGGTCTTCATGCATGTAGAGTAAATAGCATGGGCCACGTTCCCAGGATTGCCCATGTTTTCTTAAAAAGAATTTAGACTCAGTAGATAGTCATTACATAATTGTACAAATTCTCGGGGGAGGGGGAAGAAGCCACAAAGAATACAATGGTGGGAGGAACGGGGAGGGGAGGAAGAGTGGGTTCTTCATGTGAATTAAAGGACTTTTATTGCTGCTTGGCAGTTCTAGCAAAATAATAATAATAATAATAATAATAATAATAATAATAAATACAGATATGTTGTGTAGCTCTACTTTTGTACATTATAATTTCTATATGTTCCTTAAGTATAATTCTTTCAGCTTTATTAGTGTACTCTTAAGTCTTTGAGAAAGATGATGTCACATGCAACATCGATAAGAAACAAACATCCAAACCTCTCAGCCAGCCAGGCATTTAAATTCTACAGAGTTAACTGCTTCATTTTGTTCCAGCTGGACAGAAATGGAGTGTAGGTTTGTCTTCTAAGTATCATATTTTGGAGATGAGGTAAACTAAGGAAAGTAGGTGTAAAAGAAATCCTGTAGGCAGTCCTGACAGTGTTTCTGATACCTCCCCATCCCACCGGCAAGCTCAGCTCTGCACACAAAGGATGTGCTTGGCTTCACAAGCAGAGTTGCAGGGTATAGGGGCAAGAGGAAAGGCAGAAGGCAGAAAACGGAGAGTTTATTTTTACTTACAAACAGGAAGGTGTGGGTATTCCAAATCCACAATGTTTAATGTGAGCTTAAATAAGAAGACTGTGGAAACACAGGTCAATAGCCTTGGAAAGAATTCTTGGCAAAAATAATTCAGAAAAACCACCATACTGGCATTTTAACTAGATGTAGTCAGACATCTGAATTCCATCTGTCTAGAATGATATGAAACTAATTCTCATTCCCCAAGTGAAACTGTGTTTATGATGTAATGTGGGATTTGTGCAGTCACTTTAGCACATAAACCCTTATGTGTGCATTTAAGTAGAAGTTACAGGGCATGCATTGTGGGAGAGACGTCCCCACTAATGTATGGCTTTAATTCAAAACTGTCTTGATCACAACTGGAGCAGCTGTGCAGAAGTAGGTCACCTGTCTTTTACCCCTTCATAGTCTGACATAAATTAAGGACACAATGGTTTTGCTTGCCCTGAATCTGTGCAGCATTTGAAGAGATGCCCTCGTATTGTCAGTCAGGAAGCCTAAAGGAGCTGAAGATGGAAACATTAAAAAAAATAAAAAACAATAGATGGTTTTAAAGTATCATGCCCTTGGTTCATTCAAGGTTCCTGCCATGCTATTCCAAATGACTTGTTCTCCCAAAGCTCAGCACAGGTATTTGACTTGCAGTTTGTAGGTACTGTCGATAGAACCTGTGATTAACTAACTAGCTGTTTGCCTGCACTGTGGATAGGGACTGGGAGCATGGCGGTTCAGGGTGGTAGCAATTTTGAGCTCATTGGATGGTGGCTGCATTGAGAAAGGGCATACTAGCAAGCCCATGGACACGGGCTGGGGGCGGGGGCGGATATCATGCCTTCTAGAAGGTCCAGGGAAGGCTTCCTGGAGGGGATACCAGCGACACCGGATTAAAGGTTGGGTTGGATTTATAACTCAGGAGCAAACGCGAGGAGAAGGTGAACATTTCTGCTTGGCCGGGGATACGGCTGGCTCGGCAACCCTGGGCGCAGCTATCCGGGACCATCTCAGCAGCTCATGCCTGGGCAGAATCTTCGGGGTTTGTGGTTAGAGCATTTGTGGTTTTTCGAATTCTCCCAGATGACGCTGGTTCAGAGCACATTCAGAACCACTGGCAGCTGAGAGTCCATTATGTGTCTGTGATATGTAGCAGGAAGGGGTGTGGGGACAGGACCCCAGAGGCTTTCCTGTGTCGAGCCAAGGACTTTCTCGCCTGCAGTCTAGGAAACTATTGAAACCTGCTTCTGCTGCTGCTGCTTCTTTCCACTGTTTATAAGGCCAGGATGGCTGCACATGTTCAGGGTCCTCCCAGGGCGACAGAAGCAGTGGCGCACAGAGCGCGGGTCTCGGTGTACCTCACAGCTTTGGTTGATCACTGGAGGTTAGTTATTTATTGCCTCTTCCCAGGGACACGGACATTATAATTTCTGATTTTTTTTATCGGGTTTTACAAATTTACATTTCAAATGTTATCTCCTTTTCCCAGTTTCCCCACTAGGAACCCCCTATCCCATCGCCCCCCTGCTTTTATGACGGTGCTCCTCCAGCAACCCACCCACTCACTCCTGCCTCCCTACCCTGGCATTCCCCTATACTGGGGCATTGAGCCTTCACAAGACCAAGGGCCTCTCCTCACATCAATGCCCAACAAGGCCATCCTCTGCTACACATGTGGTTGGAGCTATATGTACTCTTTGTTTGGTAGTTTAGTCCCTTAAGCTCTGGGGGTCTAGTTGGTTGATATTGTTGTTCTTCCTATGGCGTTGCAAACCCCTCCAGTTCCTTCAGTCCATTGGGGACCCTGTTCTCAGTCCAGTGGTTGGCTGTGAGCATCTGCCTCTTATTTGGTTTTCTAAGCAGAATTGTAGCAGCTTTTATAATGATTCTTCTCTGTGCAGGGGAGTTGGCTGTATCTTTGTTGAGATGATCCAAGGAGTTGCTGCGTTTCCGGGAATGAAAGACATTCAGGATCAACTGGAACGGATATTTCTGGTAAGTTCTGTGCAAAGTGCTTCTCAGAAAAATGTGTTTCTAATTAGTTACTTAGAGACTTAATGAACTACTGGAAGTATATTAAACGATATGTTTGTCCATTGTTGCATTGGATTCTAGTTTTTTTGTTTGTTTGTTTTTAAGAAGCAGGGTGTTCTTTTAAATTGCCATATGTGGATAAAATGATAAAACAGTAAGAAAAAGTGAGATACAGGACATCCTATATAACAGTAGGCTGTACACGAACACACAGGAGTAACAACTCCATCTTTCAAAATGGAGGCCACCTACGCACCATCCTCCATGCGGGTTCTGTGGGCTTTGATCGCTGTCTTCAACAGTATTGAATATAGAGAACAGCAGGTGAAGAGGGCGTGGTCGCCTCCCACAGCAGACAACTAGGCAAAACCTGCCTCGATCAGGTCTTTAAGATGGCTCTCCATGAGAAGTCACATGGTGGGCATGTCCCCTGAGGTGATCTGAGGAAAATAGCACCTCACCTTGCTCATCTTGTTCCTCAAACCGTAAGTCTGTTCAAACTGTGAAGTAGGTACTACATGGATCCAAATCGAAAGATATTTTACAAGATCACGGACTCATACTCTTGAAAACTTGCTGGTGTCATCAAAAACAAGGGATGTCTGAAAGACTATTGTAATCCAGAGTAGAAGCTGGGAGCATATGACAGCTCAGAGTCATGGAGCCTCATGGGCAGACTCCTGGAGTATCAAAACTCAGTGAAGAAAAATTAGGGAAATCCACACGAAGTGTGGGATTTAGTCACTGTCCATGTACCAGTGTGTGCTTTTAGCTGTGGCAAGTGTTCTGGGTACAGATTTAACAAGAGGCTTTACAAGCTTCAGATGCTCTTGTAGCAACTACTTTAACCACTGAGCCATTTCTCCCTGAGCCCTTCCACATATTCTGTGAGTGTTTAAAGTAATTGAAGAGGTATAGTTTATGTGTTGTCTATATCATGCTAAATCATATATAAATTTCTAACCTTCAGATTTGCTTAACACCCAGCTATGATCACTACACCCCTCAGCTACCTTCAAAGACTATTCTTAAGTTTCTAGTTAGCTTTTAATACAAACCCTGTGAAACAATGATTATATAACACTTTAGAGTTTTAAAATTTGTTTTATGCAAAAAAAATTACTTCCTTGTATGTAAGATAGTAAGTAAGGTTAAAGGTGTGTGAATTTTAACCTTAGCACTTGGGAGGCAGAAAAACAGAAGGATCAGGATATCAAGGCCAACTTTGGTCATGTGGCAAGTTCAACGTTTTGAGGTATCAAAAACAAAACACAATAAATTAATAGATGAGAGCACCTTAAAATAGATTAGTTTTTCAGGACATTATTTCAGAATGAGTTCATAGTAAACCCACATCATTATATGAGTGAATTATATGATAAGGCAATAGAACTAAGGAAATGAGTTTCCCAACAGCAGAGTCTTACTGGAAATGTTTGTATAATACAAATAATTTATATCAGGGAGCATTTTTTGGGGATTTTTTTTTTCTATATGGAGATTTAGTTCCCAAATCTTAATTTTATGGCAATGTCTTTTTAATTTTATGGGTATTCAGAGACCTTTGAGCCATAGCAAAGCTTTTAATAAGCCAGAGAAATAAATCACTACAAATTTCCCATGGGACCTTTGATGCGCCAGGTCACGATTTGCTCTTTTTAAAACACAAAGATCCGTGAGTGCAGATATCCATCATGACCGCGGGAAAGCATTGCTTCATTTCCCACAGACACTTGATACACATAATGCTCTATAAGATGAAATGTCCTGTGATAGTTTGGAGTTGAAGATCATGCTTTCTGGAAGATGGCTAATTTAGAAATAAATGACAGTATATTCTGCTCTAAAGAATTAGAAAAAAAATCTAAAGAAGTTTGGGAACTTTGGACATCAAATGTTGTAGTCTTAAATATTTTATATTCTCCTCAGCACTGTTGATATTTGCAAATGTAGCTATATAGCATGTTAAGGAAGCCCCACTTAGGGTTTGTTGAGCATTGGATAAGGACACTGGAGAAACTCAATAAGGTGGAATTAATGGGGGAAATCCTCTTCCTCAGCAACCTTTGTATCTGGCCTAAATACGAATGGCTACTAAATGGGAATTAAATCCCCTTCCGTGGGCATCTACTAGAATCTGCCAGAACCTCTCTTACAAAGTGATGTTTGTATTCTGACCTCTGATAAAGCATCACCAAGGAGACAATCAACTTTGAAAGTCTTGAAATATCATATTATTTGGTTTGTTTTGTGCCTTAATATCGGGATTAAGCCCATTCACTTGCCTGTAAACTGTATGTTAAAAGGTGGTTGATAACCTTTGAGTGCAAAATTATTACTGTGTAACCAAAGATGGTCATTATAATTACTTCCCACATACTGAGTCTTTATTAAAAATGTACAAGGCAGCAAAGATCAGTCAGAGAAAGCCTTTCTGTCTTCTTTTGTGCATTCTTCTTTTGTAGGAGAGAGCAGGTCACATTTTTAACAAACCCAATTAATTCATTTTCAGAGCACCTCAAGTGTGTTGGTGCACAAGGCAAGCCGACGAAACCTGCAGTTTCCCATTAAATCATTTTCCTTCAATTCATGACGGTCATATGCAAGATGGGAAGACAGGTAGTAGAATTTTTGCAGGAGCCGAGCTATTCAAAGCACATGGAGGTGCATGTGCATATTTACCGAGTTTCTAACGAGCAGCCTTGCTGGTTTAGGGGAAGAACGGTTTGTTTCCATTCCATCAGCATGGCCTATTCTAAAATATAACACGATGTGTTCTGTTCACCTCCATTAGCTGTAACACACCAGCAACAGATAGGTTCATTTAGGTGAGAGGCAAAAAAAATCACAACTAGTAAAAAGAATTTGTCTTCTGAACACA
This sequence comes from Micromys minutus, assembly GCF_963924665.1. NCBI lineage: Eukaryota > Metazoa > Chordata > Mammalia > Rodentia > Muridae > Micromys > Micromys minutus. The sequence goes on from NC_137958.1 coordinate 28,055,457, forward strand.
TTGTTCTGGCTTGAGGAAAAGAAGCCCTCGTGATAGGACCCTGGGAATATGTCTCTCCCTTCTAAACAGCTGAGCAAATGGCAAAGGACGCGCGCACAGCTGTCAGAATCCTTGGCAGATGCTTCTGGGTTTCTGTGGCTCACGGCCCAGAGTACAGCAGTGCTGAGAGGGGGTTGTGGGGGCACATGGTTCTGTTTTACAGGCCTGTTCTTTGAATGCCAATAAACCTGACTGTCTCACCCATCGCTGCCTGCTAGGTCTCCAAGCCTGCCGTGGAATGTCATCTGCTAGCTGTTAACCTATTGTGTGTTATTTGATGGTTACATTGGTTAAAATATTTCCCATCATCAGCTTATGTGTCAGTCAAGATTTAAATGTGTGTGTGTGTGTGTGTGTGGACGGGTGTGCACAAGTGCATGAGCACACTCACATGTGTGTGCAAGAAAAGAAAAAAGAAAAAGGCCCATTTAACTTTAAAGTGTCGAGATACTTGCTTAAGCGTCCTTGTTTCTATTTGAACAGACTGTAAAGAAACAGTCTGGTTGCTGTCCTTTTGCACTTGTTGTGGCTGTTTCCAGGGTAATAAGAATGGAAACCTAATCCTGTGGCTGCCTAATGGGCTAAGGACACCGTGCAGAATGCACGGGAAAGCGGATACCGTGTTTTTGGCGAGTGACTGTAACAGTTGAGTCATGGCGGAATGTTGGCTTCAGAGACATGTACCTTCGTTATTGTCACTGTTTAACCTCAGGCATTTTCACTGAGCTGCTTCAGCTCTTTCCTGCTAGTTCTAAGGGCAGCGTGGTGTAAAAGAATTGCGCACTGTGGTGACATCCATGGAGAATATGGCCACAGCTATCAGGATGGTTGAGCACAAGAACCTTTAGAAATGTACTTCCATTCTTGGTGGGACTGCACACTGGTACAACCGCTCTGGAAATCAGTCTACTGGTTCCTCAGGAAAGTGGACTTAGTACTACCTGAGAACCCAACTATACCACTCCTGGGCATATACCCAAACTATGCTCCAACAAATAACAAGAACACATGTTCAACCATGTTCATAGCAACCATATTTATAATAGCCAGAAACTGGAAACAAACCAGATGTCCTTCCACAAAGGAATGGACACAGAAAATGTGGCACATTTACGCAGTGAAGTACTACGCCACTATTAAAAACAATGAATTCATGAAATTCTTAGGTAAATGAATGGATCTAGAAAATATCATCCTGAGTGAGGTTACCCAATCACAAAAACAAACAAAAACCCACCCATGGTATGCACTCACTGATAAGAGGATATTAGCCCAAAAGCTCGTAAGACTTATGATACAATTCACAGACCACATGAAGCTCAAGAAGAAGATGACCAAAGTGCGAATGTTTCAGTCCTTCTTAGAAGGGGGAACAAAAATATTTACAGGAGGAAATACTGAGAGGAAAAAAGCAGGGGTGAGCTAAATGGGTTCAGTTCTGTTTTGTAATTGTTACCTATTTTATTTGTGTGTGTGTGTGTGTGTGTGTGTGTGTGTGTGTGTGTGTGTGTGTGTGTGTGTTCAGACACATGCATGCCACAGAGTACATGTGGAGGTAGGAGGACAAGTCTCTAGAGTCAGTTTTTTTCTTTCTGCCATAAATGATCATCAGGCTTGGAGTTAAGTACATTCACCTCTTGTTGACCAAAAATTTTAACTCTAAAAATGTATGATTTTGAAAGATTAGGCTTCTGGCTGGTGGATGTTTAAAGAAGACATTTGGGGGGTGGGTGGGACTCAGGAGACAATCACTTAGCTCTGGGATAGGGACAGCAGAGTAGACACAGTATGTGTGCACAGCAGGTTCTTTCAGGACTGGTGATGGCTAAAATCTTATTCCCACAAGAAGACAATAAGAAAATAAGGAGACGCTGTACTTCAGCTGCTGCTGTGGGAGACACTGGCCTGTTTACCATGTTCTGGTGCAATCTATGGAGGTGGTACTTGTTGCTGGAAAGGGAGTAGGCAGAAGGCATGAAGATACTAGGGATGCTAGCATTTCAACCAGAAATGAATAGCTCGTGACAGTGAGGTTAGTGGGGCGCTGAGAAAAGGCCATATTTGGAACTTCTGAGCATATACTTGTAGGATGCTAGATTGGTAGAGCCAGGCTACAGCGTGTTCGTCATGTTAGCAGGCCATGAAATGTGGAAAGACTGAGTATCTGAGAGATGGGTCAGAAGAAAGGTCTGATGTTACCCTGACTACTTTTAAGTCAATATTTACCTGTTTTATGATACATCATAGATATTTTCCTTTTATTGAAAAAATGATTTTTTTCTCATATAATATATCCTAACTATGGTTTCCTGTCCCTCTACTCCTCCCAGTTCCAGCAAACCTTCCCTCCCAGCCAGATCTACACCTCTTCTGTATCTCACTGGAAAACAATCAGGATAATTAAAATAAAAACTAAATAAAGGCTAATAGGTTAGAATAGGACAACACGAACAACCAGAAGAAAAAGAGCCCAAGAGAAATCAGAAGAAAGAGACCCACTTGCTGGCATACTCAGGAATCCTACAAAAACACTAAATGGACAACCGTGTGTGTGTGTGTGTGTGTGTGTGTGTGTGTGTGCGTGTGTGCGTGTGTGTGTGTGTGTGTGTGTGTGTGTGTGTGTGTGTGTATGTGTGTGTGTGCACGAGCACACTTTTATGTATACTAAAAAAGAGAAACATCATGACATGGCATGATACAAAGAACCATCTAAGGTGCCACTGAGTTTGTTTTCTACTGCCCATACGCTGCTAGTCAAGCAGCTGCCCTTAAGTGTAATCGTTTTCCCCACTGAGAGTCCCTTGGAGGAAACTAACTTTTATTTACAAGTGGTTATTAATCGGATGGGGGCCTCTATCCACGTCTCCTTTTGGCTCTAGGACCCCGTCTGGTGCAGACCTGTGTGGGCCCTGTGCATGCTACCTGGGTCTTGTAAGCTTATATGTAGAGATGTTGCTGATTTTAAGGGTTATACTTGGTGTCTTCTACCCTCTGGCCTTTTACATTCTTCCTGCCTCCTCTTCCGTGGAGTTCCCTGAGCCCTTTCCAGGAGGAATTCCTTGGAGACAACCTGTTTAGGGTTGAGTGTCCCAAGCTTCCCCACTCTCTGCGTGTCTGGCTGTGGGTCTCTGTATTTTTGTTGATCTGCCATAGGGGGAAGCCTCTCTGATGATGATGACCGAGTTAGGTACTGATCTGCTTCCCTGGCTGAAGTGTTGTCGTAAATATTTTGAAATGATGTAGTTTAGAGTGTTTGCAAATGATGCTGGAGAATAAGGAAGGGTTAGCTGGTAGGTCAGAGTATTGCAAAAAAAAAAAAAAAAAAGCCAGATAGAATGTGAGGGTAGATGGTGCCTTTAAAAGAGGAGTGGATACTTAAATAATACTGTAGAGTGTAATGAAGAGATTCAGAAGTATGATCTCAGCCTCTTATTAATGAAAGGGAGGAGTGCTTCCAATGAGCCATGCAAATGAGTGATACACTGATGGAATGTAGAATACTCTCTTAGCTCAGGAACAGTAACACACAATAATTGTTAACTAAGCAGTGACCAAGACAGGAGGTGGTTGCTAACCGCCTTTTGAGATCTTTTGTTGATTTGAGACATTGTTATAGAAACATGGTTTTGTTCCCGGTTTTAAAATTAATAGCTTGTTAATTAATATGAATATTTGTATTTAATTATTATTAAGTAGTTAATTATTTTATTATTAATTGATATGGTTATTCTTCGCTTAAACAAATGTACTTCCATTTTGTATTACATATAAAATAATATATAACATGTACCATTTTGTCAATACAGAGATGTATTATGTTATATAGCTATTTCCCTATTCCATTTGTGTCCCCTCCTCTAACCAATCCAAAACTGTGTGCTTTTAATCGACACCAATGATTTTACAGATTCACCTTTGCTATCTTGAGTACCTCAATTAAGGCTTTCTTGGGAAGTTCTGAAGTTTGATGAGAAGCCCTGGCTAGTGCTGGTTGGAACAGGTAAACTGGCCAAATACTTCGGCTTCTCTCTGTAGAGCTGTGGTTATGTCTAAGGTATCTCTCCCACTCGACTGACTTAGACCTTCTAACAACACAGTGGCTGGGCTCTAAGAGTAGGTATCCCAAGGAAGCAGATGAACATACTGTGACTTTCTTTACTCAACCCTGAAAGTCTTACAGTCACCCTCTCTCTTTTGAGCAAAGCAGTCATATATCTCTCCCAAAGTCCAGAAAGGACATTGACTTCAATTTTAGGAAAGAAGCATCTCAAAATAATGGGTCCATTTTTTTTAATTGCTATACTGACTATTTCAATTTTCATTAAATCATGTCAGGCTGGTAGACAACTTTTTAGGGAGACATCTGTCAGCCATCGATTCAAACTCCTGGTTTCATTTCCATTGATCCAAGACTCACTGTTGCCGTCACCAAATGTGAGCGTGTGAATTGTCACTTCACTGTTTCCAGTCCACAGGGCACCTCCTTTGCTCACCATCCTTTCTTCCTATTTGCACAAGCGAGCTCACAGAGATACTGCTCTGTTGGGACACACACATCGGAGGAGATGGTGACACCTTGTAAAATCACAGGATGTTAAGGGATTGTCCTATAACTCAAATTCTGTCTTTCAGGGCTTTTCTTTTCTGAGTTTGTAAATATATGTCCACAGGCAAGGGAGGTGGCGTCTCTGTCCCTAAAAACATAACATGGTGTGTGTGTGTGTATGTGTGTGTGTGTGTGTGTGTGTGTGTGTGTGTGTGCAGGCAGCTTCGGAGATGGTTCCCCTTGAGCTCCAAACACTGGGTTGAATCTAATGGCTTGTTTCTAGTGGGTAGACTATGCAGTTGTATAGTATGTATACAACTGTATATATGCACTGGTCAGATAAGTTATAAAGAGATTGTTACTTCTGAGGCTGGAGAGATGGCTCAGCAGTTTGAAACCCTTTCTGCTTTCAAAGGACCAGGGTTCTGTTCTCATCATTCACTTGGTCACTCACAGCCACTCTGACTCCAATTCCAAGAAGCCATCTCCTGACCTCCACCTGCACAAGAAATGCACATACATGTAGGTAAAATACTCATACACATAAAATTAAACAATTTTTTTAATTTGGTATTTTAAAAAAAATGTCACTGAGAAAACCAAGATTCCTAATCAGCCCAATCCCGCCCCATACTTACTATCTCTTGCATTACTTGATTAATAATTGTTTGCCACCTTGATTTTTTTTACTTCCCTTTTCTTCTTGTCCTAAAGAGTTTACCCTTCTCTCTTGGCTATTAATCTTTTCATAAAGAACAGCTTCACTTAAAAGGGACCTCCAGTCATCTCCTGCCCAAATCTCTGCAAGGAAACAGATCCTCCTCAAACCCTTTTATCCTTGCCTGATCTCTCGAGTCACATTATTAGATAGCTTGATAAAATTCAGCGGCTGTTTGATTAAAATTCATCTTATACAATAATCTACCTGAATCATTGGAGCGTGTCCTTTAGAGAGCAGTTTCTATCTACATCAAGTTAACAGGCTACTTGACCTTGGAGGTGACTAATCCTCCATCTCTCTTGTCTTCCATGGTAGCCATGCATCTTCCAGACTGTGTGTGTGCCGTGGCTAAGAGCATGCCTTCCAGAGTCTCTTTGTAAGTTTAGCTGTGCTGGAAATGTGTTAAGAAGTATAGAGCATAAATGTGCCAGGATAGGTTTTTCTCTTAGCACAGAAAGTAATCTAAACAAAGGTTTCCTCATGGTGTTTTAATAGCTGTATTATGCGCTGTGTCCCTGGTTCTCAGTCTCTGCCCTGGAATTTATCTTCTCCAAGAAAAGGTCAAATATCAGGATTAGCACACTTTATCATTCATGCTCGCCACTCCCTGGTGACCATGGAAGAACTGGCTGAGGGATTGTATCAGTTCCTTTTCTGTTGCTATGATAAAATGGGACAACCAACAGAAGAGTTTATTTTGCCTTATGGTTCTGAGGGGGGTGTCCATAATAGCCATGAAGGCACAGAGTGCAGAAGGAGCAGATACCTACCTAGCTGATTATGTTTCAACAACACAAAAGGATCAGAGGGGAAGGGGATGGGAGGATGGGAAGGATGGTGGGAATAAGTCTATAAACCCCAAAAGCCCATCCCCAGTGACATGCTCCTTCTAGCAAGGTCCACCTCCTAAAGGTTTCATAACCTTCCCAAATAGTGACACCAACTGGGACCAAGTATTTAAACATAGGAACCCGTGGGGGAAAGGGGCATTTCTCATTCACACCACCACAGGGACACATCCTGTGCTATCCAGCCTTTGTGCTTAACAGCTGCATATGTGTCTAAACACAATTCATCATTCTAAATACTAGCAATGGCTCCTGTCCTGCAATGAAGTTGTTGGAATCCCCGGCTGGGAGTCCCCTCTCCATCACCTGTAGTAACTGCATAACCTGCCTGCTACTTCCTTTAACTTCTTCTGTCACACTGCACTTATGGTTGCTACTTTTATTCACTTATTAGGTTACTTTGTGTGTTGCAGGCACTGGTGTTTACCTTAACACCATAGTGTTACACTGTGTACATTCATAGTAACTCATAGATTTATGGAGTGGCCAGTGCAATTTCTTAAAACTTATTTTCAATCTACATATTCATCCATTCATTCATGTGTTTGTTTGTTTGTTGGTTGGTTGATTGATTGATTGATTGATTGATTGTGACACTCCCTGGCCTCAATATGTAAGCTCTAACTTAGCCCATTCTTGTCTCCTAATCTAGCCCATAATTGTCTCCTACTACCTAATCTCTTGAGAAATGAAATGATAGATTGGAGCCATTGTGACCAGCTGTCTTTGCTCTTTGTGAAAATGCATACTTTGGTGAATTATGTAAAGTGACTTTAGGAAGCACATAAAAATTTTAAAAGACTTTCTTCCTTTCCACTTTAAAAAAAATTAGATGTGAGTTGTTTTTTTTTGGTTTTTCCATTTTGAGTTCCTGGTTCTAATAACATCTAATCATAAACAGATAACATTTAACATTCAGATGCAGAGTAGAACAAATTACTATCAATTTAGTCTAAGCAAAATTCAGTTTGGAAGTGTTTCATGTTTGCCAGGTGGAAAGCAAACAGCTAAAAGGTGTGGCTGAACCCCTTTTTGAAGAATAATGTTAGACTCCTTTCTTGAGCCTCTTCACACTCATGACAAATGAAATATAGCTCACATCTCATGTAGAATAGTGATGTGTGCACATCACATATTGTGTACTTCCAGCATTTGGGTCAACCTATTCATCACTTGGAACTATGATATGCTCAATTTATACTTTTTAACGATATTTGCAAAGTTTCCATACAATTTTTTGTTGAAAAATTTTTTTCTTTTGGAAAGAGTGCTACTCTGAAGTAATTAAGAAGCTACAATTATGGGGACATTGACTCTAACTATATATTATTTACAAATTTTTTTCCTTATAGCAATACTCTGTTTCAGAGATAAAGGAACTGTAGAGAACATTCGGTCTCATAATTCTGTTCTGTCTGATATACCACAATGCTGAATTGGATACAAAATGATAAATGTACTAATGTTAGAGAAATTACAACCATATTCCTAGCCTGTAGAAGCAAATGTAAGATAATGTCTGTTCTTTCCAAATGGGGAAGTTCAGTTTTTGCAATAAATTTAAAAATATTTATGGGGATTCTCTCTGTATATCTTCCCCTCAGTTTTCCAGTGGTCTTAAAATTATATATACTCAAAGAAAAAAGGATGTTATCTATAATAAATTGCAGAAAAATAGCATTCACGTAGTTCATTATCTTCTGAGCTGATGGTCTCTTCTTCCATTAAGTGAGACCTGACATGGACAGGAGTCGACACTTGGACAGTGAAAATATTTTTGCCTGCTATGGTAAGGGTGGGGGAACTCAAGGGCCATAAATACTAATCGCTAAACTGAAAGAACCAAGATTGTAGCTATGAGTACAAATTGAGGCATCCAAAGCATGTGTTCAGTGTAGATGAGATGGCTCTATCCCGAAGCCAATGATGTGAGTTCAATCTTCTTAACCCACAGGGTGGAAAAAGAAGTGGACTTCCACTGCATGCTGCTTGGCATGTATATGCCCTCTGCCTTTGTCATACACTAAATAAATGAATGTGGTAGTAGTAGTAGCAGCAGCAGCAGCAGCAGCAGCAGCAGCAGCAGCAGCAGCAGCAGCAGTAGCAGTAGCAGCAGCAGCAGCAGCAGCAGCAGCAGCAGCAGCAGCAGCAGCAGTAGCAGTAGCAGTAGTGATACAACTCTATTGTCTCTACCCTGGGGCAGATCTTGGGATGGGAGAATATTACTGGTGATTGTTCTTCCTTGCTGGTTAACTTGCTGTGAATTGGCTGAAATACAGCATGAATTTTTGTTTGCACAAAAATACAAATGAATATTTGTTGGCACAGACCTGCATCACCCTTACTTCCCAAAGAGGAAGAGATGCTTGGCCACATTGTCACTCACACAAAACTCGGTTAAATTAATAGAAAATAGTGCTTTGCACTATTTGGAGTTATAAGATCAGAATGTTCTATTTTTTTCAAATAGAAGTGCTTTTGTGACCCACTTATATTATTAGAGATAGTCAATTATCATCATTAATGTTTTAACATTGTTGTTGTTTTGTTTGTTTTGAGACAGGGTCTCAGATAAAAAAGGCTAGCCTCAAGCTTGTTGCCTCTATATTACAAATATTGAGACTGCAATTCTGTAGAACACTTTATCCTTTTAGCATTTTTTAAAAACTTATGAGTGAGCCCCACAACTCATAGCTTTGATTTCCCCACAAAATATAAACTTCTTTGACTTCTGGTTTCCAGAGTGATCATTTTGTTTATGAAAATGTTAAAAACAACAGAAAACCTGGAGAATTAATTTGGAGGGTTTGTTTTGTTTTGTTGACATTATTGAACAGTGGAGTTGTAGGTGTGGAAAGAGTAGGAAAACGGAGGAGGAACAGAGATTGGAGCAAGAATCAAGATGAAGCCAGAGAAAGCAGACCTGGATCCTGGTGGCCATAATTGGCAATAAGTAGAAAGGAATATTTTAAGGGATTTTTATAGGTCTTTTATCTCCTGTAGAAGGGCTGTTTGTATCTTTGTCCATTTTATGTAATCTTATGGTATAGAGGGTTCGTTGATTGAGATTGTAATATATAAACCTATATGTAAAGCTATCGGGCCTCGAAGTAATGTTTGTGCCAAGCAGAGGGATAAAGAAACATGCAGGGACAGAAACACCAGGGCAGCTGGAGTGAACCACCTGGGAAGGGACTGCCGTAGAGAGTGCAGCTCATGGACCGAGTGACAGAGTCTATACCCTCGGCTCTAAAATAGAGTATCATCCACGGAGTGATATCGCAGGGGCTGATAATGGGTGAAGCCATCTTTTAAAATATTTACTACAACATTGTTTTAATAAGGCAACTGCTTCCTGTCAATTTGCACAAAAAGTTACTGACCTAAATAAAGTCTGAGAACTGCTTTCCACCCGCTTGCTATGCCCACGGCTCAAGAACTGATTTTGGCAAATGAAGAGCGATTAGTGCTCAAGCCTTATGTCTTCAGTAGATTACTTCAACCTTTCAGTCAGCATCTCCCCATCTTTTCTCATGTGATCCTCCCAAGATGCAGTCATGCTATGCTTCTCCATGGTGCTCAATCAGTGTTTGTTGTTTCTGCTGATGTCAGCCAGGCCTGATATGCCAGGGCTTTTGCTTATAGCACTGAGATCACATCCAAGAACGCTTGAAGAGGGGCGTGGCTGTGATGAGAGTCATAATGGCGTCAGTCATTCTTTAAGATGTTGCTGTTGTGACTGAATTATTTATTCCTTCCATATATGGTATTCCATATATGGTATATTCCATTGGTATTTTGGCAGTTGTTCTGAGCTTCAGGACAGCCTTCAGCGATTCTTAGGATATGTTTCAGAAAGATAAACAATGAAAAATTTGTCTTAAGAGGTTCTTTAACTGTTGCTGAATTTTTTTTTTTTTTCTGTCAAAAGTACCAACTCTACATTCCTAAGAGGCTCAGCCAGGCTTTGGTAGCAGGCTAATTGAGAGATGTGTAATTGTGGCAAACAGAAAGAGGGGAGATTTTGTCAGTGTGGTTGCACTGGATAAATGAACACATGGGGTGAGTCCAGCAGCTACAAGCTCTCTTCCAGTCAGTGATGTGAGCTTGGGTTTAAGAGGAGAGAGAGTCAGAGCAGAGGGGTACGAAATATTTAGCTGGTGATGGTGTGGTCTAATGATCTGTCTGACTCTACGAAGTGTCCCCTACAAGTCAGTCCCGGCACCTCTGTTTCTTATGAGATGATTATTTCTAGTCTACAGTAGAGCCTCATGGTGGGGAATAATAGCCTCCAGGCTCCTGTTGCTTGGGGACAGTTTGAGTCCAAAGTTGTAAACGTGGTTATCCATCAACCTGTTGTTTCTGAGACTGAAGATGACTCAAGAGGAGACAGGCTCACACCGTCCATCCCAGCACTCACTCTGGAGGCAGAAGTAGCGGGATTTCTGTGCGTTCCAGACCAGCTTGGTCTACATCAGAGATACTTAATAAGGTTCAGGCCATCCAGAGATACTTAATAAGACCCTGTCTTTAAAACTTTTTAACAACAACAACAACAACAACAACAACAACAATAATAATAACAGCAGCAGCAGCAGCAGCAACAACAACAACAACAACAACAACAACAACAACAACAACAACAATAATAATAATAATAATAATAATAATAATAATAATGTTTTCAAAAAGACCGAGTCAGCATGGAGCCAGAAATAGATAAAATATGGTAAGCTTGTCAGGGCATCAGTGTCTTCAAAACCCTCTAATGGGTAGCATTTCCACAAAGGCTGCCATGTTTAGAGTCATCCTTTAAAGAGCCTGTGAAAGGGACTGACCCAGAATGCTGCTATGTGTTTCAGGAAGCCATCAGATCAGCATATTAGCTTACAGGATTACACACTGAAAAAAAAAATCAATGGGTTTCTCAATCTCTTCAACCTAGATTTTTTTTTTTCAGAATATATAACTGAATCAGCAAGCAGAAATATTGCTTCAGCCAGTTGTTGCTATCGATTTTCGTTGTAGTCTTGGGATCTGAAAACTCGTGAGATTAATATTTCCGTCTGTGCTTTTCAGCAAGTTTGGGTTAAAAATGCTTCCCTTTCACTCCCTTTTCTCTTGTTTTAGTTCATCTATTTATGACAACATTTTATCACAAGAAAATTGGCTTTTAAATATGGTAGAAACACAGTGCACTGTCTAGGTTGACAGATTAATTTCCTTCTTTATCCCCTGTGGGAAGCCTGGTAAGAATTTGAAGACTCATCTTGGCTGGTAGCTTACCCCTATGTCTGTGTGTTCTACCAATAATAATAATAATAATAATAATAATAATAATAATAATAATAATAGTAATAATAATAATAATAATAATGAAAAAATGAATTTTATCCCTGCTACTGTTTCTCGGGGTATATAGCTTTGATAATGCCAGCCTGTCATTTTGGATAAAAGATAAGACATTTACTTGGGAAGGAAAAAAGAAATCAAATGATGAAATTCTCTTTGTGGTATGTTGTAGCCAAACCTGCTAGATAAATGAGAATGGAAATAAGCTTGAAGGAACCTCCAATAATGGCTCCATTTCTTGATTTTCTTCTTTTGTTGGGAAAGGCAGTGTTTTTTCTCAGAGTTGAGCATTCATATCTTTTTATCCCTTTACTCTGTCCATCTCCTACTTAGGACACAATCCTGCTGAACACTCGGGAGGAAAACTAGGATATACTCAGTAAGTCGTGCATTCATCTCCTGGCCTTGTCCACAGAACAAAGTTGGCTGACTTGAATACAATGCATTATCTCTATTAAAATAACATGACCATAATGTGCTAACTGGCAAGAGCTTAAGTCTGATAGAGATATTAAGAGACACCCTTCTGTGTGTTGTGCAATGTTTAAAGACAAGGGAACAGAAACTGATGCAGTTGGACCACTTGTCATATAGGTATGGAGCTCAAGATTCCAGAGGATGAAAATTTGTAAATATGGTAATAAACATTTTTTAAAATTTTTTATTGGATACTCTGTATTTACATTTGAGATGTTATCCCTTTCCATTTGCCCTGCTGCCATCCCCCTTCCCCCACCCCCATTTGCCATCATGAAGGTGCCCCTTCCACCTCATTGCCTTGGCATTCCCCTACATTAGGGAAACATGCCCTCCCTGGACCAAAGGCCTCTACTCACATTGATGCCAGACACTGGTGGTACCTTTAGCTACATATGCAAGTGGATCAATAGGTCTCTCAATGTGTACTCAAAGGTTGGTGTTTTAGTCCATGGGAGGTTTGGAGTGTTTGGTTGGTTGATAATGTTCTTCTTATGAGGTTGCAACCCATTTCAGCTCCTTCAGTTCTTTCTTTAGCACCTTCATTGGGGTTCCCATATTCAGTACCATGGTTAGCTGGAACCATACTCAGATGTATCTGTATGACTCTGACAGAGTCCCTGAGGAGGCAAGTCTATCTGATTTCTGCCAGTAAGTACTTCTTGGCATCAGCAATAGTGCTTGGATTTGGTGGCTGCATATGTGGTGGATTCCCTCCGTGAGGCAGCCTCTGAATGATCTTTTATTCAATTCCTGCTCCTCTATTTGACCTTGCATTTCTTCCCATGAGTGTTTTGTTCTCCCTTCTAAGAAGGACTGAGGCATCCCCCATTTTGGCCTTCCTTCTTTAAAGAAAAATCTTACAACAGAATTTCTACACCTATAGAATGAGGTTAAAATATACGTAGCTTTCAAGAAAGAGGGGGAGCAGCTGTAGTAGTGAAGTTCCTTTTTTTAAAAAAATATTTTATTAGTATACATTCTTCATGTATGTCTGTGTGATGGTGTCAGATCCCCTAGGGAGTTGTAACCTGCCATGTGGGTATGGGGGATTTGAACCTTGGTCCTTTAGAAGAACAACCAATGTTCTTAACCTCTGAGCCATCTCTCAAGTCACCTGTGAAGTTCCTTTTTAAATATAAAATTTCACTAATAATCTCCAGAGACTTCTAAATCCCACCTTTTGGACTCCTGTCCCTACCACGCAAATGAACAGTGAGGGAAACAAGCTCTGCCTGGAAGATCCCATGAGAAGCACTGGAATGGTCCGGCTTTCTCCACCATATTTAAATCTTGGTCTTGATATCTCTAAGCGTTTGAAATTAGAGGTGTAAAGTCCCAGGAGTGTCTCAAAACATAGTCTCCAGGAAAGTGTCTATCATAACTTCCATTTGGTATCATAGTCCTTCTAACTGTCTGTTAATCCAGTCAACCATGCTGCATTCGTACGCACTATGACCTCATAGCATTATAGCTTGGCGTCTCTTTTACTAAGGCTAATGGTTAAGTAACAAATGTTTATGTCTACCCGAGGCTGTTTATTCTGATAGGACTCCAGATGAAGAGATAAAGAAGACGTTGGCCCTGTATCCCAGGGCCTCCCATTTTAGCCAGTGAGAAAGCCCAGAAAGTATGTTAGTATAGCACATGGTAATAACACTATGGCCTACTTAGTAATCCATCCTCTTCATCATTTCTTCTGATGTATCTCACACACACACACGCACACACATCCTCACATTTGTTCTTCACATCTTAGTAAACGGCAGTGCTCACTGAAACTAAAGCCAGCAATTTAAGAATCATTCTAAATTATCACCTTTTCCTTTTTTAACCCAGTGAACCGGACAGTTCTCCCCATTCTTTTCCTAAACTGGACGTTGACTTGGCCCACACTTCACCCTGCCTTTTTCTAAGAACCCCTTCTATCTCCTGTACGCACCACCTCAGCTCCTGTCCTGCCTTCGTGCCTGATCACTCTAGTTTTCACTGGCACCCAGCATGCAGGAGTTAGCCCATACATTTGTAGACTTGTGCATCTCAGAAAAGAGGATATCTTTCATCTGTGGAATGCTAACTGCTGGATGTCCCCAGGCTATGTTCCACATGTTATCCAGCCTTGGCATCTCTCATGCCCACAGCCTCTTGCTCTTTTGGGTACTGCCCTCTTTAGAAAACTACTCAAGAGCCTTTACTCAAGGACGTGGTCTAGAGGTTGCTTGCTTTCTCTCGTAAAGTTTTCTCCAGAGTTCTGCAAAATGATATGAGATCGTGACAAAATACTTCTACATGTTCAAAGAAAATTCCTGACGAGTTCCTGCCTAAAAGAGAAAAAAAAGACAATGGTTATAAGTAAACTTTCACATAGGGCGGTTATTCAGAATGTCAAATTATGTAAACAGACTTTAATAACTTTGTGTTGCACTTTGATTAAGATGTCAAACAGATTCTTCCAAGTACAACCCATCAGAATGGGTGACAGTCGGCTAAGGCAGTGCTTTGAAGTATGTTACAGCATTAAAAGCTTACACTGGGAAATGGAAAAGTTTGACATCAATGATTTACGCATCCATTCTATGAAGCAGGAGAAAAGAAGCTAATTAAATCAAAGGCAACGAGAGAAAAAAACAATAATAAATCTCAAAGAAGAGATACGAAATTGAAAGCAAAACTAATTGAAAGCATCAACAAAGTCATGAACACCCAGCCCCATGACTGAGAGAAAAAAAAAAACAACAACAAAAAAAAACAAAACAAAACAAAACAAAAAAACAACAGAAGAGAGGTATTCACAGAGCTGGGAAAGGAAAAGCAAAGGGCTGGATGGGACCCTGGAGGCTAGAGCTGGTTTACAGCTGCAGGTTGGAGACGGGAGGCTGGGAGTCACAAGCCTGTGCCCATGGCTAGCTTCTGGCAGGAAGCTGATGCTGGAGAGACCTGCAAGGCTGGAAATGGAACATCATTAGGTGACCAGTGCGCTGCTATGGTCTCCTTACCCTACATAGATCAGGCCAAAGTCCTTTCTTCTCTAGGGTCCCTTCCCCATCTTCTACCTGGTAAAACTGATGGCATGTCTTCTGGAAGGAGGGAAGTGTAACAGGGAGATGCTTGGGACTTAATGGCACTGGAAGCAGAAAGAGTTTGCAAAAGCCAACCAAGCAAACAAAAAGCTATACTGAGAGCAAGTCTTCTGGAAAGCAGGAAGTATAAAAGGGAGGTATTTGAACTTAATAGTATTGCACTAAAAGCAGAGATAGTTTTTTTTTTTTTTTTTTTTTTTTTTTTTTTTTTTTTAAATAACTTTTAGTTTCATGAACGTTCGCTGAAAATTTCAAAAGCTTTTTCTTCTCCAAACGCATGTGGATACATATAATGTTATTATTGACTACCAGGTGACAAAATCGGGCTTACATACCATGGGCTAATGGTAACAATTCTGTGTCAGGAAAGATCACAACTCCAGCTCAGCGGACTTGTGGTTAGGGAGCCATGGAATATAAATAATTCGAACTGAATTTGTTGCACTTGGATGAAATGAAACATTTTGGCAGAACTTTAAGGTCTAGGGTTTCACATTCCAGGGTGTGGCTGCAGTACCATTCTGACACAGAATTAGCATCTCTAATTAATGTTATATAAAACAGAGGCTGGGGAAACAGAGAACCATCAGGGATTGTTCCTTGTAAGGCAAATTGTATTTTTAGGACCAGCGTGGATTTTTCTTTTCGTCCACATGGCTCTCAGCAGATGGTGATGTGGGTGGCTGTGGTTTAAGATCTGAAGTAGTTCATAAAGACATCCAGTCTTATCCTTGTCCCACCCTGGAGCAGTGATGGCTCCAGGCTGGTCCAGACAGCTCTAAGCAGGATCGTGCCAGCAATCCTGTGGGTGGACCCTGCAGACAGGTAGTGCCCTGAACAGCAGGGTGGCTGGAGACAGCCTGCTTCTGCCTGCTGGCTGTGCTCAGAATGAGTACAGCCAGGCCTATTTCAATATGAAAAAGGAGCTTGGAGGTTTTCTCCCCATGGTATGCCTTAATTCTTAAAAAATGAACCCCAAGGCTGAAATCATCCTTCTCCAGAAGTTCCCACTTTGACTTATCCCTAATATTTCCTTCTACCTGCTGTAAAAGCTGCATCTGTCCAGTCTTAGGCTCTAGCAGGTGGGTCAGAGGAGTAATGGCGAGCAAGCCTTAGCGTGTGCTCTTATTTATAGACCGCAAAGAGCACATGGTCCCCTTGAGGTGAATCTCTCAGTATTAACACTTACGTCACCAGATTCGCTTTCTTAATTTGGTCACATCCCATTGTTGCTATTATATGTTCTCCAAATCAACAGACAGTCCACTTACATTCATTTGATGCCCTGTGTCCTTCAGTGTTCGTAACCTTGCTGTGTAGACAAGGCCAAGCTCGAACTCAGGGCAGTGCTGTGTGAGCCTCCAGCCTCAGCCTTCTGAGAGGTGGGATTTCAAGCACTCAATACCACGCCTGCAGATCTAGATTTCAGAGTATGTATTCCACAGTGTGTGTATGTGTGTGTGTGTGTGTGTGTGTGTGTGTGTGTGTGTATGTGTTGAGAAGCCAAGCTTCTTTAGCATGTTACAGTAATCCTTCGGAGCACCAAGAAAAAAAGCTCGTGCATGTTCTTGTTCCCATTCGGACAGTCAGTCCTAAGCAGTATATATTCGAGGGCTGTATCTGTGCTGATTTTCCAAAAAGTACTACACGAATTATTTCAGCTTGTTTTTATTCTTTTCCACACAATTCAGTCATGGATGGTTTTCTTACTCATTTCATATAAATCTTTGAATTTTGTTTTAGAAGCAGCTACAAGTCAAACTGGTCTACGCAGGGTTCTCCAGAGTCACAGAATTTAATGGGAAGTCTGTCTATCCATAGAAATTATCCGAATGACTTACCGGCTGCAGTCCAGCTAACCCAACAGTGGGCAGCTGTGAATGGGAAGGCTGAGAATCTAGTAGTTACTCAGTCCTATGAGTCAGTGTTTCATAGGTCTTCTGTCTAAGCTGGAATCCTGAAGAAGTAGGCTCC
Source organism: Micromys minutus (assembly GCF_963924665.1). Lineage (NCBI taxonomy): Eukaryota > Metazoa > Chordata > Mammalia > Rodentia > Muridae > Micromys > Micromys minutus. The sequence goes on from NC_137958.1 coordinate 28,072,494, forward strand.
AACAGATGTGCCGGCAAGTAAGTGCAAGCAGGCAGAAAGGAAGGAAGCCTTCCCTCTTCCACTGGCCTAATGTGGGCCTTCAGCAGAAGGTATGGCCCAGATTAAAGGTGTGTACCACCACACCTAAACCTAAGCTGTTCTTTACATGGAGCTTGCTCTGTCTCAGGCTGGCCTTGATTTTCAAGAGCTACTTTCCTTTGTCTTCTGGGATTAAGGGCATATACCACCTTGCCTGGGCCCAAACTTTTCCTGGCTGCAGTGCCTCAAGAGACAGGTCAAAGGCCTCTGTTTTCCAGCCCCAAGATCTGAATCACAGATGTGCCCTTCATTTCTGGACTGCAGTTCGTTCCAGATATAGTCAAGTTGACAACTGTGGATGGCCATTACAGTGGGTGAATAATTGTCCCTATTACTCCTGCAGATCTGGGTTATTTATTCTCCATCATCTCACGAGAAAGAACAAGCCCACTGGGTCAGCCCTCATGCCATCCAGAGCTTTTTAAATTAATCTTTTCTTTGCAGAAATGGCCCAGGACTGCTTGTGGCATCCCCAACATTTATACCTTTCTCAGATAATTCTCTAAAGCACTGGACTGGTTGGCACGCCCCATCAGCATACACCTTCCTATCCTGCATTTATGCCAGGGTTGTTGGCTTGTGGTTCCGTATTCTTGCCCAGCCCAGTTTTCTTTTTCAACATGCAGTGTGCCCACTTCTGCAGAAGTCTGTTTATGTCTCAGATAATTTTCCAGTGTAGCATGTTTCCCTAGAGAACAGTGTTCATCCCAGACCTTCCTGGGGCTTACTTCCTCACACACTGTGTTCGAGTGAAATGCGAGCTACATACTAAATGGAACAGGGTCAGTCTTCTTCATCCTGTGGAATAGAATACTGAGTTCTGATAGGCATCTTCTAAATACTCAGAACACTGCTAGACACATTTATAAAATGTATAATAACCAGACAACTGTTACCAGTAATTGGCAGTCAAACAAATCCGCCTCAGCTACAACCACCCACCACAGGAGCAGAATAAATGTTATTTTTCCCTTTTTTTTTTTTCTCTCTCCCAGATGAATAGAAGCCTCAGATTCATTTCAGCTGTATGGAATGAAAAAGCCTTCAAGCCACCACCTGTCAATAATCCCTTTTTTATTCCATAAAGACAATATAACCCCAATAAAGATGGTCTTGGAGAACAGGAGAGAGAGAAAAAAATAAAACTCCTGACAACTTCTTTATTTTCATTTTACATTTTTTCCCTCTAATTTTTAGCCATCTGTCATCTGTTGATATCTTTTCATGAATACAGTTTTATATTCTGATATGTTTATTTCAAACATTTAGTTTCGTTAGACATCCCACCTAATGGTTTCAGCTTTACAGTCTAGGAGTGATGGGTGGGATCTTTTCCTCCGAAAAGACCTGCGTTTCTCCAGATGTCCGGACGGTAGATATTTGAGTGCTGATTCCAGGCACAGCACAGCCTTACAGAGCATCTGGAGACATGAGAAAGGCTGGGGAGAAGTCCAGAGCACTGGAGTTGTACATTAGCCACTAAGGGAGGTCCTTCCTCTCAGGAAGATTGGAGTCTGGCACTTTTACAGAGCTCTGGTGACAAGAGATTCAGCCAGCAAAGGACCTGAAATTGTGAGGCTGGTGTGAGACTGGGTCCTCAGAATAAACAAGGCTGGTGTGAGACTGGGATCCTCAGAACAGTCAAGGGTGAGAAAAACAAGGGCAGGTGGGGGAAGTGGACACAGAGCCCTGGTGCATTCACAGGCAACTTGTGAGCTGAGTTTGGAATAAAGGCCACATGAATTCAGCCTGTATTCAGGTTAGTGTTTGTTTCTCAGTTAATTGTTAGTAATCTTGCTTGCTCCCCTCCCCCATTCCCTCCCTCCCTTCTTTCTTTTTTTACAGATTTTTTTTTTGTCTCTGAGATACCTATTTGACAATATATCCCCCCCCTCTAAAGTCAAAGGTTATGGGTATCAGGTTTACCATAGTGAACAGAGACAACATATAGATAATAAAAGCCTCTCCCATTATTTTTTTCTTTGTTTTCTCCTTCTGGGACATTGATTTCCTAGAGAACTTAAATGTTTTATGGGTAAACCAGGGAGAACATTCAGTTTACTAACGTGTATAAAACTCATCTGAACAAGCACGCAGAGCTGATGTTTGCTAACAATGTCTCCATTTTAAGGCTGTCACTCTCTTTGCAAATTTTAATGGTTTTATCGAAGTATAATTGTCAATTGTAAATTAAATGGTGTATCCTGTCTTGGATTCAGGTTGTCTCAATGGCTATGTGGTGTGTGTGTGTGTGTGTGTGTGTGTGTGTGTGTGTGTGTGTAAATATCCTGATATTCAAAATGGTGTGTGTATATCCAGAAAACGGTCCTAATATTCAAGGCTATATTTAGCCTCCCTAAATTTCATGTTATCACTATATCCTTTCCTCTTTGATAAGTTATTTCTCCACTGATGATGATGAAAAGAGCCAATTCAAGCCAGAGTAGATTCTATTAAAGGCAGGTTTATTGGGAAGCTGTTTAGGGCAAGTTCACTGGTCGAAAGGAACAGGATAGGGAAGTTGCCATGGGGCAGGGCAGGGGAGGGACGAAGAGAAAGGACCCAAGTGCCAAGAAAGGAGAGAGAGAGAGAGAGAGAGAGAGAGAGAGAGAGAGAGAGACAGAGACAGAGAGACAGAGAGAGAGAGACAAAAATGTCTGGATTATATAAGGAAGAGCCCCTGGGGGAAGGGCAGCCCAGACCCTAGGCTGGAAAGTTCAGGGTTGGAGGTAGGGACTGAGAGAAGCAGAAAGATAGTGGAGGCCAGGTCTGCTTTGTTGTGTAAAGTATGTACCTCAGTCCCTTGTCCAGGGTCTGAAATCAAACATCCCAACCTTTTATTGATTATATATGATTAAAAGACACTGTAATCATCCATGACTACTTCCTGCTCTCATCTAAGTAGGGTTTTGGGGTATGGGTAGAAAGCTGGAACGTTGGCACAGTCTGGGAAAAGTTGATTGTTTCCTTTTTGCGGGACCTTCTGGGAGTAGGCATCCAAATGAAGCAGTCTGTGAGGCTGGGCTGGAGCACTTGTGGGTAACGGTTTTGGAGTTGTCTTGGATGCTGGGGCAGAAGATAAAGTTTAGGGAGAAAAAACATTTTCTTGGGTGTGCATTTGAAACTCTTAGGCTCATGGTCTTAGGGGTTGGAGGAGGAGTAGATAGGGGGCCCACCATCAGGGAAAGAGAAGTAGGTCCCACCCTCAGGAGTGGGCAGGTATGGAGGGAAAGAGGCCGTTCATTGGCAGCCCTTATCTTGAGTCTATTTGACCCGTGAGAGGAACATCCTATTGGATTCCCTGAAGCTTACAATAATCTTCTAACATTTACAACCCTTTCCTCCCCCCGCCCCTTATTCTAGACAGCATGTTGTCACTAGAAATTAATTTACATATCCTAAATTTTATAAAAATACAGCCTACATGTTCTCTTGTGGGATTCTGGCTTTTTCATAGAATCTATTTTGTCATTCATCTTGTTTCAACCCTTGTCAGGATTTATTTTTAAATTGTATTGATATTTCTAAACATTTGCACACTGGTAGATATTTAAGTTGATTACAGTCTTGATGGTTCAAGCTATCACAAATCAAACTGATATTAATAGGCAAATGTCTATGCAAAAATATTTATATGGACATACATACTTTTCTCTGAATAAATATGTAAGAGAAGAAATGCTAGATCATATGGTAGATTCAAACTTGCCTTAAAAATTCTAGCCTGGCAAGATTGCTCAGGGGATAAAAGTTCTTGCAGGACTCACATGGTACATGGAAAGAACAAACTCTTTCAAGTTGTCCTTTGAACTCCGCATGTGTAGTTTGGCACATGGACACCCACACGTGAGTAAATATAGGTAACTTTAAAACTCCTGTCTAGTCTCTAAAGTTGTTATGCCTTTGCACATGTCCATAAGCCATGTATGAGAGATTGCCCACCTAGCCAGTGGCAGTGTGTGAGAGTTAGAGTCTTAATGGCCATTAGTGGTGTGTAAGAGTTGCAGTCTACCTAGTCATCAGCAGTGTGAGAGTTACAGTCTACCTGGCCATCAGCAGTGTGAGAGTTGCAGTCTACCTGGCCATCAGCAGTGTGAGAGTTGCAGTCTACCTGGCCATCAGCAGTGTGAGAGTTACAGTCTACCTGGCCATCAGCAGTGTGAGAGTTACAGTCTACCTGGCCATCAGCAGTGTGAGAGTTACAGTCTACCTGGTCATCAGCAGTGTGAGAGTTACAGTCTGCCTGGCTGTCCAAAGTATCTGAGAGTTACAGCTGTTACATCTCTAATTTTAGAAAACAGGCATATTTTCTAATAGTGACTTTCATTTGCATTTTCCTAAAGATTAAAGGTGTCAAACAGATATCTGTGCCTATATTTGTCAACAATATGTCTTCTTTACTTAAGTTTCTGTTCAGATATTTTGTTTCCTTTTTATTGGATACTTGCTTTCTAATCACTGGGTTTTGAGTCTCTTTGCTCTGTCTAGAGAGTTGCATTGGATATAATGCTGAAATAGCCTCCTCAGTCTCTTCATTTGATTAACAGTACTTTTGAAGGGCAACGAAGATAATGTTGGTAAATATATATGTCTGTATTCATGAATATATTTAGACAATTATGTATCTATACCCTTTAAATATATTTTTATGTTTTATACTTAATTTTTATATTAATTACTTTAATTCATTTATATTAAATTAATTTATTTTATTTTATAATTTATTTTAATATAAAAGACAAAACCTATTTATATTTAATTATTTTAATTAATAGTGCAATTTCCAGCGCCTACGCAGCAGCTCACAGCCATCTATAAACACTGGTCTCAGGGGTTCTGACTCCCTCTTCTGGCCTCTTCCAGCATTGCATGTAAATATATGATAAATATATTTTTGTATGTAACTATAAACATATTTATATAAATATATCATACTGCCTGTAAATATATATTTAAATATATTTTTATGAATACATATTTATATGAATGTATATTTTGGGTTTAGGGCTGGTGGAATGGCTCAGTGGCTTAAGTTGCTGTTCAGTCCTATGAACTCACATAATAGAAGGACAGACAGACTTGCAGGTTGTTCCTCTGACCTTCACAAATGCACTGTGGCATGTTCCACTCCAGACACATATAAAGATTTATACTATTGTATATTCATGTAAAACCTCAGCTTTCTGGGGCCTGGAGAAATGGCTTAGGAGCTCTGGTCACTCTTCCCAGAGGACCTAAAGTCAACTCCCAGTGCCCACAGAGCAGTTCACAACCATGTGTAATGCTAGTCCCAGGGGGTCTGACTTCCCGCCTCTTCCAGCACTGCTGTTCATGGTAAACAGACACACGGGTGAGGGGTGAAGAGGTAGTAGTTAATCTGTTCCAAGCTCCCTGTTGGCACCACCCCTGGGTACCTCTCCAGAAAAGCACAACTGTTACAATGGCACGCATGGTATAAAAAAACTATCCAAGGGACTTGGGCAGGACAGATTAGAGAGAGAAAAGGAAGTCGGAGGTGGGGGGGAGGGCCACTGGAGCTTGTAAAAGCTCGTTCCCATGGACCCGCAGTAACTAGATCACCATCCTTACACCAGGCACAGCATCATAGATACAGGGCAAGGTTTGTTTTACTCATCTCATGGTTGTTTCTTAGCCGACAGTCAAAGTTCATTGTCACACAATCCCAATATTTCTTTTTTTTATACAGTGACATAGATCGTGGGCTCTTTCTTACCAGATTCTTAACCCCCTCCCCACCCAGATCATTGGCAGCTAATTTAGGACCAGTTCAAAGTTTATGTTTACAAGTTTTACCTTTGGGGCCTTGCTTTTGGAGCTTCGGAAAATAGGACCCAAGAAGCCTGTAGAGCAGTGGTTCTCAGCCTTTCTAATGCTGAGACCCTTGAATACAGTTCCTTAGGTTGTGGTGACCCCAACCATAAAATTATCCTCATCGGTACTTCAGAACTGTAAGTTTGCTACTGTTACGAATCATAAAGTAAATATCTGTGTTGTCTAAAGCAACCCCAGCGAATGACCCACAGACTGAAAACCACTGAGCTAGACTAAATGAACTCTTTCAATACAGAGCCGAGCAAGGCCCTCCTTTCGATTAAAAGCAATGCCCTGGGAATCCAGAGAGCTTTGTCCCTGTTCTTTCAAAGTGTCACTTTGGCATTGAAAATAACTAGATGGGATTCTAAGTTTCTGTGCTATTTCACAGGTGCTATTAAGGAGGGTTCTTTCCTCTGTTGCCTGCCTGTTCCTTGCACTCCTGTAGTGACTTGAGGTGCAAGATTAGGTTGAAACCCAGGGGTTCCTCTTCCTTCTCAGAGGAAAAGGGGAGGTGGGAAGCTGGAGGGGCCATATAGTGGGGGAGACTGGGAGGAAGGAGAGCTGGGATTGGGATGTAAAGTGAATAAATAGTGAATTAACTAAGGAAAAAATGAAATCTTACTGTTGACCACAGAGTCTCATTATTCCCATGGGGTTTTCTCCTTTGTCCCCTAAATTGATCTTGAAGTTTAAAAAAAAAAAAAAGACCTAATAATAAAAGTTGATTCTGAGTTCGGAGAGTCTCGGTGTGCTATAATCACAAACTTTATGTAACAGGATTATTTGAGGTAACGGGTAATTAAGACACAGTCTAAAGTGGTTTATTAGCCTGGCACAGGAGAGAATACAGCAGAGTCTTGCCATCCAGCATGAACCTGTGACGAGTGAAAAGATGTTGAGAATGAGAAAAGCGAACAACAGAGTAGGTGACCTCATTTTGTTATCCGTTATAATTACAGATGTGTCAAGAGTGTTGCACCCAGACGTGGGTGTTAAAGCTGATGGCATTTTGGGGAGTTGCTAAGGTATTCGAGAATTAAGACATCTCACTGGGTGGCATCTCATCTCTATCACCAGGTTTCGCCTGCAGTTTATGTTGATACCCTGATGATGACTTCTCTGTTTCTAAAGGCATGTGTTAGAACCACGGTTCTAATTCTTTCTCTTCCCAGTATAGCTGGGAAGTAAAGAGACAGAAGGTAACTGCAAAGTAAATTTCCTCTTGCTTGCATTAAACTGCCCACCGTCTCTTTCCCCCACTTGCATTTCCAAATTAGTTTATATCTTAGGGATTTGCTCTTCTGCAATACAATACTTTATTTAGACAGGGAAATCTGAAACACCAAAACGTCTAGAATAGAAATTGAGGATGCCATATGCGAATGTCTCTCTCGGTGTACCTGTCAAAATAGATCATCTTAAAAGTAATGGCCAAGCCCATGTTTGACCTAATCTTTTGCCAAGAATTACTAATACTTCAGCATATACTGATAGAAATGTCACCCCTTATGTTAATGTTTTGAAACAGTCTTTCCAGAGGTTAATTGCTACTCAGTTCCAGCAGTAGCTGTCTCTATTCCCACTCTCTGGTGCAGTGTGATGTGAGATCTAGCCCACAGTGGAATGCCTAGGATGCACCGGTGAGGTACCCGAGTGTGGGGAGCATCTCCGCTTCCGGAGCCTGACTGACCATCTGCCTGGCTGTATAAACCAACCATGTGCAAGACGCCTGGTTATCTGGGACGACGGTGCAAGCGTCTCCACTCTCGAAGTCTATGACTGTTCATATGGAAACCTTTATTCTTTAAAATTGGGTTTCCGACCCTGCTGGCTGTTGTCACTCGTTTCCAACTCATACTTAGCCCTTGTCCCTCCTGTCACTGTGTCCTTGTCTACCAGAGCATACTGTGTGTAATGTGTGCTCTGACTTCCTCCTCCTCTTCTTAGCCTTGAGCTTTAGAAGATGTCCTGACACTTCCATCCCTCTGACTTGACCTCACTTACCCAGTGCTTTTCCTCAGGAGATCTAATCTCTCTCCTTATCTTTTTTTCCTTTTATTGAGCCCTGACGCCCCTCCTCAAGACACTCCCTCTTTTCTCTGTTTTGTTCTTTATGACTCCACCGCTGTAGGGACTGCAGCCTCAGCAGGCTCTCTTAGCAAAGTAATTGCTCTTTCCTGGCAATTCACACAGGTTGTCTTCATCGCATTTCACAGAATATAGGTCAGGCTCGGCTCGACATATACATGTAGATTAAAAGTATCCGAACGCTCTACGGGGCGCTTCTTAGGTTTTCAAGATACATTTTTAAACGACAGCAGGCGATTTCTATATATTAACAGAAAGATACGTTGGAAAGACTTTCGGAAAGCCAAGGGAACGGACCAAAATGGTTTCCCTTTAAAGTCATAGGGAGTAGGCTCTCAGCATCCTCGTGTGAAGCACTGGCTTTCTAGAAACTGGCTGTTGATCTAAAGTGAACTATGTCTGTCCTGCCCTGCTGATGTTGTCATATCACCTGGAGCCTCAAATAGCTGCTCATGGGCAATGTAGTCTGGGGCCAGTAGTCACTACAGAATAATGCCTGTAAGTTCGGGATTTGTCCCTTGTGAATTTTGATGGGAGAATATCTGATAACCTACATGTCCCCCTGCCAGCAGAAAGGCAATGCTCTGTCACATTTTTTACCAGTCACCCTTCACACTTGCCTTCACTTTATCAGGGTTTCCCGCAGCCTTCCAAGGCTGGCAGACTTAACATGGTATTGCCTGAACTTAAAGGCTGACTGTTCCAAACATGCACGGGAGGGTCAATGAAAATCTTCCCACTTTCCTAAACAATGAGGCCGATTATATAAGCATTCCCATTTATTTTTTTTTGCTATTTGTGGACCGTTCTCTAGATTGCCTGATATCTGCTTGGGTTCCCACCTTGGCCTTCAACCTCTCTTGAGAGCAAAGCACACTTTGCGGCCCTCTCTTCCTCCTCCCCAGCAGACCCTCTGGAGCCACTGTTCTTATTAGTGAGTACCTGGAAGAGATCTGAAATTTGGCTCAGAAGCTGACTTCAAGGGTGATCTGAAACTTGACTTAAGGTCTCTTCTTCCTTGAGCCTTTTGGAGGAACAGGGGAGATGGGAGTCACTTTCTTTCCCCTCTATTAAACTTTCCAGCATAACAGAGGAAATCACAGTTAAGGAAACATCACACGCACTAGTGCTGCTGAGGAACGGAAGCGCAGTGGCCAGAAGGACATCTCCCTCAAACCCAGACAGGCTTCAGTATGCCTACCACGCCTCTTCACAGAAGGCAAGCAGGAAATAAGGAAGAAAACCATTACATCAAGGGCTGGTACTCCCAGGAGGCTCCTTGTTTGTCTGTTCTTGAGTCTCCAGCGATGTTTCTTTTCTCCACTTCCTCCGCTGGGATCCATCTGTAATGAGCCGCAATGGTTTTCTCTGAAGTCTTCAATATTCTTTATTCAGACATATTCCACTTCTCCAAAGAAACTGACCCATGGCCATTTCCCACTGTCTTCTGCAGTAGGGAAAAGAGTTTTAAGATATGCAAAATACAGAGAAGCTAAATACAAGCTGACTTTCTGTGACTTCTGTAGACGTGGAAAGGGGACTGAACAGATGGACAGGATGTGGTGTCCAGGGTTGGTATGGAGTTTCCTTCCACTTCCCTCCTACAGCTGAGCCCATGCCAGTGAAAACACTTCTGAGTGAAAAGTTTTATGCGCTTTTAAATTATTCTTTTGCTCTTCTAATACTCTTCCTAAGGACTTTTCAGAGATCTCATTTAAACACAAGGATCTCTTAGTCAGTGCTGGCTCACCAGGGGCTGGGATACTCCCTAATGCTCCTTAAACATAGCTTTGTAGAGCCATTGCTGATCTCTTCGGAACAGGCATTTTGTCTGATAGTGGCAGGGCAAATGGGCAGTGCCTTACAATGGAAGAGAAGTTCATCGTGCATAGAGTTCTGACAAATTGTATTATGTAATGAATGGAATTAATGGTGAGAAGAGGAAGACTGGATAAATATGAAATCTTCAACACTAAGAAAGCAAAGAGGACCTGAAAGGAAGCTATCAGCGTGTCCTTCTCCAAGGCCTCGGGTTCCATTCCATCTTCTGCAGCTTAATAGCTGTTTGTCCATGTCCAATGAACTGCACACTTGGAGCTTTGTATATTGAGAACAGAAAAATACCATCTTGGCCCATCAAGGTTGCTGCCACAAAAATACTGGAAGATGGGCAGTATAGGTACCAGAACTTCGTTTCTCAGAGTCCAAGGGGGTGGCTCTGGCATATTTTGTGCCTATCTTCCTCAAAGAAGAGATCTTTATCCCAGGTCCTCACTTAGTGGATAGAAGAACCCTGGTCTCTCTACCTGCTTACAAGAACATTAATCCTACTCACCACGGTGCAGTATGACCTAACCACATCCCCACACCTCCACACATTAGCTTTGGTGGGTAGGATTTGACATATGAAACTGGGTGGCACTTGAAAGGAGCCGAGGAACATAAACATTTAGACCATAGCTAGTGTGTAACTGCTGGGCATCTCCGTGATGACTGAAGATAATACAGGGTTTATCAGAGGGGATGGGGTGGAGGCAAAGGCTCCAGTAAGCCCCAGTAAACAAGAATGATTTGTGGCTGTTACAGACAGAAGTAGTAGCCTCTGTGCAGAGCTGGCTTCCATTTTCAGCATCTCCACAGCCTGCTGGGCCTGGCTGTCTCTGTGTATGGGTAACTCTATCCGACTCTTTGCTCCATGGGTCTTTCATGTCTGTAGTATTGAGCTTTAACACTCCTGCTGCCTCTTTACCCGGGGAAAATTACACCAAATAGACCTGACTTTGATATATTTTCAATTTTGGCTGAATTATGGACAGTAATACACTATTCTCAAGTAGTTAGAAGCTCCAGGCTTGCAGAAATCTAAAACCTTTTTAGCCTTTTTAGATGTTGAAAGCAGATGATTAACCATTGTCTGCTGTACATTGGCTTGGGCTTCTTTGTGTTGAACTTCCGGCTCCAGATCACACTTGAATTCTCCCTTTAATCTTATATAACACGTTTTTTTGTATGGCCTTAATTTCAGAAGTGGGTATTTATGCATTAGCTTCTTTATTTTATCAAAACCATGAGTTTTGCAATATTCTCTCCTGAAAGATGCTTTTGACCTACTGCACACAGAAGGACTATCAAGGCACCAATTATACCTGCCTGTGCCAATTTGAACGTTCCTCCCCACCACACCAATGCTATGAAACTTCATGCTAATAGACCTCTGATGAACTCAAAGCCCAGAGAACTCATCCCAGTCTATGATACTGTGCAGCCGCCTGATGTAGAACTTAAATCACTCAAAGCAGTTGTTCTTGTTTCATTGTTCATGCTCTGGTTGAGGTTGGCTAATCCAAGGTTGGTAGTTAACTATAGGTTAACTCCAGTATTGCCCTGTGTATTTTCATCTCTCTTAAGCCAGAAGGCTAGCTAAAGCCATTCTTTTCTTCCTGTGGCAGAACAGCAAGGAATGTGGATGGAAACATGGTGCCTCCTTGGTTGTCATATAGAATGACCCTTCTATGTGGCACGTGTAGCCCTGTTCCATTGGCCAAGTAAATGAAATTACCATTACAGAAGTAGTCACATGTCAGTCATATGTCAGTCATCCCAGTTATGGAAAATGGTAAAGGGTGCACATTTTCAGCATAAATAATACAGCTGACCCATCTGGCTTTCCCACTCCTCGGACTGTCCAGAGACTTGGAACATTCACCAAGCCTCAGCATTTTAGTGATTACTAAACTCCATGTCATAGACTCCACATTGCTTTTAAATACTGTGATGGGTTGTGTTTCCAACTTTACAGACCACGGAATCACCTGGGCCCCCGAGTATGCCCGCAGGGGATTACCTCGATTATATTATTCGATCCACTGTGTGTTGCACGGTTCTTCAATTGAGATCCTGGGCTGGGTGAATGAAGACACGGTTCTTTATAGCATACACTCATTCATAACTTTCTGCCTTCTCTTTGTGGATGTGATGTGGCCACTTACTTCAAGGTCTTGCTGCCTTGACTTCCTGGTCACGAACTTTAACCATGTGCCAGAGTAAATTCTTTCTCCTTTATTTTTTTTTAATCTGGGTATTTTTTTTCAAAGCACAAAAAAGAAAAGAGGGACACAACCTATCCAAAGACAGGCCATTTGCTTACGTGATGACAGTAGCACTGTGAGCAAGACAGACAGAGATCTTTGCTCAAGTGAGTCGCATAGTCTACTCAGAGAGAGAAGAATGAGTTAGTAGTGTGTTCGTGTGCCCTTGCATGAATGAGTGTGTAATAGATTTGAAAGTCAATGAATAAGTAAATAAGGTGAGCATAATAATTCACTTTTCTCTGCTGCTGCAGTTCTAAATGGGTTTTTACTTCGGGTTGTGGGTAATCCCAGGACCTAAAAACTGGCCATTGGGATTTAAGTACATACGTGTCCTTTTGGTTCCTTTGTGGTCTTGGATCTGTTGGATATAGCTTAACACTTCTATTGCCACATAAAATTTACCAGAGTTATTGAGTCTTAAAGAAACATAAATTAGTCCCTGGTACTGGGATCTTTGAAGACTATAGTCCGTGGGTTGGCCTATTGCATTTCTTTCTGGAGGTTGGCCTTCTCTTCCTGGCTAAGGTGCTTGTTGTATCTTAATTCTTCATGGATAAAGAACTGAAGTCCCCCCCCCCATCTCTCTCTCTCTCTCTCTCTCTCTCTCTCCCTCCCTCCCTCCCTCCCTCTCCCTCCCTCCCTCCCTCCCTCCCTCCCTCTCCCTTCCTCCCTCCCTCCCTCCCTCTCTCTCCCTCTGTCCCTCTCTCTCCCTCCGGTCCCCCGCCTCTCCTCTTTTTCTGATTGTTATTCACTCCTGCAAACTCTTGCACTAGTCAGCAGGAGAAACATCACCTCCAGTTTTTAAAGTTCTATTATGTTAAAGCCTTATAGGAAGCAACTCCACTTTGCTGACATTGTCAGCCTCACTGTAGTTTGAGCATTATGGGATTAGATGAAGTGACACACTTAGAAACCCCCTTGGTATCAGAATACTGTGTGTGTTATCTATTTTATTATCCAGCAATGTAATTACTCTGATACATGATATTTAAAGATCACTCAAACCTCAAAACTCATAGTTCTTATTGCATGCTGTGGTGCAAAATGAACAATTATGGGAAGCTGACTTAGAAAAAAGAGTAGTGGAGCAATAGAGGGACTCCTGGATGCGAGCCTCCCGAGCCTCTGTGTCAAACCAGCAAGGCCGTTTCTGTTCCATGCTCCTCTCAGTACTTCCTTAAGTGTTTTCTGGTTTGGTGTCTATGAGAGATACCTCGTCAACTTTCTGCTTCAGATCTAAAGTGTGGATTGATGTTAAGGTGGTGCATGATTGGCCGGTGGGGAGGTGGGCGAAGAGAGAGGAGAGAAATCAAGATGGGGCTTGAGAAGGATGAGCTGGTTCCAGGTAGACTTAAGTAGCATTAGATAGATACGAATATTTTTAAGGGATTCTATAGGTCTTTTATGTCATATAGAAGGACAATTTGTATCTTTGTCCATTAGATATAATCATATTGTGTACAGGGATTGTGGATTGAGAATTTTATATATATAAAACCTACCATGAGAAGCTACCAAGATTGAGAGTCATGTTTGTGCTGAGTGGTGGGGTAAAGAAACACGCCAGGGCAGTCATATCCACCCAGGACAGAAGCACCAGGGTGGGTGGAGTGAACCGCCTGGGAAGGGAATCTCGTGGAGGGTGTAGCTTGTGGACCGAGTGACAGAGTCCATGAGCTCGGCTCTACACTAGAGTGGCATCCAGGGAGTGAGACCATGGAGGGCAGTTAAAGGTATAAACCATTTTATTATTTATTGCAACACTAAAGCATTCAAACAACAAGGTAGCTTTGTCAGAATCTATCCTCCTCAGGTTATGATTCCCTCAGTTCTTGAAAATGCCACTGACTTGTTATGTCATGGGTTGAGCACAGGTGCCAGCGCTCCGTCTGAGCTGTGAAAGGGGGAATGGTATTTAACTACTTAACATGGATAACTGGGGCAGCCCCACCCCTGAATGCACATAATCCCCCTCACCCGTGAACGTGCACAGGAGAGGTCCGTGTGGTCATCTGAGATGTTTGCAGCGATACAGTGAGCCCAGTGCCTGCTGCCCCTGCTGAGAGCTGTTCTGGAGTGTTCTGGAAACTGATGACAGGATCCTGTCTCTGCTTCTGCTCCTGTCTCTCTGAATGGGGAATTTGCCCTTCGAATCCTTGCAGTGCGGTTCTTTCACGCGTGCGTGCAGTATGTTTAACAGAAGCCCAAATTTCTAGTTTCTAGTTGCCAGTAGCACCATCTACTCTAAGCCCAAGATGTGGCTATCAACAATGTCTGTAAATATTAGCAGATATCCTGAGTGCATTTCCTATTTTATGCACTTACATATTTTTAGTGAATTTTAAAACATGCCTTGCGTGTTTTTAATAAACTCAAGCACTTCAGGGTGAGGATTAGGGAATTATGTGTCTTTTACTCCAAACATCACAAAGACATGCTTCCCCTCCAGAGACACAGATGTCCAGAAATTGCCCTGAAGTTCATGGAAGTTCATATATGGGCACAGACTTAGAGTGCACACAGGTGTTTGCTTGTGATCTTTATTAGTGACATTTTTTTTTAAACATATCTGGTCAGTATGGATGAAAATAAAATGGCCAGAATGAAGCCACTTGAGTTTGTTCCCTGGAGTGTTTCAGAAGGCTTGTCAGCTCTTTCTGGATTGAAGTATGCACCTCAGGAAGAATGCTTTCACGCATGATTCAGGATCTCAATACCACCCCCCAACAGCCTCTTTAGCTTTGCGCCATGGTCTGTCATAGGAATAATGTTATATCGAGGAGAGAAAGACCTCTTAAGGCTATCGATATTTTAAGCTTGACGTATTCATTTTTCATCAAATGGAACCACCAAATCCCTCAAAATAAAAAATCCTAACGGCTAGTTTTTGTCGGGAGTACATAAACTTTGTTTTTTTTTTTTTTTTTGTTTTTTTTTTATTGATTTCCTGGTGCTACTAAAGATGCCATGCCTACAATAATGCTAGATTTTTTTTTTTTTTTTTTTTTTACACCACGGCACCATGTTATTGAACAGCAGAATATGCTGCACACAACAGTGGTTTTATTTATCAATGTGTATGGCTTACCATTTTTATAATGAATCCCCTACTCTTCCATAAATTCATTTTCTATATTCTAGTACCAGAAAATGTATAGTTGTTTTTATTTTTTTTCTAATTTTTCTTGGCAATAAAGGTGATGGTAGTCTTTATATAAAGTTGCTGTCCTTGACATTTAATAATATATAACCATTCAGAGTCACGCTTTTCAGAATGATACCTCTACTCTTAGCATGATGAACATGAACATGATAGTACTCCTGTTGTGACTATAAGGCTCCGTGGAAGCAATTAGTTTCTGAATATTTGTACCGCATGATTCAGAACCTACACTTCCCAGAATTACTAAACAATCATGAGGACCTAAGATCCTTCTCATAGCAGAATCCTTGTGGTGAAAAAGAGATATGCAGGGGACAAATTAGCTAGTTTTTATTGTTACTGTTTCTAGCAGCTAAAAGTGTTCGAGGCAAAGGATTGCCGTGCTTTGTTTCGCTGTCTTGCAGTGCTGTGAAAGATGCGCTGTTGCTAACCCATTTTCTGTAAATGGAATGCGCTTCTTAAAGCGGCAGGATGTGCTGGAGAGACGGCTCAGTGGTTAAGGTCAATTCCCAACCACCACATGGTGTCTTACAACCATCTGTAATGGGATCTGATGCCCCCTACTGGTGTTTCTGAAGACAGCTGCAGTGTACTCAGGCATATGAAATAAACAAGTCTTTTTTTTTTTTTTTTTTTTTTTTTTTTTAAAGCAGCTGGATATAACTCAGTGTGTAGAGTGCTTACCTAGCATACTCTCAATCCTAGGTTTGATTTCCAGCATCGCATAGAGCAGATGTGGTGATACAATCAGTATTTGAAATGTAGAGCGTGGATCAGAAGTGTAAGGCCGTCCTCAGCCATGCAGTGAGTTCAACAGTGGCCTGGGACATAAGTACGATGACGATGATTTTAGCTAAATATGCCGAGAACCATTATATCTCTCACCACTAGACAGTTCTCAGCACTGTACATGTATCGCTTCATTCGTCTTCTTACCAAATCCCAGTAAATTATGCCCGTTTTTGCCAAACACGGAACTGAGGCCTAGGGCAGGTAACTAAAACAGGCAAACCTAAATTACAGAGTTCACAATGGTTAAATTCAGACTCATAGGCAGACTGATTTTGGAAGCAGCTCATTTTATCATGATGTCTAATGCCATGTCATGTGACTGGTGAGTTGCAGGCCCAGATCCAAATCTAGATGTGCTCGAGCCACTGCACAGAACTAATGAAAGTTGTTCATTCTGTCTGTGTGCTACAAGGCGTGGCACCTGTCCTCCTTACTACTAAACCCAGTAACTGTGGCTCACAAAGGAACTGCTGAAGCTACAGAAGATCCCTTCTCAGACTTTTAGCTAAAGCCGGGAGGAGAAATGATGAAGAAATGGAAGGATGTTCCTCATTTGAGGATTACTTCTACACGTCTGGTGCCCATGGCATGTCCTGATGGCTGCCCAGTCAGAAACAGCAAAAGCACATAGGCTACAATAGTTTCACCCTAGACTATACGGTCTGAGCTTGGACAGATTGTATTGTACAACAGTGTCATACTAAGCTACAAACAATGGTTGGTGGGCTGAGGAGATGCTCAGTAAGTTAAGTGCCCACCATGCAAGGGTCAAGACCTAAGTCCAGATCCCCAGAACACATGGAATAAGTGTGGCATAGAGGGTCACATCTGTAACTCTAGTGTGGGCGGGTTGGGGCTGAGACAGAGTGTCCTGGGAGCTAACAATAGGGAGCCTGACAAATACAGAGGCGGATGTTCACTGCCAGTCATTGGACTGAGAATGGGGTCCCCAATAGAGGAGTCAGGGAAAGGACTGAAGGAACGAAGGGGTTTGTGAACTCATAGGAAGGACAACAATATCAACCAAGCAGACCCTCCAGAGCTCTCAGGGTCTAAACCACCAGCCAAAGAGTACACATGGAGAGACCCATGGCCCTTACTGGATATGTAGCCAAGGATGGCCTTGTCAGGCATCAATGGTGGTCCTGTGAAGGCTCGATGCCAGGGAGGGGGGGTAGGAGGGAATGGGCAGGTGGGTGGGGGAGCACCCTCATAGAAGCGGGGGGGGGGATGGGATAGGGGTTTTTCGGAGGAGAAACCAGAAGAGGGGATAACATTTGAAATGTAAATAAAGGACATATCCAATAAAAGGAAAGAAAAACTTATATGGAGGGGCTAGAGAGATGGCTGAGAAGTTAAGAGCACTGACTGTTCTTCCAGAGTCCCGAGTTCAGTACCCAGCAACCTCATGATTATTCACAAAATATGTAGTGGGATTCAATGTCCTCTTCTGGTGTGTATGAAGACAGTTACATTGTAGGCACATATATAAAATAAATAAATAAATCTTTAAAATAATGATATAGAGAGATAAAAAAAAAAGAACACCTGGTGTGTTTTTCCGGCCTTCAAAAGGGCAAGCTCTCTATAGGTGTACACACACACAAATAAACACACACACACACAAACACAAACACACACACACAAACACACACACACAAACACTTACACACACAAACACACACACACAGACACACACACACACACACACACACAAACACACACACACAAACACTTACACACACAAACACACACACACACACACACACACACACACACACACACACACACACACGAATCAGCTTTCGAACAGAAGAAATTTGGTCACTTGTAACATTTTGCATCAGCTTGGAGAACTTACCCTAGATAAAGTAAGCCGGGCACTGAAACAGGACAGTTCTCGGGTGTGTGTGGAGTGTAATAATGGAATTAATAGAAGCAAAGATACAAGGGTAGTTACTGAATTTCTGTTCTCTTTGAGATTGAACCCAGGTCCTTAAATGTTTTAGGAAAGGGCTGAACCACAGAACTATACCACCATCTCTACGTGCTCCTCTGGATTGGCAGGGAAGTTGCACAGGGAGTTGCTCGTAGCTGGTGATACCTTGGCGAGCATGCTGGTCCCATGTTCTTTTACTCTAGACACCCAGATTTGGGATTACCGGGCCATCTAGTAATTCTAATTTTAGTTTTGCAAAGGGCCTCTAGACACTTTACTGCAAATCTGAATCCCAGTAGTGACCCTCCCTTTAAGTCCTACCTCTTGAGCCTATTTTCCCTCAGTCAAATCCTACCCTCTACGTGTGCAAAGCAGACGGACCTGGCCTGCCCGACTATTGTAAGGAATGAGGAAGATGCGTAGCAGCTGGTCAGTATAGCTCCCCATAGCCACAGCCCGTGTGCCCCCACACACCTCCCCCACCTTACTAGCTCCTCACATGCACCTAACGCTTGTGTCTGACATCTTCCCTGAAGTCTGCCATCCTGTGTTCCCAGCTATAAGTTTTCTACCCTCCTCCACAGGTCCAGCTTGGCCTTGGATGCAGATAATGCCGAATAGCCTCAAGTCATCTCATAAACCAGGGAGATTTGTCTCTGGGCATCTTATTCAACCACCTCATTTCTACCACTAGAGTCAACAAGAGCATTTTTGGGTGTGTCTAGGGGAAGCTGTATTTCAGTGTTAGCTTCTAATCTAACCACAGGTCATGTTGGAACACATGACCATGGCTACATGTAGTGAGCACACATCACCATGAGCTGCTTTGCCCTACACTGTCTGCTATAGTCAGACCTGTCACTCTCTTCAGACCTCTTTATTCAGAAGTCTGCTGTGAAGACTTTCGAATAAGATTCCTCCCAGGGGAGTTGCACAGAGAGTAAGATGAATATTTTTAAGAGGCATCTTGGGGAAAATCCTAATGGTCAGTTCAAGTAGGAGGTGGTTAATTTGGGAGCAGCGTGGAAAGTCTTATGACTTCCTTCTAGTGAAATGGTACCCATGTGCATGGACAACAGCAGGAGGCTGTTGTGAGAGAAGGGTGCCTATTCTTAGACTTGAAGGACTGTGTGTGACCTCGATTGTATCTCCTGGAACAGCCTATTAAGAGAAGGAAAGACAACTCTGTTTTGATTTTGGCATAGTCTGAAGAGCCATTGTTTGTGAGGCAGCTCTTATGAACGCCGGAGTCAGAGTTGACTACCTATGCAGTCTCTGTAGCTTTAGCTGTGTAGAAGAATGGAAACAAGGCAGAGTCTTCTTTCCCTTTCTAATTTAATTTTTATGTGGTATAAGAATGAGTCCCTGAGATTCTTGAACAATGAGGTGCTTGTCAGTAAATCCTGACTTGGGATAGGAGTGGGACACTGGACTTCTGTGCATGGATGTGTATAATATACACGTGGAGATCTGCAGTCAACTTCAGGTGTCTTTCCTCAATAACTGTCTCCTTGTTTGTTTGTTTGTTTTCCAAGACAGTATGTTTTCACTGGTAAGGGACTATCTGAATAGGTTAGGTCACTGTCTAGTGCGTCCCCCAGGAATCAATCTTTTCTCCCCCCCTTCAGTACTGGGGCACTGGGACTATAAGCATTCACTACCCATCCAGGCTATTGTCACATAGAGTCACATAGATTCTGGAAATCCAGCTCAGGTCCTCATGACAACCCAGTCCGGCCAATGCATCTTCCCCAAATCCCTCCTGCACACGTCTCTTGTCCCCAGCTTGCTTCACTGAGCACCTATTACAATTCTAAATAAACAAGACATGTGTGGTTGAGAAATCCAGATCTGGGCAAACTCATTTAGAGGGTTGAGCCACTGGCTTCTTCAGAAGCTTAAAGCATCAGGAGCCTCGAGCCCGGGTGGTACTGGCCTTGGCTTCCTTTACTGACAAGCATCTGTCCCCTGTGACCTGTGACCAATGTCTCAGGACGGGGAGCTGCTGTGTTGCCTTCTGCAGCAGTGAGGAGCAACTGAGCTATACCGCTGACTATCCAGATCTTAACTTAAGGAAAATCTTACTCCTTTCAGAGCATGGCAACCCAGCTTGCAAATGTCCTGTGCCTAGCTGGTCATCCCATGAGCAAACAGCTATTTGAGAACTAACAAGGCAGAATGGTCCTGAAGAGGTGTGATTAAAGTACCCCGGTGAATAATCCTATATCTCCACTTATCATGAAAGTGAGGGCAAACTCTTTATCAGAAGGTCAGCATGTGCATTTAAGTTATTTTTCTGGTGTAATCTAATGGGTAAGACCCTGGAGTTCAGAAACCATCTGTTCTCCCCTCTACCCACCAGTCACCATTAGCTTGTGTGACCATTGGCAAGTCACTCTGCCCGTCTCAGCCACTGTGTCTATATGTCAGTGTAAATCAGGATCATAGCCACATGCACTTCTCCACACCCTGTTCAGAAACTGTCCACGTTCTCATGGTTCAGGAGAAGGTAAAAACTACGTGCTTCCTGCCAGGAACTCTTCTAGGCCAGTTTTCCACCTATCTTTGCTTGGTGTCTTTAAGTAGATACACAGATCTATTGGCTGCCTCTCCCTGTCAGTGTTCAGAACTATTACCCAAAAGATAAGGAAGAATAGATATTTATCCGCTTAAGCATCGGCTTCTTAGCTGGGGCATATATAATCTACAAGGTGCTGTTATAATTTCTAGTTATTTGAAAATAATTGTTCATGTGTGTTATTGATACAGAAGTACATTAAAATATACTAGTTGGAAGGGTTGCTTCTCAATGTCCCTTCTCATTCCTTCCAGTGCAGCTCTTGTCCCTTTTAAGTCACAACTTTTCAGTTCTGAGCCTCTGAATTTATTGATCGGATGTGCCAGTTCCTGACCCATCAATGCTGGTAGGAACTAGGAACCCATTTAAGGGAGCATAGGTAGAGTGTTAGGGTTGGGGGAAGAGCAGAGCTGGGCTAGAAGGTTGATTTTAGAGTTGGAGTTTGGTTAGAGGTTAGGATTAAGGTTAGGGTTAGCATGAGAAGGTTGGAGTTAGGGTTTGGGTTAGAGTTTGGTGAGAGGGCTAGGCTTCACGTTGGGGGAGTTGGGTAAGAGGGTTAGGCTTAAGAGTTTTGTTTGAGGGTTGGAGTTAAGGTTAGGTTTGGGTTAGAAGATTGAGGTTGGCTTAGAGTAGTGTTGAGTTAGAGGGTTGTAGTTAGAGTTACAATTAGAGCCTCCTTCCAAATATTTCCATCCTCTAGAAAGTTTTAGTCTATGCCTTGTTCCCTCTTGTGTCTTGTGTTGCATTTCCAGCCTCTAGCTTGGAAAACAGTCTCTGGCCTCTTTGCCTGGCTGTCTCCCTCTCAGGAAAACAGAGAGGTCCATGGCTGATACATTCTTATCAGAAAGACTTTTATAACAGAAAGCATGGCTTTATGCTTCCTTTTAAAATTTTGTTTTGTTGTCCTCTGTAATATCAGCCTTTTGTGCATTGGTCAGAAGATTCACTACCATTCATAGGACTGTTGTTTGGGAAGTTATATTTGAATTTCTTACATTCCAGATGGATGTTAATATTTTGCTTTCTCATTAATAGTATAGCGATAGTGAGGTCTCCTGGAGCTTTCTCCACCCAGGTTAGCATGGTCTACTTTTCTCCCTATAACAGGAGCAGAAATCTATAAGAAGTAATGCCCTAATGACCAGGACACTGGATGAACCAAACTTCATTCACACAATAGTGACACCAGAATTTGGATAAAATTTATCAATATAACAATAAATAGAAAATATAAAAGATTAGCTGCAGTATTAGATTATTTGTTGAAACCTTGAATAACAGAAAAAATTACGTACTTTTGATAAAAGCAAAGTTGTTTAAATGAAAGGCATTTCATTTAAATGGATTTAGGTGGAGTTCACTTCAGCAGGAGAATAGAGAATCAGATATGTGGTATTTAATGACCCAGCTCTCACCCAAGTACCATGGGTACTTACTAAGTTAATTTAAACACAATTTCATGTGTCTGGCCCAAGGAAAGAAAGGTATAATAAAAAGATATTTTCTTCTTGGTTTGAAGAAAAAGCATTTCGTTACTATTGCCAAAGTCAAAGGATCACAAATGTGGCTTTCATGGGAAGTACCATATGGGAATGTCATCCTTAACTCTGAAAGCTAAGGAGGTATGTATAGGAGATCCACAGGACACCAGCACCTCCTGCTGAGGGGACAGGGTCACTTATCTGGGAGGTAGTTGGGCTGGCCATTCAGCTTCAGTCTGTTGGTCTTGACTGCTCTTGTATGCCTAAGCTGCTTTGAAAGTCGACTGAGGTAAATTAGACACATTAATAATGTCTGCCCAAATAAAGCTGTGTGCTGGGATGCAGATCTGGCATCATAGATCCACAGTGGGTCCTGACTCTCTTCCTCTTGCATAGGCCACTTAAGGAGTGAGATCTTCTCAAGGCATTCCCCAGTAAAGTGTCATTTCACTAGACTGATGTACAAGTCAAGAAATAACGGGGTTAAACTTGCATACGCTAAGGCAGTGAGTTACTGTGGCTAAGTTCACACGTCCCCACAGCCTTTTCTCATGAGCCGATGTGTACATGTACCCACAGGTGCCCAGTGGGGCATTTGAAGGATCGTTTCTAAAGAACACGTTGGAAATGGTTATGTTATTTTCACTTCATTGTAGGCCAAATAGTAAATAACTGAGATATTAGATAGAACCTTAATTTTACCTTGTTTGGAAAAATGGATCTTTGCAAATACTGTTGAGTCACACTGGCCTTGAGAAGGGGATTCCACCATTGAGTATCCGGACAAGCTGTCAGTTCTAACCTAATCTGAGAGAAATGGACAGAGACTGAAGCAGAAGACAGTATGGGGATGGAGGTAGACACTGACCTGGTGTGACCCCAAGGAACGTTAGGTACCAGCAAGTGCTGAAGCAGACCGAAGGGTCCTTCCCTGGAGCCTGCACTGGGAGCAAAGCCCTGCTGACATCTCCATTCCAGCTCACTGAAACTATAGTTGGCCTCAGGCCCCCAAACCGGGAGAGAATACAGTTGTCTTGCTCTAAGGTACAAGTATGCATTTTTACAGTCAGGGGAATGTAATACATTCATGCTTTCATGATTTTTTTTTTGTGTATAATATTATATTTACTTTCTATCGCTGTGTTGAAACACCTCTACCAAAGCAACTTTGAGAAGGAAAAGTTTATTTGGGGCTTCTGGTTCTAAAGGGATAGCAAGCTCTCACCACCATAGCGGAGAAACATAACAGCAGGCAGGCAGGAATGGTGCTAGAGCAGCAACCGAGAACTTAGATCTTGAGCTACAAACAAGCAAAAAGAGCTCACTGAAAACAGCATGTATTTATTTTTTTGAAGCCTCAAAGCCTTAGCCCAGTGGCATACTTCCTCTAACAACACCATACCAACTGGTGGTCTCCAAACAGCAGCCAACTGGAGAGCAAATACTCACATGCCCAAGGATTATGGGGGACTCATCATTTTAATTACCACAAATATATTTTTAAAACAGTTTCAGAAATATTGGTGTTTCATTTTTTAACAAGGTAACTTAATGTTTTCACTATATATATATATATATATATATATATATATATATATATATATATATATATATATATATATATATATGGGGAGAGAGAGAGAGAGAGAGAGAGAGAGAGAGAGAGAGAGAGAAGGGAGAGAGAGATGTTTGAATCAGCATAGAGAGAGGACAATGAATGAGTACTAAAAGTTGCTTAATGGTTTAACCTTCCTAATGCTGCAACCTTTTTTTTTTTTTTAAATTAAACAACTTTATTGGTGTCTCGTAATTGGTGACTTTATCACACTGAACTTGGAGGTAATCCGAATCAACACCAACATTTATCATCTCACTGGTCTCAAACTCACAGCTAAAGTAAAGGGTTTCAGTGCATGGACCAGTGTCACTATTTGTGTCCAGAAGTGGTTAGAGACACTGTTACCTAAGAGACAACCCAGAGAGGAAAGGAAGGGTTGTGGTGAGCTCTGGTTTACAAAATGCAGGGCCAGTTCCTAAATCTGAACCATCCAAGAAGTCCCTGGCCCCAAACTCCAGTTTGTCTCTACCCTCTTCCCAGGTGTCTTCTGAGCAAATCTCATGTCGGTGTGAGTGAACCTGTGGCCATGGTCTCCTCGGCCCTGCTTGTGCTTTTTAGATTAAAGGTGGCGGGTTGTTGGAACGAGTCTTGCTAAGTAGTGGTTCTCATCCCCACATGCTTAGAATCCTTTGGAATTTGCGCTGTTGTAGCTTCTAACTCCAGAGCCACCCCAATGCTGTGCAGTTCTGTGTTTCGCCTCCCCGCTGGGGTGTGCAAACACCATTCAGGGAGATGAAATGCTGAAGTGGGGGCTACATTCATTTCTCACCATCCTCTGGGTGCCAGGCTCATGGGACACGCAGCTCAGGGGAGGTGAAACATAGCCTAAGATAGAAATGGCACAGGCTGGGGCCAGGCTGCTGGTTCTCTAACTCCTGGGTACCCGGGTGCCACTGGGAACTGCTGGGAGTTGAGAAAGGGGTGGGTGATCATGGGCCTGAGATGTGTTGGGAGGGAGGGAATCCTGCTTAGCTCAGGATGAGTGACAGGAGTTGGCTCTGTATTGAAGAAGGCATTCTTGCCTGGAGATCTTTGAGGAAGGAGAGCCACTCCTACTTTCTGATTCTACAGGGCATTTTCTGAAATAATTTTTAAGTGATTGGTTGTGTTTCTCCTCAGGTTTTCCTCTCTTCTGCAAATCTTTTGTGGCCTCTGGCTAAAGCAAACAATCAAGTTATTTATCAGAGAAGCCTCTGAGGGTTAGTTAGTTAGACTGGGGCGGTCACAGGCCACACAGCCTTTGCTGTATCATCTGTGAGTTTTAGGATAGGTTACAATTCTTTACTCTTCTTTGGGCCAGTTAAAGTGACTCTTTTGGGTGGGGATGTCTCAGTAAATATTTCTGGTGTGTGTGTGTGTGTGTGTGTGTGAGAGAGAGAGAGGGGGGGGGGCATACATGAGTGTATGCAGTTTATGCATTGGTACACATGCATGTGTGTATGTGCATGTACTTGTACATGGATGGGGAGACCAGAGGACAGCCTCAATTGTTGATTCTCAGGAATCTTCCACTTTGGATTTTTGAGACATAGTCAACGGCTGGAACTCAGGTTAACCAGACTGGCTGGCCAGCAGGCCCTAGGGATCCCCCTGTTTCTTCCTCTCTGGTACAGAGATCGCAGCATGGGACTACCACATCCGACTGAGTTTGGGGATCAAACTCTTGTCCTCAGGTTCACATAGCAAATACTTTGCTGACTGAGATATTTCCTCAGCTCTCTCCTTCATTTTGACTTGGGTGTGGATCTATGTATGTGCGCATGTGCATGATTGCATGTGTACATGTGTTCACACGTGTGTGAAGGACAAAGGTCGATGTGGCCTCTCACTAAAACTGGAGCTCACCGGTTCAGCCATTCTAGCTGAGCAGTCTTTGAAGATTAAGTGTCTTTGCCTTCCCAGCACTGGGGTTATAGGTGCACTGCATTGCCTGGCAAGTCCCCAGACTTGTACGGATATCTTTATAGTCTCCTTTGTCTTGTTTTAATATATATTTTTGTAATGCTTATAGAGGAGTCCCTGGTGTATCCAGCCCCACTGAACCACACCGTTGCTGTCTCATTCTGTGCTGAACGGTTTCCAAAAGCTGCCTTTACTTACTTGGGTTCTTTTTCATCTAAACAAACGTTGGCCATGGTAAAATAGCACTGCAAATATTTGGACACATCCTCCCTTTCAATTCAGTATGGCTGAGCCACCACCAGCTCATCACTCCAGCCCTTTCTGGAGTTCTGTGGCAGCTTTTTGGTCTCTATGCTCCCCCTACTGGCCTTTCCTATGTAATGCTTGCTGCTCTTTAGAAACTCACCTTGTGTCCTGCTACCCTGCAAAGCACAACCCAGAATCATGACAGTTCAAGTCTTGTTTTGTTTCAATATTAGAGGACGGGACTATCTTACCTGATCAGTACTTTTTTAGTTAACTCTTTAAAGTTAGTATACGAAGTAATGGGCTTGATTATGTGCATGTGATGATATATATTTTCAAATCATTCCCATTCTTTATGTACTGAGCTGTTGGGTGGTTCTCTTCTTTTCCCAAAGTTCACCCCCACTCTGATTAAAGCAGTCTTCATGATCCCACACCCAGCCTGCATGCCACTGCTACAGTGAATAAACAAAACATTACGTCATTATCTGTGGCAGTCTAGGAAGGATCTAAGGATGAAAGAAAAAAATTGTAACTGGGTAGATACATGCACGCACACACACACACACACACACACACACACACACACACACACACACGATGTAGATAAGTGCACATTCAAACACAAATTGCCTTTTGTTTGTCTAGCTCCCATAAATTTTCTAATAAGAGCCACATGATTTACTGGTCTCCTGCAAGATGATTGGCATTATTGCTGTTTAGCAAATGAGGAAGGGAAACCTCTGTGAGCGCCATCTCTGGTTTCTGTTTAATTGGTCACACTTGTTTATTAACCCACTCTTGTCTGTATATCTAGTTTTAATTATAGCAAAATAAAGACAGTAGACATACCATGCAGATGTATGCCATAGTGTTGCTACATCATGCCCATTCCATCCCGCAGGTAGAATTTGCTCCTTACTCTATGTGAATACAACCTGAGATCACACACCTCTTACAAACTCCCATAAGCATCCTCACTGCATTTCCTACAGCCTTTCCTGTCTCTTTGTTATGATGAGTATCTTACAGCATTGATTCTTTTCATCTGCCTCAGCTTAAGTCTGTCTCTTCTAGTGGACAATGAGGTTTTTCATCTCTTAGAGGAAATAGCTCAAACTCTTCTTTCTCAACAAGTGTAAACATTTCCCAACGCTCTCACATGGACCCACCATCCTCTGGCCTCTCGGGGTTCTTTTCATTGAAGCCTGCTTTTTCCTTTTTCAGTCATTTTCCTATGCAGTATCTGCTACTGGCACACGATCCCTCGTGCCAGGCACCGCACATGCTCTTCTTTGCTGTGTTACCAAAACCTTACCAAATCAGTGCATGCTATTGCCTCAAAGCCTCTGTGGGTTGGGAGTTTCCAGACTTATACAAGATGTTTCCTCTGCTTCCTGACCTCACAAAGACGCAATCAAGGAATCTGCTGGGGCTTGCAAGTTTAACTAAGGTAATTGGATAAGGGTAGACATCCAAGTTCATGTGGTTGTTGGAAACAGTTTCTTGCTGGCTGTCATGGGACCGATGAGGCTTTTTGCTGACTGTTGGCTTGGGTCAACCACAGCTTCTTGTCTCTAAACCTTTCCACCCTAGCTGTTTGCTTCCCAAAAGCCAGTAAGGGGGTAAGTCATCTAGCCCAATAGGAGTCATCAACTGACCCAACAATTGAAGTCATACCTTTCTTTCATTCATTTGGTTAGAAAAAGTCATGGGCCACGCCCATGCCCGGTGTGAACTGCAAGAGGTGAGCGTCAAGGGGCTCAGCACTGGCTTTTGTTTGTAATGTAACTTATGACTCGTGGCTCTTTCTTCATGAACAGCTGAGCAGAGCACGAGTCCTGGCCTTTATACTTATTGCTCAGCTTTCTCTGCATTCGGTGCGCAGTTGTTTCTGCTTTGCTAAACAGTAAGCACCCTCACCGCTATGGGGGTTTATTTGTGATTGAAACTAGGGCCTAGTGCATGCTGTGCGTGTACTGCACACCAGAGCTCTATCCCCCCTACCCACCAATCTACTCTGTTGTGTTTCATCTAAAAGGGTAAAAAACAGTTCCATAAGGTCACTTTTGAGAATTCCGGGGTTTGGGGTTCTTTTTGAAAACACAGAAATATCATAGGAATGCCCTTTGGTTTTAATCTCAGTTGTAGGGTTGTAGGGCTGTAGACCATCCGCAGCAACTATAGCAAAGTAGCAGAGACCAGCTACGCAGTTCTTCTGTGCCTCTGTCAAGTCACTGATGAAATGCTGAAGAGGGTGCTGGTGCAAATGTATGTGCACACATGCACTATACACACATGCACAGACACATTCTCATACATGCAAAGGGCAAAGAATGACAAGGGTCCCCTGGGAGCCAGGAAGTACAGCTCTTAAGACCCTCGCCTTGCTAGCCAAGTGATCTGCCCTTGGACAGGGCCATTTTCTAGCTCAGCAACCGTTCCTGAGTTTCTCGGGGGCAGTGGGTTACATCGGTGAGTAGCTAGAAGGCAGGCTCACGCCAGGCTAAAGTCAACATGCCCTGCACCGGTTGCAGCTTCACTCCTTCCTGCCGACTTCAGGAAGAGGACCCATTTCATTTGCACTTTGTATAAAATGTAATTAATTACTTTCTCGCAGAATGGACTTTGTGAAGTTTAGAGCAATTTCATAGGAAAGTGCGACTTCATTTAGTTCCCTGTGTGAAGGGACAGTCTTAGTGGCACTATCCTGCTTTGCATATGGCGCTGACACTCAGCTGCTGGACAGTCGGTTCTCTTTGTGGACAGGTGTGCACACACACCAAGCCAACTTTCTTGTAGCCCTGTACACAGCCTTTTACTTCAGCTACCTGGTGCCTGGTTCTTAGAAAGAATGCCAAGCTTTCATTTCTGTTCTTTTTGGAATACAAGGTTAAATAGTATGGGAAATATACATCTTGAAATATAGGAGGCACGGCCTTTACATTGAAGAAGACTACATTCACTTATCAGCTCCCCATGATACAAGTCGATCATTCATAAGTATCTTTTAAGTCTATATAGTTTATTCAACAGATATACAGTGCCTACTTTATGCCGTAGACATTGATAGGTCAAAGAAATAGAAAGTAAAAGAAAAAAAAAAAAAAACCCAAAACCATTGAGTGCAAAGTAAACATTTACTGAAGTTCAATCTGTGACAGTCGCTGTGAAGCTGTGGTGTTGCAGTTGGGTGTTCCAGGAATTCTGTCCTAGCACATGGGTCGTGGGACTTGACCTGCGTATGAGGTTTCAACACAGAACTGAAAAATTAATTAGCAGCTAATTACATGGAGAGGGCACAGATGTCCGGGCTTCAGAACCGCGTGTGGGAAAGTTGTGGTTAGCGGGAGAATGTGCCAGATACAGGCACTGAAGGATCAGTGGGAGAGCATGAAGGGAAAAGAATGTATAAACAGTTAGATAAGGGAAAAGGGGGGTCTGCAGGCCTCAGCCAGCAACTTAAGTGTGTCGGGGGAGATGAGGCATGGCCACAGTGAGAAGCTTTTGAGCCATCAAAGAACATTCCTCACAGAGTAACAGTTGATCAAGTCTGAGTTTCAGAAGACCAGTTAGGACTATGGATCTATAGCTTGAAATAAGGTAAGGATGATGACAGACAGGACCCTGGGAGATGCTGTGCTTAACAAGTAAATGAGTGTCCAAGAGAAGGAGAAGATGAGCACGTTTAAGGCCATGCAGCGAAATTAAAATCAGAAAGTATAATAAAAGGAACATTAAAGTGGTTGAGATGTGTATATAAATAGCAAGCTAGAAAGTTAAGAATGCTTTAGAGACTCCTGTCTTTATGTGCATTTGCTCTGCTCTGGGGATGGTCCCGAGGAGTCCCCCCACTCCCGTCACCTGGTCTTTACTATGTATTTATATATATGGAGGGCAGAACCAACTAGCTTCCTTCCAAGCATTTTGTCCTGAGAGTGACCTACCTTGTGGTACCTTTCTAGAGTTACTATAGTATTGACGGACAGACTCAATATTGCAATCCCCTCCCCCACTAAGACAATAAACCCCTCATTCAGCTTTTCTGTCTTGGTTTCTGTGATCTCTGCTATAGGATCATGGCTTCTCTCCATGGTTTAATATTTTCCTTTCAATAAACTCGTTTCAAGTAATTTTGCTTGTTCATATCGCTCCAAAACAATGAGGAAAAAACAGAAATCCCTTAAGCATTCCTATAATAGAAAATAAAGTAAAAGAAAATCAATGAAAATAAATAAAAGGTAATATTAAGCTTAATCTTACCCACCTGGGATTTTGGATCTCCGTCCCATTTCCCCTTCAGAGGATGTGAGCTGAGTGCTTAGGAGGTTGTAAAATCAAACACCCAGATTCAAGATGAAGCTTTTCTTCCTAATATTCTCAAAGGAATTGAAAGAGAACTAAAAGGGGACCAACATTTTATTAAGATAATAAGTACCATGCCATGTTCCATTCGCCAACTAAAGCAGTTTATAGTTGGGGTTTCACATCTCCCATAGTGGGAAGGGTACTACAGAGGGCATATAGTAACCCTCCATTAACGTTGGAAGCAGAGGTTGGGGGTTAGGCTCAGGAAGTATCTCATAGGTAAGAGTGCTTGCTGACCGAACATGAGGGCTTGGGCCTGAGCTCCAATCCCAAGCACCCACATGAAGCAGGCGTGTGAAGAGTAAAGGGAGGCATCTGGCAAGTGAGGACGGAACATAGCAGCATTAGTACTTCCGATGCTTGTCCTGTAGCCCTTGTATGAACCAGGTAAGAACTCCTTTCTCAGCCCCCTCCTGTGGCCACCTTGTTCATCCCCCAGTTTCTGGTCCCCCGAGTCTCATCCAGGAGTTTGAGGAGGTGCAAATCTGGTCTTGTCGTACCTCCATTTTTATGGCTTATTAGGGAAGGTCAGCACTCATATGTCCCTATTTATTGCGTGCAGGGTGTGTGTCTTAGTTACTGATTTATTCCTGTGAAGAGACACTATGAACAACAGCACTTAATGGGGGGGGGGCTTGCTTAACAGTTTTAAAGGGCCAGACCATGATTAGAAAGGCATGATGCTGGATTAGTAGCTAAGAACTTTATCGGAATCACAAGTAGCAAGGAGAGAGACAGAGACAGAGAGGCAGACACAGAGAGACAGACAAAGAGACACAGAGAGACAGAGACAAAGAGACAGACAGAGAAACAGAAAGACAGAGACAGAGAAATAGAGACAGACAGACAGGCAAGCAGACAGACTGGGTTTAGGTGGGCTTTTGACAGAGCTCCTCCAATGACACACACCTTCTCCAGCAAGGCCACATCTCCTAATCTGTCCCAAACAGTTAAACTGAGGACCAAGCATCCAAACCCATGAGTCTGTGGAAGCCATTCTAGTCAAGCCACTACATGCAGCGTACTAATTACTTGTTTTGTTGTTATGACAAATACCTGACACAAACAACTCAAGGAAGAGAATATTCACCGTGGCCATCATGAGGTCGAGGTGCAATCACAGTCAGGAAGCAGAGAGCTCTGGGTCCCGGTACTCAGCTTTTTTCATCCCAGGGAGTGATGCCTTCCCATCCATTTAGAGTGGCTCTTCCTCCCTCCTATAACCTCATAATAAGGCAATGCCTCACAGACACGCTCAGGAATTTGTCTCAAGGTGATGATTCTAGAGTCTGCCAAGTTGAAAATATAAGCCAACACACACAGGCGGGAAGGCATAATTCAGGTGTCAGGGGGCACTGTGTGTGATTCAGAGTTAAAGAGGTAGAAACGTGATGAAAAGTGAGAGCTTTTCCACTTCATTCCATCAGCCACTCCAGTGTACACAGACATTGTTGTTTTATCCTGGTTTTCAAAAATAGTTGTTCTCATGACTGCTTAAGAACTTTTTCTAGACAAATAGAAAATGGCTCTCTTAGTTTCTTTCATCACTCTGACAAAAACACCTGTCAGAGCAAGGTAAAGGAAGAAAATCTATGCTGGCTTGCTGTTGCGTTTAATTTTTTAAAATATGCTTGCTGGAGCTAGGCTCTGGGAACAGCAGCCGCCTGCTAGCTGCCTCCTCAGCCACCACCTCAGCCACCACTGGCTAGCTAATGCTTTTCCCATAAACGCCGGGATTGCTTTACACCCACAATCCACTCCCTACGACCTATGGACTCCTACAACTGCCAACAACTACCCCACTGCTGTGCCCTCTCTTGTCCACCTGAATCATCGCAGTTGGAAAACACCAGACAACCTTAATATTTTAACATCAGCCAGATGACACAACCACTAGTATTAAAATCTATTGTTCTAAACCCATCAGCTATTTTATATTAGAATTCATCTGGTGGTACAGGCCTCCAAGGTTCTGATGACCTCCAGACCTCCCTCCACAGCCTGTTCCAAGAGCCCTTTGTCTTGTCTCCTCCTCTTCTTCCTGGGACCCGGAAACCCCACCTCTATATCTTGGCCCAGCGATTAGCTCCTGCCGTCTTTATTGACCCAATCAAACAATTATGGGACCTCTTTTAACAGCTTGCTGTTTTAGAGGTGATTCTGAAGGCATGGCAGCAGAAACAGTATCATCTGTAGGGAGGGACTATGAGGCTAATCGCATCTTGGTGGCTTAGCATGATACGGAAATCTAGTTTACAGCTAAATGCCAGGCTCCATGTCCCAAGGTCCCATAACCTAACACGATAGCACCACCCGGTGGAGACCGAGGCTGCAGGGAAGTTCCAGATTCAAACAGTAACAATAACTATTTGATTTAAGCACGTAGTCTCCGTTTCCAGAGACTTCCATCAGAAATTTACATTTATTGCTTTTTTCTGTCCCAGGCTTCCTGCATTTTTCTCCTCCTGAGCTTAGCCCAGCTTGTAACTATCTTTCTTTCCCCTGCCCCCACCATGCACACTCAAGATTTCCTTCTCACCACACTCCAGGAGTCCAGCAGATTCCTGAGACTTTGCTCCCCATCTTTCTTCTTCTTCACCCACAGTACACCGTGTGCAGTTCTAGGCAACACGAGGTGTTCTGAATCTGACCATTATTCTAGGTAGCACGTACACTGTCCAGACAAGAGTTTTAAAACATCAGCGTTCTGTGGCTTTTTTCATTCTTCAACATCTCATCCAGAGTGTCGTGTATGATGGCCCTAGAGTTTTGCTAAGTCGGGGCTTCCCACTGAGGAACCAGTGGGACCAATGAAGCAGTATTATTTTAGAGATGTTTTATGATTCAGATAAAAATGTTATTCAGTTTCCTATTCATTGAGGTTCATAGCTGCACTGCTTACAGTCATCAGTCTGTAAGTCACACTGTGTGGTGTGTGTTCAGTTACACTAACTTACAGTCATTAGTCTGTAGGTCCCACTGTGTGGTGTGTGTTCAGTTACACTAGCTATGGTCATGCTCATAAAGCCTGAAACCATGAAGAAAGTGACCAGCATTTTTGTCTTCGTCTGTTAGTTTGTTCCGGCCCTGTGGGAGTCAGTTTTATCCACACCCCTCAAGCCAGAAGCGCCCCAAGCTAGAGTTTCTGTTAGGGTAGATATCTAGGATATCTCAAGCTAGAGAAGACTCTGGCAGCCCTAGTTCTCCCAAAGCTCTGAGTGTTGTTGGTGGAGAGGGCCATGAGCTACATATTAGCAGAGGCAAGGCTCATGAAACTACAAGACTGCAAAAGCATGAGGGCTCTTGTAATTGTTTATAATCTTGGAGAACAAGCAAACATTGCTATAAAATGCTAATTCTTGAACATTGAGCTCCAGTTATATTCTTCCCTTATTGAAGAACTGATATTTCTACAGAGGTTCTTAGGCCTGACAGTAGAGGCTGGCGTGAGCTACATTTGTGCTGCAGTGTCTGGGCCTGTCCCAAAAAAACAAGCTCTAGGATTATTGTCTATAAGTCATTAACATTAGAAGCACAGACCTCACTGATAAAGATGGGCTCATTTTCTTATTTATCTTAGCTGATGCCAAACACTCCAGTGAATCACAGAGACACAGTTCTGACCTATGTGGGAACATAGGAGAGTGAGACCATTTTGTAGCTTGGATTTGACATTTGCTTTCAATTACCACATATACGTTGAGGAGTTCCAAGTATTTCTTCCTGTCTGAAATTCTTCCCCACGACCCAGATCTTATTCCATTGGCCCTGCACACAACCTCTCTCTTGACCTGAAAGCACTCCTAGCATTTAACAGGCTCAAAGCTAAATCCGTTGCCCTCCAACCTAAACTTCTTTTATCTCTTACATTCTTGATTTATGCTCTTAGCTTCTTGTTAGAAGAGGAATTGGCTTTTAACCAGCTAGATAAACATTTTTGCATCATGACTCACTATACATGCACACAGTTTTAACTTGCACAATATGCTTCAAAAAACAGTGTTGTGTTTTAATGTTGATTTCTCCCTGATATAGACCATATATCTTTTTAAATAATGGCTGGCATATATCTCTTACTAATTTGTTGGTGTACCCCACCATTTGACCAAGTGTTATGGTCATCCCAGAAAATAGTTGGGGAACTTGCACTCTGCCCTGAGAGACTATTTCAGTTCTCCAAGTAAAAGTTACAGTCTCAGAATGGGTACTGTAATACTGCCGCAGACAACTGCAGCCTTTCTGGATTCATTACCCGAGGCTAGCCTCTCCAGTCTCAGGCTAGCCTGCGGTCAGAACTTGATTATATCATCCAGATACACCATCCATCTTTCCAGTCAGTTAACCAGCATTTTCTATATGCAGTGCCAGACATAAAGCGAGCACTAAGAATCAAAGGGTAAACACCATGGTCTCTGCTCTGAGGCTTGAAGTCCAGTGGGTAACAAGTCATCTCCAAGAGAAGTCTACTAGGAGTACCGTGGGGTCACAGAGAAACAGCCTGGGACTTGAACCAGGCTGTCCTGAGATGCTCTCAGGCAAAGGTGGATTGAACCCAAGAGCAGAGGCTGGAGATCGGCTGGCCAAAGTAGAAGCCAGACATTTAAGGAATGAACTCACCCAGAGAAAGCACTCAGTGGCAGCCCGGCAGTTTTGATAAATGAAATGCCCACGCAGTTGTAGGCTGGCATCCCCAAACCTTGGTCATTACCTCTGCCTCAGTACCCAGTACTCATTAACTTCCACTGCACTGATCTTTTTCCTCTACAGCAGAGGTAAGCATAGCATCCTCTGTGCTCCTAGTCCTCCCCAACACCCACCCCAGTACCCTGCAAAGACCCTTTGTCACGACGAAGGAAACTAATTCTTCCTCTTTTTACCTTCCTCATGAGGCCAGGGATGTCTCCAAAGCTTTGCACCTGCTGGGGGAAGCTGGGAGATACACAGCTTCTTGGGCAGATCCAAGGCAAAGCTGCATAAATGGATGTGTGGAAGAGCTCCCAGGGCTGACCATTTGGTACTGTGTAACCAGCTGGTGTCCTTTGCCCAGAGAAAACTGTTTGTTCCAGTCTCGCCATTCCTTACTTCCCTGTAGTTCTTTGTGTAGGGTGGGGGCCTCCTGGGCTTTCTCCCATCTACTTTAGCATGTCTATTACTGTTGGTCTGGCTCAGCTCATGTTTAAATAGCCGTGTTGGTGAGACTTCATGGGTGTAGCTTCTGACATTACAGTCTCATCGCAAACCCACTGGTCCTCTGGCTCTCGCAGTCTTTCCATTCCAACCCCTGCACTGACCCCTGATCAGGTCTTATTGGCAGAGTTGTATTTTAGATGGGACTGGGCACCACAACTATGAGTTTTGATTAACTGTAGGGGTTTGGTTTTTGGTTTGGTTTTTGGTAGTGTGTTGCAAAGAGAGTTTTTCATGATGACAGGTGAGAGCCATGCTTATCTGTGGATATAAGGGCAAAGCTTTGGCATGTAGCTATGGATTTTGATGATTTAGTAACATGGTGGTTGCAGGTTGCCCCCTTTATGATCCTTGACTTTACTAGCCCTGGGTAGTTGCCTAGGTTTCCAGTACCAGGGATGATTTTCTCGTTGAGTGGGCATGAAGTCCAATTAGAGAGCTGTTGGTTACCGCCAAGGTATGTGTGCCACTACGACACTACTGAGGTTATTGCAACATATTGCTCATTGTTGTGGTTCCAGATGTTAATCACTTAAAGCATACGTAGAAACTAAGGTCATATAGACGGAGCAGCGGATTGTACTTATGTAGTATTGTGCTTATTTATTATGTATTGGGGAATATATACACAATACATATATAACAACAACTTAAAAAATCGTGAATTTGAAAGAGAGCAAGGAGAGGTATGTGCGATGGTTTGAAGTAAGGAAAGGGAAGGGGGAAATTATATCATTATATTAACTTCAAAAAAACTTTTCAGAAGACGTTTCAGCTCTTGTGACTAAGAAAACGAAGGGGGCTTCAAATACTATAAAGCCATTTTCTTATGTAGATGGTGACTCTTACATCCTGATAGCACAGATTCTAATTTCTTTTTGGTATTTTATTCACAAAAGATTGTTTTTGACTTTTAGGCAATATTCCTTGGCTTTCTAGCTTAGCAATGTCTTGGCACTGAAACTTATTAGTTCGAGAAAATGAAAGCTGGCCCAGAGCCGAGCACATACACTTTCCGTAGTGCATAGGTGCTTGTCTTTGCCTGTCATCCACTTGGCCCACACTGCCTCTTACCCTCTGAATAGGCTTTTACTGGAAGCAAAATTAATTTTTAATTCTTCTTTTCCTTTATTAACCTTCTGCCCACTTTGTATTTCCTGAGCAAAGGCTCCAAGAATGTCTACAAAAGAAATGGAGTCTAGGATTCCATTGCCAAGTCTGACATTAAAGAACAGCCTCGTGTGGCTTGTCTTTCCTGTTAATTTTCATGGGACAGCCATCGGGTTTTCTAATCTCCATGAGACAGAGCGCTTATGAGGATGTGGGCCATGCCTAGGAAAAGGGTCTATTGATACAGGCGTTATGGGAGCATTGACTGGACCAGCGGGACAGTCGTCATTCTGCAGCAAGACTTAGGCTCTGTCTGTACTCTGTTCTTAGAAAGTCCAGACACTCATATGTGGTGTTCAGACTATGCCCATGTCACAGTATAGCTGTATGTGCTAAATGTGTATGCTAAATATATATTGTAGTATAGCTGTATATGCTCTCCTCAGTTGTTAAAGTTTAGTATGGCTGGACACCTTTGTCCTTTGTGCATAATTCAACCACTGTGAGAACAAAGAGAAGCATCATATCCAGACAGCCCAGCTCTCTCTCTCTCTCTCTCTCTCTCTCTCTCTCTCTCTCTCTCTCTCTCTCTCTCTCTCTCTCTCTCTCTCTCTCCCGTGTGTGTGTGTGTGTGTGTGTGTGTGTGTGTGTATGTGCCTGTGTATGTGCCTGTGTGTATGTGTGTGCCTGTGTGTGTGTGTGTGTGTGTGTGTGTGTGTGTGTGTGTGTGTGTGTGCCTGTGTGTCTGTGTGTTTCTATGGGTATGTTTGTGTCTCTCTGTGGTGCCTGAAAACTTTGAAAAGTGCCTTCTGCAGAGACAGTGTTATCGGAATTCTTTCTACAGTGTCCTTTCTCTTTCTTCCCTCTGGCCCCCTTGTGTATCTCCTTCCCTCTCTCCACACAGCCCATCCATTATGTAGCCTTGTTTATGTGGCCCTGTGGCACTTTGAATGAGCGTGCTCCCCATGGCTTCATATGCTTGAGTGCTCAGTCCCGAGTGAGTAGAACATTTCTGGAAGAATTAGGAGGTGAGCCCTTGGAGGACGTGTGTACTGGGGGGTGGACTATGGGGTTTCAGAAGCCCATAACATTCAGAGGTTGTTCCCTCTGCCTTATGCTTGTGAATAAAAATGTAAGTTCTTGTCTACTGCTCCAGCACCATGCCTGCTTGCCTGCTGCTGTGTTCCCCATCACGAGGGTCACAGAGTCTTGCCCTCTGACGCCATAAGCTCCAAATAAGCACTTTCTTCTAAAAGTTCCTTTATCTTGGTGTCTGATCACAGCCATAGAAAAGTAACTAAGACAAGTCTATGCTAGTATTTATTAATGCTTTCAAAATCAACCAAGTGTAATTTCAAGGAAGAATCTCATCATCTCATGTGCTGATCTAACACTGAAGCGAGGACCTGCGTCCATGTATTTGGTGCCGACTCACCAGAGCAGGAATGTGAATAAAACACTCGCTGTGTGCCAGCCTTGGCCAACACAGCCTGGACACCATCAGCAGTCAATCACCGGACCAGGAACCATAGCTCTGTATTGCCTTCTACCTAGGAATGCCTGTGACTCCTCAGATAGAATGCTTCCCTGAGGCAATCCAGTTTTCTGTGGGTACTTACCTAATATTGTTTCTATATTGACAGCCAGGGACTCTTTTCCACACAGACGAGACAGGTGCTGTCATCACGCTCTGATTTATAAATGAGAAAGGTGATGCCCTCGGAGGCTCCTTCTCACCCACGTTGAGGAAAGTATAGGAGCAAGGATTTAAACCCAGTGAGTTTATATTCAAGGCTCTTCACTTTTTGACTGGACATGTTGCATCTGAAGTGTTGAGCTTTGTTCATTATGATCGTTATGAGAAATGAATGCTCGAGTTCAGTGCGGGAGTCCTAACTTCCAGTTAGTTCCTTTTGCAAGACCACATGTGGATGGGGAGAAGTGGAAGTAGAAAAAAAAAAAAAAAAAGAGGCAGTGCCCAGCCAAGTCTGTTGACAAGAGGAAACTGTAAATCATCCTGAAAGACTGTGAATGTCAAACTGTGACTCTTGAGTCTCTGAAACATCATGATGCCGAGCCAGGGGGCATCAGTGGAAGCAATGACAGCTCTCTCTCAACTGGGGAGATACACTGTCACGGTGTAGGAAGGGACAAACACTCAGGGGAGTCATGAGGGGCACCAGCATGCTTTTCGGGGTTCCATGAGGACAACTTTGCACTGTGGCCTTTCACCTCCATACTGAGCTTGACAAAGTGCAGCCGTCCTGGTTTGCCACATTCAACTTGGGGACTCACTTTGGGTGGCTCTTTAAATGGCTTTGCTTTTATTGTAGTAAAGCCATGGCTGACAGTAATGGGGAAGCATTCGGAGGTCCGTGCCACGCCGTTTACTGTTTTCTGCACTTGAGAATTCTGAGTGCTTTGGAAATAAAGTCTGTTTTCACAATTTCCTGTTTTTTACCAGGTTCTTGGAACACCCAATGAGGACACGTGGCCTGGAGTCCATTCCTTACCACACTTTAAGCCAGGTATGTGTCATTGACTGTAAATGCTAAGCACTTAATGTATGTATGTAAAAGGCAACTATGTAAATGCCCACGTTCAAGCAGCACCCAGACTTCAAACATTCCATTACCTTGGGTATTGTGTACTTTATGTGTAAATGGAGTTGTCCTTGTGTTTGCACAGTTCATTTAAAAAAAAAAGTTCACTGCCCCTCTACTGTGAGAAAATTTCACCACACTAACTACGTTTGATGTCCCTAGTTCAGTAGTTCTCAACCTGTGTGTTGAGACCCCATCCCCTTTAGCAAACCTCCAGCTCCAAAAAGATTTACATTACAGTTCATAACAGTAGCAAAATTGGAGCCATGAAGTAGCGATGACAGCACTTTTATAGTGTGGGTCACCATAATATGAGGGACTGTATTAAAGAGTCACATCATTAGGAAGGTTGAGGACCATTGGTTTCGATAAGCTTGTAGTACTTAATAATTTCATGATCACTTAGACATGTCTCCCTTCGTATAGAAGCAAGATTTAGCTGAAGAGGTGGTAAAACATTGGTGAGGCATTTGCTGCATTAGCTTAAGAATCTGTGTCCAAATTCTTAGCATCCATGAAAAGAAGCTGGGCATGGCGGTACCTGTAATCCTACTCCTAGGTAAACAGAGAAAGGCGGATGCCTGGGGAAATGCTGACTGGCTATGTATAGCTAAATCTGTAAGCTCCAGATTCAGTGAGGAATCCTGTCTCAAAAAGTAAGATGGGGAGAAATTGAAGAAAAAACCCAATATCAATACCCCCCACACACATACAGAAGAGCAAAATTAAATCAGAACACAACTCACACGTATCACTACTTCAGAATAATTCTTACAAAATATGATGAATTATGGAAAAAGAAAACACATTTTCCTTTCTTGAATTATGCATGTAATATGTGGTTCAGTGTTTTGAATTTAATTATTCAAATTCTCCTGATTCTCTAATTGTTTGGCATTTGATACTTCCATGGAAATTATTTAAACCTAAAACTGGAGGCTTTTGAGAATGCAGTTATTTCAAAAATAAGTTGTCACCTCCTCACTCACCAGTAGATGGCAGTCATGAAACTTGAAAAGTCTGAACGATGTGCTTAATTTGTCTTGAAAAGATTTGCAGTGGGAAATTGAATAAAACCAGGAAAAGTAATTCTCCTGTTGTGTTCCTTTTTGAGTTACAGAATGTTATCTATGAAATGTAGATTGACCATGGAGTTTCCAAAGGAACTGCAAGGGGGGTCTGAGAGTCACTGTCCCTCTGAGAGGCAGAGCCATGAGTAATTTCAGAGGAGAGCCAAGTGTCTTTTGCTTCTCCTCTTTGGAGACTCCAGGAATAAATTACCAATTTCAAAGAATGACTGAGTTGGGAACTATTTTTATTCTTCATTATTTTTCTTCTGAAAGTGTACAGTGTGATGAGAATTCTTTTATCTTCTTCAGAAGCCGCAAGGCTCTTTGTACTTTTACTGAAAATTGTAAATGAGTTTCTATGTTCAGAAAAAGTCTAGAAACACAGCAATTTATTATAATAGATTTTTCTTTTTTAATTGAGCAAGAAGCATCTTGTAACCAGTGTACTTATTCCTCGCCGCGTTTAAGACAGGACGAAAGCTCTTTATAAGTGCTATAGGCCTTGAAGGTTAGCAATCTTGTTAGGAGATACAATTTTAGATTCTAAGAAACAAAACAGAAGAACGTGAGAAGCTAGAGTTTAGCTCATTGGCAGAATAATGTCCTAGAGTTTTACCAAAACAGACAGACAAATAATATTTTAAATGGATAAAGTTATATACATAAAGGACAAATTAAGATAGTTACCCACCAAATGCCAGACTAGGAAATCTGAAGTAATTTCTTTATTTCTGTATTCCTAGAGGCTGTCTTCATCAAGGCACATGGAAGCACTTAATGGTTTCCAGAAAGTATAAGATGTAGAACAGATTAACTTAGCAGACTGTGAACTTCAAGAGATGCAGCACTAAGTGTACACTGTCCATATCCTACATTCAAAAATGAACATTGCTCTGAGTTACATTGAATATTTAATTTTTATTTTTTTTTATGTCTATGAGTACACTGCAGCTGTCTTCAGACACACCAGAAGAGGGCACTGGGTCCCATTACAGATGGTTGTGAGCCACCATGTGGTTGTTGAGAATTGGACTCAGAACCTCCAGGAGAGCAGTCAGTGCTCTTAACCACTGAGCCATCTCTCCAGCCCTGAATTGTTTGTTTTTTTTAAGTCTCATTCACGAGACTCCTCTGGTAGAGATGTATAAATGAAAATGGATATATTAAACGTGTGAGCGCTGCAGGGGAAACGGCGTTATATTGGGGGACCGGAAGAACAGCATGCCTAGATGGGGTAAGGCTTGACCAGTGGGGACATGGTTATAGGCTGAGAGGAGCCCCATTCCTTTCGCTCAGTGCCCTGCGAGACCATCAGGGGACTCAGTCTCGGACCCCACAGGCCTTGTACTCCAACAGAAGAAAACATATCCCAAAGGACACTAGCAGTCTAGGGGTCCCCTGTCATACTCTGCTCCTCACCTCCATATTCTATCCCCAAAGGGGGCTACAGAGATGCTAAAAGGAGAGGAAAGCTACGAGAGCATACTTTCTTTGATTAGGAAAAAAATAAACTCTCTGTGTGTGTGTGTGTGTGTGTGTGTGTGTGTGTGTGTGTGGGCGCTCGTGTGCCCAGACTCAACCAATCAACTGCTGAAAGGACTCTCACCCTGATGTCAGTACGCATGCTGCCTCTAGTGCAAAGTTGGGCGTCTGCTTATTTGTTTCAGCTTTTCCTCTACCGTGAGCTGTTTATGGCTTTTGCTCAATTTACAATTGAAAGGCGGAATTGTTGCCATCTCCTCTGTTCATCACTAGGAGTTTTGATAATTTACAGTAGCTACTCTTTTATCAGTGGAGCCCTTTGTTTCTCTAGGTTTGAACTGCTCAAGAGTATTAT
Source organism: Micromys minutus (assembly GCF_963924665.1). NCBI lineage: Eukaryota > Metazoa > Chordata > Mammalia > Rodentia > Muridae > Micromys > Micromys minutus. Next base: position 28,114,480 of record NC_137958.1, read on the forward strand.
TTTTAATTTTTATTATCTTTATTCTCGAAAGTGGTGGATAAAAAGCACCATACACTGAGATCACCCAGACTTGAGGACTAGGCTGCTCACTAAGCACAGTTCCAATACCTGTTCTAAACAGATGCTTTGGAGGTTCTTGTCATTGGACTTTCTACTTTCACTATCAGAACATTTTTATGTACTTATCTACTACCAAGATCTAAAGCCCCGTGAGAGAATTAGAACAAGAAAAACAGTTGCCTCATATCCCCATTAGTAGCTCCTGTTCATTCCCTGCGCTTGGCTCTTCCTCAGTGTGCCCTAATATTGAGTCTTTCGTGTTCTCTTACCCACGTGTTATACCCTACCCACATATGCCTGTGTTGTCGGCTACATTATATATGTCTCTTCTTTCCAATATTGTGTTACCTAGCTTCACATTATACATCTGAAGTCCATCATTTCCCTGCAGATTTTATGATTACATTGTTCTTTAAGGTTGAATAATATTCATTCATTTTGTGTGCATATATACATATATATATATATATTTGAGAGAGACAGAAGTGACCACGGCACTTCGGAAACCCCACACCCACAGCTTTCATTATCTCAGAGACCACTAGAACTGAAGCCCCAAACTCTCACAAGACACTGAGCACAGTGGAGCTGAAACCTGGGTCCTGAACTGACTTCTGAGGCCACTGGACTGCAGACCTGGTCACAGCGTGCTGCCTGGTTCTGCAGACTTCCAAGACCTCTCAAGTTTAAAGCAAAGTTGAACATAGTTCTTACCGTTACGTTGTGTGTTTTCTGACCTGCTTGCCAATATGTTTAGTCTCAAGGAAGAAAAATACTGTGCAATTTGCAGAACAGTACAGGCATGGTTTCTTAATACCAAACCCTACACACACACACACACACACACACAATATTTGCATAGGCAGTCATATAAGAGAAAGCATTTCAGAGTGTTTATTTTACTGTTGTCTTCCAGGTCATACACAAATCTGGACAGATACATCTCTTGTAGAAAATTTCATGTCTGTATTCTTAAAATATGTACAAAAACCCTGAACCAAGTCTGTACAAATGGCTTCAGACCCAAACAGCAGGCAGATTCGTGTATGGTGCTTCCATCCCGCTCTTGAATTCTACCAACAAAGGGGCATTCATCGATGGCTTAGTGATTAGTTATTATTCAGACGTCCAGACAGGAAGACACTGTAAAGTTCAGGGAGGAAGCAACGCTGCCAGACTGGAAACAAAGAGAAGTAATGAAATTTCAAATAAAATAGCTCTATTTTCCAAAATCAAGCAAGGGGCAGGACGTATCTAAAGTGGTTACATCATTTCTCAGGGAAAGTTAATCATTCAAATTAAATAAAGCAAGCGGCTGCTCAATTGAGGAAACTTTGAGGCAGATGGGACGCCTTATGTGATGAGATAAGATAAAGAAAGAAAAACTTACCTGTGAAGAAGGAAACTGGAGGGTGCTGGTGTTTCAAACACGCCATGCCCAGACCAAGCCTGCAGACGCACTGACCTTCGGATCAGCTTCTACATGTGGATTTGGTTATGCTAGGTGTCTGTAACGAAGTGGAAAATTTCTCCCTCAGTCCTGCGTAGGCACAGACAGTGTTTCTTTAGTCAAGTAGATCCATGCTCTCATTTTCCAAGAGAGGAAGTGAGCGATTTCCCAAGTATATTTCCTTCATAGCTCACCTCTCAATGCCACCTCATTACTTTCAAAAAAGTCTTAATACCTTATCTCATATGATAGTCACAACGAGTCTAAGTTCCTATATAATCTAACATGGGGTCCAGTTTTACAGATAAGGGACTTCCCAGCTCTGACTGTCGGCTCCAACCCTGTTGTCTCTCTTAAAGAGGATTTGCCTATTATAGCCAGAACTGGACAGCCCCCAGGTTCCTCTCTGCCTGCCACATCTTACCAAAGAACTGTCTCCTCACAAACATCTTTCACTGCCAATCACCTGCTCGGTGGGCATCTGTAAGCCCTCCACACCGGCTCCTCAGTAAGCTGTCAATTCTAAAACAAAAAAAAATAAAAAACTTCAGATGGTGTACCCTCCAATTTCTTTCTCAAAAGTGGTACAGTTAATACTTTCACCAGGACGAGTGCAGAAGAGGACTGTCCTAGAGTGATTGGAAACATGATCCGTCCTCACATTGCCTATTCCAAAGTGTCTTCATTACATACGTAGAACTGAGGACGCTACTTCAGAGCCAGACAAGCTTCATGTCAGCACTGCTGGCAAGTGTGAGTTTAACGCCTCACATGACAGAATGACCCCGGCCAATGCTGAGGTTGTGGTTTTTCAGTTCTCGAGTCTTTTATAAGGTAGCTGGGAAGCTGTGGCCACAGCAAGCATTCCTGCTGGCTGGGATGACGTGCATGAAGATGACAGAGGGGCCATTTTGTGTCACAGTTCCCCTTCAGAGACACCCTGACTTGCAGAGACACCCTGACTTGCAGAGACACCCTACTTGCAGAGATCTGCAGAGATTCCTCCTTTACTCATCCAAAGAGATGGTGCCTGCTCCATCAAGCCCATTGACTTCTATAGAAATTAAATACAGAACTCTGTTTTTACACAGTCAACATTATTAATTCTGCTTATTTTTAACATGGCTGAATTAGATAACTTAATTGATATATTTTTACTTTTATATAATATGTATTATATTTTTAACCTAAAGGGGCGTATGATTCTAAAATGGCGTTTACATGAAAATTACGTGTCTTATGCCTTTCCCACTTGCTTTTTATGCTTTGCTTCAGGGACTGTCTCTCCCTCTTGATAGCATCACAGTTGTAGGTTGGATCCATGTTACTGTGTGGGTGTTGGAACAATGATTTACCCATGTGAGAGTAAGGAAAGGAGCAAGGGAGATGCAGATGAGGAAAACTGCACACTGCACCAGCACACGGGCCTGAGTTCAGATCCCAGAATCTACAAAAACGCCATTGATGATGCTGTGTGAGGATAACTTTATCCTTGGGAAGAAGGAGACAGATACAGGCAGATATTCGAAGTATGTACATACATGTGGACTTGTACCTGTATCCACACATACACACAAAAGACACAATACAAAATATACACATGTACACACACACACAAACTCACACACGGCTTAGCACAAGACTTATTGTGCAACCACTTTGTACTGTGTCCGGTTGCGTTGCTGAAAGGTTTACTGACATAGGTTTGGGATTTTCATAGCTCTAGCTGTGAGTCACCACCTACGTCAAACAGAAGCTACACAATTAGCAAATGTGTGAGTTACATGAACTCTTAAAATCTGTTAGCAGACAATTATTATACATAATAATTGAGTTTTTAAACTCTTTTATGCATGCATACACCATATTTTCATCAAATTTAACCCAGTCTTCTTTACCTCTAGCACACTATCTTCACCACCCCATCTGTGGTGTATGTGTGTGTGTGTGTGAGAGTGTGTATGTGTGTGTGTGTGTGTGTGTGTGTGTGTGTCCGTTGAGATTTCTTACAGGAATGTGGATCCTGAAATATTCTTTTTAGTAGGATAGACAGCGTAGGAATATCTACACTACTGAAGAAAATGCCTCCTCCCTCTGACAGCCAGCATTTCCTTCCGCTAGCTGCAAGGGGAAGAATGGGGAATGTGTGAACTCTGAAGAGAATAGAAATTTAAAAATACAGAAGTGACAGGAAGGACAGACTTACCTTAACATTCCGACTGTGCACACTGGAGGCCACTTTTAGGTATAAATTGGAGAGTGAATGGTAAGCAAGGGGAGACTGTGCACTGTTAGCGGGGATTCTCCAGGAGCTAGAGAAACGAGGCAGACCAATATAAGAAGTTCACAAACCAGAGAGAGCACAAATAATGACAAACACCAAGTCCCAAGTGTGGCTGCAGAAAGGTGACCACAGGAAAGCAGCAAAGGACACTGGTGGGACCCAGGCTTCGGAAGGCCATAGGGGAAGCGCTAAGATCTCATTTGAACTGTGAGCAATAGTGGAGAGCTTTGAGCGTCGAGGGGAATGGATGTTTTACCTTTCAAAGGGCCACTGGCTACACACTGCCCCAGACCTAAGTCAGAGCTGGAAAGAGCTTTCAGGCCAATATGAATTTCTCTTGATTGGTCCTTTCTGCCTGCAGCCCTGTGAGCAAGAGTGTCTACAAAAGTCAATCTCGACTCAGAGGGGGATTGTTGTTATACCAGTGAACAGTGACATCACAGGCTCAGGGACATCCTCCCCCATGTCTGTCGCAGGCTGAGGGCTTGACATGCTGTGTCAGGGTGTTAGCCAATGACATAAAGTAAGTAGAAAGGAGCTGGGTATCCTGTTGCCCACTGAAATAGACTCATCTCCAGTAGCCGATGCTGTGTGCAGTGTAGCAGTCGGTTAAACAGAGCAAAGGCTGTGTGTACCCACGTCCTCTTGTCTTCTTAAAGAATGTCTCATTCACTTTCACCAGTAATGTCGATAACAGTGGAAGCCAATAGAATGTCCACAAAGCATCAGAAAACATGAAATAAATACTTAAGCGAAAGTGAGCTTCTTCAAAGTGGATTTCTTAATCTTTAATTTTAAAGAAACATGTTCCTACTTTTCCTAAGCCTACAAATTTTATAATTTGCAGCCTCAGTTTTAATCACGCTTCACGTCACCAAATTGAATACACGCTATCAGTTGTTACCACAGAAAGTCTTTGCCTACTGTCTACTGCCTAACTTGTATGATTTGGCTACTGTTATATTTAAGGGAAAGAAGTTAAACTTTTGCCCTGAGCATATAGATATGAATTAAGTGCAGTTGAGTGTGGTGGCCCATGCCTTTAATCCCAGCACTCAGGAGGCAGAAGCAGGCAGATCTCTGAGTTTGAGACCAGCCTGGTCTACATTTGATTGAGTTGTTATATTCCAGGGGCATTACTGTAGAGGTCATTGCTTATTTCTGTCTTTAGTTTCTTGGTGTGTTATATTTATTCTGTTCACAAACAAATGTCAGCAAGGGCATAAGCAGAAATCCACGATGTAAAACTTCCTTCATAACTCCTGGAACTTTTGGGCATTTCCTTTCCAAAAGATGAATCACAGCTTCAGGAGGAAGATGAGGTGATTGGGAACTTGGACATAAAACCAAGAATGTGACGCTAGTTTTCATATTGGTTTTTGATGTGGAACCTTAACATAGTAGAACACGGTATCTTCCCATACGAGTAACTCTGTGCCACTGTGAGAAATTCATGGTGTGTTTGAACAGGTGCTGGTGGAAAATACTCTCTGTCTCCAACCCCTGGGAACTCTGAGATCACAAAGTATAGTGCGGTGCTCAGTAATCTCAGACTTTCTGCGTGTCTTGTAGAATTGAGAGTTTTTAGAAACAGAATAAATGTAACCATTTCCTGGTCTAGCTTGTGGCTATTACTTCATGTTCTGTAGCTGTTTTACTGTACACCAAGTGCTTTTATCAGCCCCATGAGGTCTCTCTAATGGAGCAGGTATTCAGTCTAGAGGGATGAATCTGAAGGCGTAGAAGAAAAGCCGTGCTTGATAACACACTGCAACCTGAACCACAATCAAACTGCAGTCAGCAGTCAAACTGCTTGATAGTTCTCAAAGCAGCTTCTGCACCGCACACACAAATCACAGCCACGCACCAGAAGGGTAGGTTAATTGGTATTTTCCTATGTGGCAAGCTGAGGATTGGTTGAGCTTGGCTGGTTCTTAAAATTCCTGGTTCTAGGATGCAGGTTGGTTGTGTTAGGTTCGTTCCCTGCATTTTCCCATCCTTCATGGGGTTACAGCTATGGGGAAATGTTCTGCCTTTTCCTCCTGAAAGGCAGAAGGAAATAATGGAAGCCTCAGCTATAGGCACATTTTAGTCTCTACTAAGTCAACACCACTGATGCTGCACTGTGAACACAGGCCCAGTGGGGGACTGATGTGTCTCATAAAGAAAGGAAGAAGTGATGGCTGGCTCACTGTTAATCCCTTTGCGCTTTCTTGTTCTCCTGACTTGGAAAACAGTAACAACTTCATTCTGCTGTGGTTTCAAATCTTCATTAGACCATTGTCTTAGGTCTCCTTCAAGACAAATACCCACAGTGCAGTAATAATCATTGAGGTGGGAAGACGGCTAAGTAGGTAAAATACTCACCCTGCAAGCATGAAAATCTGAATTTGTATCTTCAGAACCCTCACTGGTTTTGACAGCATGTGTCTGAAATTACTCCTAGAGGAAGATGGGAACTAGAGATAGAAAAGTTCCCAAAAAGCCATGGCTTCAAGGACAGGTATAAGTGAAGTCAGCCAGGAGGCAGACAGACAGGATGTTACACACAAGGGTTGCTTATATTCAGGGTTTCTGTTACTGCTGAAGAGCTTTGATCTGGCTTTGCGACTTGAGGGTAAAACTTCAAGTCCCTCACGACCAAGACATGCCTCTTGTTGTAATGACTGGACCATAGACTGCAACTCTGGACAGAGTACCTTCATAGCCTGGGTCTATGTGTGAGCTCTGTGTTATATATGAGCTGTATGGTATGTTTGAGCTGGATCTTATGTGTGAGCCATATGTTATGTGTGAGCTGTATATTACATGTGAGCTGTATGTTATGTGTGAGCTGTATGTTATGTGTGAGCTGTATGTTATGTGTGAGCTGTATATTACATGTGAGCTGTATGTTATGTGTGAGCTGGATGTTATGTGAGCTGGATGTTATATTATGTATGTTCTCCAGTGTCTGTGCCTCAGTTTCCACCTGTGTGCAACGTAGTGCCGTCCCCCGCTCAGCCACACTCTGAGGAATATAGTGAGTTGCTATTTGAAGGCTGCATGGGAGGCAGAAGCATCTCCCAGTCTTTGGTAACAAGAGACTGGAGCACATATTCCCCTCTCCAGCCTTTGCCACTAGCCTGCATCACCGTCTTGGGCAACACTGTGGATGCCTCTCTGTGCTTGTGTATAAGATGAAGGGGGTAGCCTCCCCATCCCCACCCAGGACTACTACAGTCCTACAGACACTGGGCATCACCACTCCAGCTGCTTCCCGCTCTAGTGAAGGTGTCTACTTCTGTTCTCTCTCCTTCTTTGAGAGGAGTTGTCAGTCTGTTCCCGTGGAGTCCACTCTGAAACTTTTATACATGTGGAAAGGGAGGTGCTCTGTCTTGTACGGGAGGAAGTACACATGTCTGGAACACCTCCTCCAGAGATGTTCCTGAACCCACATGTGCCTGTGTACCATTAAAGACGGAAATGCTTAATGAGTGGAGTGGAATGGCCTCAGTCTAGAAGCTTCTGCTGCCTGGAAAAAGCAAAGCACTGGGAACTGGGGGGATGACTATGGTAGCCAGGCACATGCTGAGGTATGAGGGTGCTTTCTCAGCATTTTCACACAGGCCTCTGTGAAACACAACCGTTTGTATTTTAATGCTAATTCCACTTCCCCAAGAAGTGCATCCTAGTCAGTATTTAGGACTTCATCAGAACCTTCTGATTTTAATTTGTTAAACAAAGGCCAGAGCGGTGATTGGGTAGGGGAAGGGAGGTGGAGAGAGAGGGTCAGAGGAGAGGAAAAGGAGAGAGCGAGGGAGGAGAAGGAACAAGATGGAGAACAAGAAGGATGAAATGTATCCAGGTGGGCTTAATTGGCGTTGGGTAGCTATGAACATTTTAAGAATTTTATAGGTCTTATATCTCATATAGAAGGGCATTTGTATCTTTGTCTACTTGATGTAATCTTATTGTGTCGAGGGTTTATAGGTTGAGAGTTTGATATATAAACCTCTATGAAAAGCTATCGGGCCTTGGAGTCATGTTTGTGCTGGGCAGGGTGGTAATTCCACCCGGGACGTAGGCAGTCGAGTGGGAAGGGTAAGACCGTGGGGGTGGCTTGGACCAAGTGAGAGAGTTTGTGTGCTTGCTCCATACTAAAAGTGGCGCCCAGGGAGTGAGAGCTCGGGGCCTATAAAGAGATAAGATACTCCTATTTCAATAATTACTGCAACACCTCTGGGTAGCGATGAACTACAGTTCTAGTTCAGGATTCCTGTGTCATGGAAAAGCCTATCCGTGCTCCTGCTGGGGACCTGTCAACTCACAGATGTGGTATATTAGGGGATTTCAAGTCATCCATGAAGATGTGCATCAGTTACACAGCAGAGGTAGGGTTCCTCGAATGCCCATTGTAATCACCGTGGCATTACCACAACTAAAGCCCTCAGAGTTTGGAAGACACTGCCCTCTCCTCTAGAACGAGCTCTCTTCTGGTAGATGTGAATTTTCCTATACTCGTGTTCCAAGGACTATCAGGTCTGGCTTTTTAGGTAGCTGTATCAGAACCCTAACTGAAGTGCTCATGTCTTGCTTGGCTCTCCTCATAAATACCAGTACATAAAACAATCCTGCTGGTCCTCGCGAGCATGTGTGAGCATGGTTTTCTTCTGTGGAGGGCCCAGCATGTAGCTTTGCATATTTGCCTGTAGGGCTACTTCCCTTTATCATTCTTTTGTTTCCTGCTGTTGTCATGGCACCGGACACAGGGTAGACAGACACAAAGTGTTTGTGGAATGAGGGAGAGGGTGAACGGTGACTTCTACCCAAAGGGATGTGAGGATATGATCTGTTATATAAGCATACAGTTGGGGTGCTTGCTTGGAATATAAGTGCAGTGATTCATCGTCAGAACTCACTCAGAAAGGCCAAGTCGGTGTCCTGAAATGAAGCAATCCCAAGAAAGCTGCTGGGGTTTCTCCATACCTCTATGCCCCTGTCAGAGAGAGGGGGCCTCTAGGATGCCCATGGTTCTTTGTTTAAGTTCACTTTTTTCAACCAGCTAAGTAAATACACCTATATTTTAATGTGTAAAATATGTAATATTTAAAATAAAAAGAAATTATAAATTCAAATTGGAAACTAGCCAAGTAGACTCCATTCTAAAGAATGATTAGCCCAACAGACCTGCAGTAGTTTGTACATTGTTTTTTTTACTTCTTGAGATTATAATATTATTTGTCCCTTTTTCCTGTCTTCAGACATACTCATGCCCCTGCCCCTTGCTCTCTTTCAAATTTATGGCCTTTTCATTTTCTGTTTTCTTTGTGATTAATTGTCTTTGTTTTTTCCCTTTGTGTTTAACTGGGATATATATGTATGTGTATTCATAAATACATAGTCATTTTTATATCAAGTTCTAAGCAAATTGTCATCCTGTGGTACTAATATGTTACATAGTATTAGATCTGTTATTGAGACATTTGGGGATCTCCGTGCTGCTCTCCTGAGGAATATCCACATTCAGCCTTTCATATCTTTTGGACAAACTGGACTTGGGTGTTTTTTAATTGGTTGGTTGGACGGTTTACTCAATATGTCCTCTAAATGAGGTTCTAAATTCGGCAGTATCTTGTAAAGTTATGGAAACACGGTAAAAAGAGAAGATTAGAAATTAAAATGAAGCCCTTGGATAACGCAGTGCGTACTTATGAGCACGTGCGTTAGGATCCAGCTGAGGCTTTACCTTCCGGAGGGTTACCGCTTGCTTCAAGGCATGTCAGGTGGAGCGCTTTTAAGCCAGAAAATGTTGCTCTCCAGTTGCTTGCTTATGGAATGTCTCCTAGTTGCATAGTTGCAGGGCACAGGCACTGGGTTTGAGGAAAATCCCTTCCAGTCTTCTGTCCCCTGAGTCATGTCACCTAGCCAGTGATTTCTTCTCTGAGGTCTCTTCTTGGTATCCTGCTGTGCCACGATCCTTCTCTGCAGTGTCCCTCTACAAGAGAAGGTGAAAGTCAGCCTGCAGGTTTAAATTAATTGCAGTCCTTGGTGAGGCTGACTTAGTCAGTGCTTTAAGGACAGCTCTCTGAACCCCTAGTTTAAACATGACTGGGAAGAGAGAGCTAATGTGACAGAAACAAAAAACACTACAGTCAACTGAAGGTGACCGGGACAGAGGATGCATATGCAAATACCCGAATAATCAGATGGCATTACGTGCACTGAGTTTACTGTTGCTTACTCTGTGCTGGTTTCTGATGCTGTTCATTCAACTAGATGGGCTTGCTCTGAAAGCTGTGTATGTAGCCAGTTAGGAAGATGTGAGGTGCAGGAAATACCGTGTGTTCCTGGGCTCCAGATGCTTGTTTATTTTGTCCTCATGTGGGAAAGAATATCTGTTTAGTCACTCTGACTTTGGGAGCTCTGTCTGTATCCGTGTAGCAGTGGGAGTCTGTAATTTTGCATGTGTACACATGGGTGTGAGCTGTTGTGTGTGCCCAGGGCCTCAGGTGACACATAGGCAAATGTACAGGGAATGTGTGCCGACGGAATTGAGATTTGATGTGGATGGGGATGCACATGTAACAGTGAACCTTCAGTATTTTCACATTTTACTCCCACATCACAGGATACATTTAATTTCCGCCCTGTCTCTTATACACAGTTAAAAAATGACAGATTCCTAAAAAATTTCTATTAGCATATCTTGTCAAGCTTTAAATGGAGGCGTTGCTTAGAACTAATATTTATGTGTAGTCACTAATTAAATGTAAGAATAATGTTCTCGTAAATGCAAGGTTGTGTTGGTTTTATCTGTAATAGACTTCTTGTTCTTCTTAAATGATACAAATTACTCAAATTGCTCTGTAGCAACTACAAAGTTAAGAGAATTCAATTTGTTTTACAAGGACATTTGATGTAATTAAATTTTGAAATACTTCTTGCTTTGCAAATATCAGACTTTAGATGATACTTTTCTAAAAACTTTAGCAAAGAACTCCTCTTCCCATTTCTCCCTCCCTTGTCCCTTCAGTCTTAGGCATAGAATAACCCTTTCATCTGCTCTACCGCTCCGGCTGCCTGAACTTCCCTGTGTATAATGCTGTCTGCGTCAATCAAAAATTATGCATCCTATTAAAATAAATAGATCATGGTAAGGAACACATCTTCAGAACAATGGACATCTACAGTTAGGCAGATGGTTGGCACGCATGCACGCGCGCACACACACATGTACACACACACCACTATAACTTAATGTCTGATTTCTGTTCTCTTTTTTTTAAAGATTTATTTATGTATTTATTATATAATTCAGACATACCAAAAGAGAGCATCAGATCCCATTACAGATGGTTGTGAGCCACCATGTGGTTGCTGGGATTTGAACTCAGGACCTCTGGAAGAGCAGTCAGTGCTCTTAACCACTGAGCCACCTCTCCAGCTCTTTGTTCCCTTTTTCTACACCTGTGACTATAAAATGATGTCAGATGTGTCTACTTGAATAAGAACTGGGAAACTCCATGAACACTGCAAGCTAACGACCTTTTGATACATTACAGAGAGATAAACATAGACCCCGAGCTGTGCATGAAGTTCCAATGCATCCTAACCTGGGAAATTAAGAACAGTTAGGTGCTTGGCCAACCACCCTGTCTCCTCCCTTTCTGTGGATCCACCGTGCCATACATCAGTATTCTTTGCTGGCCTTCCCTTCAGAGTATGTTCAGGTTCTGATCCCTGTCCTCACTGCATTCACACTGTCACCATAGTTCAAGTCATGTGCTCTCGCTCACAGATAGTTGTGGTCTCAGCTGAGTGGCCAGAGTAGTCTTTATAAGAAAAAAAAAAAAGCATGGGTTCTTTCTTCTCTGTTCATTCTTTGGCACTCTTCACTTTGGCTGCTGTCACCTCCAGCCTTGTATGCTCCTCCTGAAATGCCAGGTCCTTGCAAGCACAAAACCTTTCTGTGGTTCCCTTCTGTATCTTCAGTCCCCAGACGTTTGCCTGACTTCCCATACAGTTACAGAAAGGAGAAGCTGTTTATATAAGACAAATGCTAATAAGAAAATGATGCTCTTTAAAGAAAACATGAGGTGTGTTTTGGTTATAGAGTTGGTGGGTAGGTGAGAGGGTGGCTGGGTGGCTGGGTGGGTGGATAGATGAATGGATGAGTGGGTGAATGTATGTATGAGTGGGTGAGTAGGTAGATAAATGGATGCATGCATAGTGGGGTATGCGTGTGTGTTTGTGTGTGTGTGTATGTGTGTGTGTGTCTGTGTGTGTGTATAGGTGCATGGATAGATGGGTGACTGCATGCATATATGTAAGCATGTATGTATGTATGAGTGGGTGGGTAGATGAATGGATGCATGGATGGATGTGTGAGAGTATGTATGTATGTATGTATGTATGTATGTATGTATAGGTAGGTGGATGGATGGATAAATGGGGGAGTGTATGTGTGTTGGGGGGTGGATAGATGAATAGACAAACAGACATGTAGATGACTGCATAGTGTTTTCAGTCATTCCTTTTCAGTACACTGTGCTTTAGATAGGAATCTGTGTTTCTTACTCCACATGTTTGCTTTTTTGATATTATAGTATTCTTCGCCATGAGATATCCTGTAACAAAAACAGTATAAGTCACTTAGATTTCCTCCATCATAGCTTATAAGTTGAAGCAGACAGTTCTGCCAAGACAGGACTGATGAAGGCATCAACTGGTAAGGTAACTCATACCTATTCAACATGAGTCATTAAAGAGAAACCAGTCAGTTTGGAAAAATAAATTGTGTGGTGTTCCTGAAAGATGTTCATGTGGACACAGCTGATGAGCAAAGATTGTGTATTATCCTTTTCAGAAAAACACATCCTGGTGCGATTCCATCAAAATTTCCAAAGGGAACTAAGCAAGCTTGGGGGTTCAGTATTTTGTTTAAAACTGCTCTGCCTTCATTTCCCATCCAGAGGGTCTTCAGGTCTGCCAGTCAGCTCTGTGCCTCCGAGACTGACTGTTACAAACACACCTTTCAAAGTCAGCTTACTCATTTTCTTGGCTTTGGGGTTGGTGGCAGTCAGTGACGGCGCTGGCTTTTAATTGTCCATCTCTCTGGAACAAGACAGTATTTAGATCCGTGAGGAAAGATGCTTATTCTGTTTTCCCCTTCCAGTATTCTGAGATCCAAAGCCATCTGTGGAAGTCCACACGGGGCTGGTGAATAATAAAAACACTCAGAGTGTATCTTGATAAGGTCTCCTTACTTTCCATCAGGTTCCACCATGCATTTTTTTTTTGGTTATCAGTGTGTTACGATGCATGTTATGTAACTGCTTGAATGACTATGGAGTCATTCTGTACCTAGATATATCTAATATATCTAATATCTAATTCACAACAGTGTGGAATTGTTCCCATTGTTCATAACTACAATATTTCATCCTCCCAAGAAGAACTTCTGTGCAGTCAGTCCACACCCCTGTTCCGCAGGGTGCTGGAGATGTCAGTATTCTTTCTGTCTTTACCTGATCACAATAAGAACCTCATATTATAAAGACTCACTTTGGAATCTTTTTATGTAAATTAGTTGCTTAAGCATTTCATAGCAAGTTGAAAACAAATCTCATTTCTTTCTTAACAGTAGACAATTTATACAAATGAACTCAAATAACAGCTAATGTAATTTCAAAAGCATTTGCTTTTGTAAAACGTACTTGAGACCTTATGTAGTTATTTAATAATACATTTAATGTTCAACAACGAAAGCATGAGGAATTTGGTATTATCCACTCTTATATAAGGAAGTCACAGTTTATATAAGACAAATGCTACTAAGGAAAAGATGCTTTTTGAAGAAATCATGGGCTACTGTAGTTAAGATTAACAGGTGAGTGTGCTAGAACCTAGGCTCTGCTGTATTTTAAACCTTAGTGTAAAGGAGTAATTTCAAATTGTTGGAGAATAATTGAGAATAATTGGTTAACAACGATAAGATTATTGTCACCTCTAAACAAAGAAATCAAGAACCATGCTATGCAATATTAGAAACTGAGATACAGACATATACATTTAAATCTATATACATGTGCACACCGTCATCCTTAACTGCAGTAATACGTTTTGAGAAACGGTTAGGTAATTCTTGTTGTAATTGCTGTTGTCATGTGACCATCATGGAGCATTCTAACACAAGCCTAGATAGCTGTCTACACCTGAACTATGTGGGATGGCTTATTGCTGCTCCACTAAATAAATGCCTCTTACAGCATGTGGCCTTGCTGAACCCTGTACATGACTCTAACGCAGAGATTTGTGTGTCTGAGCTGATGGTGTGATAGTCCACTCCACTACTGTGGGCATCCTGACACTGTGCACGTAATTTCCATTCTTCAACAAGAAACTAACTTAGCTTAAAGCTTTTTAAAATTAATTAATCAATTTATTTTGTAATGCGTGTGAGTACATGGTCACTCTCCTCAGACACCAGAAGAGGGCATTGTATCCCACCACAGATAAAAGTTAGTCACCCTGTGGTTGTTGGGAATTGAACTCAGGACCTCTGGAAGAGCAGTCACTGCTCTTAACCTCTTACCTGCTGAGCCATCTCTCCAGTCCCCAGCCAAAGCTTTTATACTTAAAATTTTGTAAATGTTTAGGCTCTTGTAATGATACTTAAGTTATATGACATACCCTTCTGTTAAACATATATTAAAGGCCTTTTCCAGGTTGTTTTTGTCTTGCTCTGTTTCCTTTTGTTTATTAAAGAAGTCTCCTGTGTCCTGGGCTAGGACTAAAATCAGTAGCCTAGAATGACTTTGGATACTGGCCTCCTGCCCCCATCCCCCCTGCTGGGACTGCAGATTACAGGCATGCACAGAGTGCTTGTGTTGACGACTGAACCCAAGGTTTTGTTAATCCAGGTGCCTCTGCTACCTAACAGCTTTTGTCTATTTAGTTTATTTAAAAACATTTGTGGGGGCACAGTTTAGGGGACATGTGCTGCATACCTTTAATCCCAGCACCCAGGAAGCAGAGACAGAGCTCTGAGTTCGGTGCCAGCCAGGGATACGTAGAGAGAATCTGTCTCAAAAAACAAACACACCATAAACATTTGTGTGTAATGCATATGTGTATGTGTGTGTGTGTGTGTGTGTGTGTGTGTGTGTGTGTGTGCACATGTATATATGCTTGTGGAAGTCAGCAATGTTTCTCAGTAACTTTTTTTTTTTTTTGAGGCATCATTATTTCTCTCTGGCCTATAACTCACTAGACTAGACCAACTAGCCAGTTAGCTTCAGAAATCTGTCTGACTCTCCCTTAGTAAAGAAATTGCAATTTGGAGCCACCACACCCAGCTTTTCTTATGTGGGTTCAGGGGATCATCTCCTTGGCCCTAAAAATCATTTAGTTTTGTTTTAATCCTTTTCACACATTTCTGTGACAAATTAAACATGAAATTAACATGGGTTAACTACACAGGTTTAGAGCCATCAATATGGCTGTCTGCAGTAACACATCCGGTTCCCCTGGAAGGTCTTCAGGGCCGTAATACTCAGGGACCATCCCCTCCTACAATCACAATGTCTGGAAAATTTCTGTCCTAACTACAGTTTCTGCCTTTTGTGTTCAAGTACCATAACCAAAAGTAACTTGGAAGGAAAGGGATTATTTCATCTTATATTTCCAGGTGATAGTCCATCAATGAGAAAAGTCAGGGCAGGAGTTCAGGCAGAGCCGAAACTCATGCAGAGGCCGTGGAGGACCAAGCTTACTGGCTTGTTCCTCGAGCCTTGCTCACTCTGCTTTCGTGTACATCCCAGAACCACCTTCGAAACGTGGCCTCCAGCAATAGGCCAGGCTCTTCCACCTCATTGACTAAGATAATGCATCACAGGCTTGCCTATTGGCCAGTCGTGGTGTCATTTTCTCAAGTGAGTCTCCATCTTTCCACATGACTCTACCTTGTATCAAGTTTCTATAAACCTAGCCAGCACAATTTCATACAGATCTGCATTGAGAGAGAACACACACGGGGCTGGGGGGGGGAGGGGGACTCCATTGAAAGTGTGCTATAGTAATTAGATGAACTGATAAGTTATTACTACCAGTGTCCAGTATACTTCATGTAATTTGTGTGCAGTTTTATGAACTGGCAGCACAGTGGATTTGTGTGCACCAGTGTCATCACAAGCACATGCGTGACAGACACATTGCTCTGTGACACTGCAGCTGTGGCATTGTCAGGAAGTAGGAATTATTTTTACCCGTATTATATGTGGACCAGGCCACCGTTGTATACATGTGTACAACTCATTCTTGCCCAAGCCGTCATCTTCATACCTGACTCTGTGTCTCCTATGGGACCACTTGATTTACCCTCAAAAGCATCTCTAGACTGATAAAGAACTGGTGCCCCCAGTTAAAACCGGTACCAGCTAGTATGTGAAATGTGTGAAGCGGTGACGGGGCAAATACATGACTGGCTGGTAACAGCTAGTCCTGAAAGGCATGGATAGAGGACGTCCTCTTCTTCACCAAGTGGGAAATGAAAAGTAGCTCTTCAGCGCCTGTGAAAGTATATTGAGCCCCACACAACCAGCCTTATACAATGTGTCT
The DNA here is from genome assembly GCF_963924665.1 of Micromys minutus. Taxonomy (NCBI): domain Eukaryota; kingdom Metazoa; phylum Chordata; class Mammalia; order Rodentia; family Muridae; genus Micromys; species Micromys minutus. The sequence goes on from NC_137958.1 coordinate 28,130,874, forward strand.
AACAAGAGAGACATCTCTATAAGGAGATAGGTACTCCGCTGGACCCGCTGAGGCATCATGTGTAACTTGGCCTTAAGCATGTGTCAGTACCTTGTATCACAAGATAGGAGATCCAACATCGTTACATTTGACTGTTTATAGAACAGTCAAAGTTACTGTTACATAACAGAGGGCAAGTTTCCCTTGACCAGTGTCCGGATGTTCACCTGCAGAAACGTTCGGTTCTGAGAATATATTTTGCAAATAGCAAGCAAACCAGATTAGGAAAGAAAATGCCCTCAGCCAGACAGCAGTGTGCCCTGTTTTCAGTGTTATGTCCTTCCTGTTTGACTGTTTAGTAACGGCTCAATCTGAAGAGTGTGGTCCTCCTATGCCTGCATCTCACTGTGGTCAAGTCACAGGTCCCGTGAAAAGGCTGAGTTTTCTTGAGTGTGGTGGTGCCTGGCTGCCATCCCCACACTTGGGAAGCACCAGGAGGATCGAGACTGTCCTTATAAACAAGTCATCCTCTCCAGCAGGCTTGTGAAATGTGCATTTGATACTTAGATTGCTTATCAGTTTTCATTTCTTTCTTTTTTTTATTTCAGAACGCTTTACCGTGTACAGCTCTAAAAGCCTTAGACAAGCGTGGAATAAGTAAGTCTTCACACAGATACTGCCCCCCCACCCCTGTCCCACCCCTGTCTCCCCACTCCCTGTCCCCTCCCTGTCCTCTCTCCCTCCATCTCTCCTCTTCCTCCCCTTCCCCTTCCCTTCCCCCTCCCCTTCCCCTCTTCCTCCCCTTCCCTTTCCCCTTTCCTCTCCCTCTCCCCTTCCCCTCCTCCTCCCCCTCTCTCTCTTCCAACTCACCAGGTTGAGTTCCTCACAGCATGATTTCATCCACTGATGGGACTACTCATCCTTACTGTATTCCATCTACCATGTTTAGACAGAGCCAGCAGCCAGGATGGGTTCCCGTATGAGAACTGTCAATTGTGGAATCTACTGTGGACCCACCTTGTAACCAAATTCTATGAAATATTTCAGCATTGGCAAACTAACTTACAGAATACACCATGGTAACTGACTTTCTAACAAGTGTCACCGACTAGTATTACTGAGTAATAAAAATGGGCGTTTCTTCCCCGCCCCCAGTTTACCTACTGCCCTCCTTAAACATTACTGGGGATCGAAGCACATTTATCACGTGAATTCTAAACACTCATTTCCCCCCATTTCTTTCACCATCTGATCTTATAAAAGTAGATTTATTCAATGGTTTTCTGCGATGGTTAAAAAGGTTGCCGCAATGTCCTGACACCCTTAATTTAATCTCTAGACTCCCATATAAAGGTAGAAAGAGAGAGAATTGACTCCCCAAAGTGTTCCACATGCGTGTAGAGGTTCACACATGCCCACAGACATGGAAATAAGAAGCATATAAAATATATTTACCGGCGTGACACTCGATAGAATAGAAACATGCAGGCTTTGCATGTCAGTCAGCAGTCTGTATTGCTGGCCAGCCTGGGAGCGGAGTACTAGACGCTGGAAAACAGGGTGAACCGCCCCTTTGGCTTTGACATCACATGTCAAACACCACACTGAAGGCACCTCAACTGCAGTTCCTTCCATCGAGTGGAGTCTGATTCATTCTAACATGTCCTCTGTAGAGAATCTGATTGTAACAGTCTTGCTGTGTATTATGGCTACATTTTAATCTGGGACATTGGCAATGAAAAAATAAGAAACATTCTGCACAAGAATGCTTTTGATCAATGCTGTCAGTAGAGATGGTGGGCAGCTGATAGTGAGAAACTCTTAGGATGACTATTTATGTTCTGCAGTGATTTGAAGGATTTAACTAATTTTTTTTTAAAAAAAATTAATCATGCCTTTAGAGGAATGACTGGTATGGTCACTTTTTCTCTTCTCCAAAGCTTTAAAAAATAATGCATGTAGTTTTTTTTTTTAATTATTAGGTTATGTTCACTGTACAAGGTGATGAATTTTGTGACATTTTCCTCATTTATGCTCTTCATTTTTCATGGCTAATTAAAGTTCCATTGTATCTGCATACCTACCACCTTTTCTTTATCTCTCCACGTGTCGACGGACACCTAGGTCAGTTTCGTTTGGTTATTATGAACCTTGTTATGGTAATCCCAGCTGAGTGAGTGTCTCTGTAGTGAGCTGATTCGGAGGTACCGCATGTGTTCCCGCGGGCAGTGTAGCTGGATCTTTGTTGGAGGAGTTGTTTTCACCATGTAAAGGGTCCGGTTCTGGCAGGCACGCCCTCTGCAGGCTGCACTCTGTATTACTCCTGTTGCAGGAAGAAGGGAAGATAGACTGGGAAAACATGTTAAAATCAGAATGATCACTATGGTGTGTTTTCTGTTATATACAGAATCTAGATTTCACACACATACACGCACATGCACGTGCAAGCATATGAATGCCGTGGAAGTAGCACAGTGTGACTCTTCAGGATGAAGGACTACTGTCTGGGTAAAGCAGGAAAGGATAATGTAAGCGTATAGGGTAAAATAATGATGCATTTTCATAAAAATATGTCCAACCACATTGTACAGTGCACATATGCTGATAGCAACCATTTTTACCTTGAAGATTTTTTTTTAATTTGTAGAAGTTAATAAACCAAAGCAATTGCTAAATTATCTCGTATTCTAGTAATAGATTTCAAATAATTTCCAGCAGTTCAATTTATTTGCATTATATGTGATGATGAGCTAATCCGAAAACTAGGCTGCCCTTTAAGTAAGGTACAATGTTTAGTAACAATGTTTAAAAAGCTAAAGCTCAAAATTAAGTAGCAATACCTTTAAAAATAGCCATGCTATGGAAGCTACTGGGGAGGGTTCTCCTGAGCTAGAGAAACATCAGTCTAAATGGTTCTCAAATAATCCAGTCTGCTTGGGAACCACATCTGCCCAGCTCACACCAGCAGAAAGACTCAGCTGACTTTACTTACATCAGTAACCATGAGCATGATTTTACCTTCTGATAGACCTTTAATATTCCATAATAACAGGGCAGTGATAGAAGACATAAAAGTATAGTAAATACCCAAAGTGAAAAGCCATATATATACATATATATATATGTATGTATGTATATGTATATAAATGATGATCAGTTTAAGAAGCATGATTAATGTTAAAATAAAGTAAGGCCCTCTGTTTCCTCATACTAGCAGTGCATGGTCCGGGAAGCTTTTCCTGCATAAAGGGGATTTGGGGCTAAATGAATATAAATCTGAATTTCATAAAAATATGTCCCATATTGCCTCCAAATAGGCCATTTTATTTCTCTGGAATTATGAAGACTCACGCTATTTCTCTTCCAAATCTCTCTATTTATAGTTGTCCGACATTGGCACGTATGTGCAATCCGCCAAGAATCTCAGCCACTTAAAAGACCTTTTATTATTTTGGCTGGAGAAGAAGCTTTAGCATACAGTCTCCACAAAGGGAAGGGTGAGATTCCAAGAACACATTTGCTTGCTTTGGAACTTTTTGAACAGCTGAGTGATTTGGGAGCTTTGGGAGTTTTGAAATGAGAACTGAGGCTAAACCACTAAGTCAAGGAAGACACATCTGGAAAATCCGCCTCATGGCTGGGAAAGAAAGCAAGGCCCACGCACACTGAACGGGGTCAGGCCAGGCTCGACCCCGCCCTTCTCCTAAAGTGCTGGTCCTGCAAGCCACCCTGTGCTCCTTAAGCACAACTTCGTTCCCCTAAGAATGTGCATAGTAGGTGTTTGTGAGTGTGGAGCAAACGCCAAGGCCATGATGAGGCTACCTTTGGACACGAAAAAAAAATAGAAAAGGAAGCATTTTCCTGTGTTTCTATCTCCTAACAGAGCCATAAGCCGAGATTTGGAAATTTTAGAAATAGCCCAATTTTGTGGTTTTTGAGCTTTCCCTGAATGTTTTATCCAATTTCACGCTGAACCTCCAGAACGTATTTTAAAGCTCACTTGATAGATAGTTGTACTATAGGTGTGTCAAGCATGGCGTGGGAAATGATGTTTGGAGGAACAGTCTTTCCCTTTGTATATTTGTGTGAGAAGCACTCTACTGTCTTTCTTGCCATGGTGTCTGATGTGGACCACTAACATTTAAATCAGCACAAAGACCAGCTTTTCCTCTCTGCCACGTTTGACGCTGATTTAGAATGACCTAACAGAGCAATACCTTAAGAAGTACGTGGCTTAGACACTGGCATTTCTTGGTCATCATAGCATTATGGTGAAGGTAAGAACACAGTTGGCACACTGGGGGGAGCAGTCGAGTCAGCTAGATCATAGTCATCCACTTGTTTTGTTCACTGTTGATGACTTCTGTCATAATTCTATTTACTTCAAAGTAGCGGTTTTAATTTATTTGGTGCCTGGAGAGTTCCCTTTGTGATGTTTTTAAGAAAATTATTCTCCGAGTTATTGATTGGCTTTGGGGGGAGGGGTATAGGGTGATCAGCTCTAAGGCCGACATCTTGACATTGCATCGGCTCATAACTTGAGGATGGCTGTGTCTACAAGCTACCTGTTTCTGCAGATTGGATTGTAGCAATAGAAGGCTGTGTGGAGGGTAGTTCCTCACCACATTCTGTTCCCTTGAAAATGTCCTTTCAACGCATGAGCAAACAGCTCTCAGTTTGCTCTTGGATACATATAAGTGGTATGGTTTCAGGGCCCAAAAGCTCCCCTGCTTACTAGAGCTTCTCCTGGGGACATTTGTTTTCATAATAATGAATCATTAGTTCGGTTCCTCGAAGTATTTTGTGAGTATGTGTTAGGCAGATCCAATAAACCCCTTGACACCTAGAAGTTTACAGATGGAGTCCCGAGAAGAAAGGGGAGTGAGTAAAAAATAAGAGATATTGTGTGGGTCCTGGGAAGTGTCCTTCAACCTCCAAAACCAGGTAGACTTAGGGTGTATGAAAATTTACAGTTGGGGCGTGTTCTATGACAAAGAGAAACAGCCGAGGGGTTTTCTGATTACTGATCAATTATAGCAATATGAAAACAGGGTGAGAGGCGAATGGTCAATGCAACTGAAAAACTATGACTCGTCTCCTGTGAGTCTCATGACAGGGGTTCAGTTGTTCTATCCTTAGAGATGACTAGGTTTTATTTGCTCTTAGCACATCTTTGGGCCGAATCTTCCAAATCTGACTTTAATCCGATTTTAATCCTCGATGGAAAAAGAACATGTTTCCAGGTTTCTGAACACAGTCCTCCAGCTGATGCCTCCCTTGTAGCATTACTGGGGAGTGTCCTGTTGTGAGAGGAATGTTGGATTTACAACCAAGTTCAGGGGATGGCTCTGCCAGTCACCCACTCACTTCCTGTCCTGCAAGTCAAACTCCTTACCTGTTCCTCAAGCTCTCACCGCCCCGGGGAACTTATCCCCTGGTATTTTATTTTATGTCATAGCCAGGTTTCTTGTCCCTTTCTTTTTAGGGTAGCAGAAACCCATTGTCATTAACAGTTCCTGGTGGAGGCTGAGGGCAGGCCCCCTGCTGTTGGCTGTATGTCCAGTGACAGGTTTTGTTCTTCCGATGGACAGGAAATAGCCATCTTCTCTCCTGCTAATTGGCAGTATGTGCCAGGCTTGGGAGTTGGCAACAGTCTTTTTTTTTTTTTTTTTCTTTCATCCTTTGGATTACGTTTTGGCCTCTTCATCCAAAAAGCACACAGGCTTCTGGTGTGGTTAATGCCATCCTTCTGCTGGGCAGCTCATTAAGGAGAAAAACCCAGCAGCAGTTTCTGAAGCAGCCCAGAGCTCCCAGGGGCAGGTAGGCTGCCAGGAGAGGCCTTTCTTGAACTGTGCCCTGAACAGATTCCAACAGGGTGGTTCTGCCCCTGCCAACATGAAGTGGGCAATTGTATTCTTTGACTACTGTACCAATGGACCAAGCATGTTGTCTGGAAATATTATCTCACACTTCTGGGAGGCAGAAATCTGGGTGTCTCCAGTACATTCCTCTGCACCGAGTTAGAGAAGGCAGAAATCACATACAGACCTGGTTTTTCTCTCTTTGTTGTAAGGGCAGTCGCCTTGGTCAGTGGCAAAGTCCAGCCATTGTGAAAGTGGCATATTGGCAGCCTTAAGTCAATTAGCAATGAAAAAGGCATCATAGGAAGCCACCCTGTTTCCATGGCGGTAAAGGATTCCCTGTGTACTCATGAGCCGTGGGTGAAACAGAACGAGCCCAGGCCAGCCCTGGCTCGATCAGACATAATCCACTTTGCCTGGTTCAGAGTAGATACATTCAAAATTATGCATGAGGAAGGAATCACTGTCTGTTCTTAGTGAAGAGTTTTAAAAGAGATTATGTCAGGAAGCCTGGTAATAGCTCAAAGTTTGACTTGGCATTGCTAATACAGACATCAGCAGTAGCCACTGCTGCAACCATTATTAGACTGTATGCTTCAGGAGCTCAACTTCAACTTAATTTGAATTTACTTGATTGATATGTAAAGAGTCACGTGTAGTTTGTGGCTACCATATTCACCAATGGAACTGTAAATCTGTATCAGAAAGTACTTATTTATCAAATGTATACCAGGCTTATGCAAGCCTGGATATGATGCCTAAAAGACATTGCATTTTACACCTAGATGTCTAGAGATCTTTCTTGGTGCATATGTGTGTGTGTGTGTGTGTGTGTGTGTGTGTGTGTGTGTGTGTGTGTATGTGTGTGTGTGTGTGTGTGTGTGTGTGTGTGTACCAAGTATATATGCATATATAGTATATATCAAATATATATACTTAGATCATGTATACATATATAACAAGTGTATGTATATATGTAAGATGTATATACCTATAAACACTCTGAGAAGGCAGTAGCTCTAGAGTGCAGTAAATCTGCAGGGAAGGAATATCAAAGAAAATCAAGAAGACATCCCTCCCCTGCCTCTTCCTACTGCAGACACCACGCAGTTCCCTCCTAAGAGGCTCGCCTATTGCCAGTGTCTCTTCCTTCCTCTGTTGGGAACTGGTAGGGTTCGACGCACAGTTCTCTACCCTTTTTGAACTCCCTCAAGGACTCACCTCTCTGCTGTGCTCTGATCCCCTTGATCTCCCTTCACTCTGCTCAGAAAATATGGCAGAAGCCAGCTTCCTGCTTGCCACATAGGAAATGCTATAGAAGAGGGTTCTATTTTCCAAATAAACCACCCAAATCTCAGTGCACCCTCTGTACGTATCTATTCATATGGAAGCTTCAGAGTGCTGAAAACTGCCACTCTTTGAAATGTCACGCATAAGCAGAAACACGGATGCTTTAGAACTACATTATTTAGCAGCACCTATAATCCAGCCCTTTCCTTGCCACTTCATTGCATATTTTTCTGTTGATGAAGAAATGTTTGTGAATTTTCTGCCTCAGAATGATGAAGAATGTGGAGAGCGGTGGTTTTAAACAGCAATGTTTTCCTTTGTTTTCACTGGTTCCTACACCACCGTGATTGGCTGTGGTAAAATGAGGTGACCCTCCCCATTAGGGAACCTTCCCAATGGAATTTCTCAGGGCTCGTCTCCCACTTGCAAGGAGGGCACAGTGACTGAGATATCCATGCTGATGTGATGTCTGCCGTGTGTGCACGGTGGTTCTACACACCTAAGACTATGTAGTCAACAGCTGTGATTAACAGGAACCAACGGTGCACAGAGAAGGAGCTGGAAGACTGCACACATTTGGGGCATGAATGACAAGAAGCTTCCTGGAGCCGAGATCATCTTTGATGGCCTCCAGCCAAGTTCTGACCTTAGATCCTCCGGGAAACTTGTGACATTTGGAAGATCAGGAATCTCTCTGAGCTCTGTTGCTATAGACTAGACTGTAAATTACCCATTACCCTAACACAACAACACACTTAGTCTCCCACAAACCCTGGTCACCCCCCTTTGAGCTTCTCAGTGCTCCTTGCCCTCCCCATCGGTCCCTTTAACTTATTTCCAAGTAAATATTTTTTTCTTGAACGTGGGTGATACTTTTCTACAGGTCCCCAGGCAGCTAGAACGCCCTTCTGCCTTCCCCGGGGACTACACTGAGCTGCTTGAGCACCATTTTGTTTTGCTTGTAAATACTTGAGCAGAAACAAGATTCCGGTCTCCCCTATCAGCTTCTTCCTAAGAGTGATATGTTAACAAATAGCATTGTACATAATTAATGAAAAACTGTGATTTATCCTAAATCTTGAAACACATCTTCTAGACAGTTTTCCCAATTAGACTGAAAGAAACCCACAGACAAATTGCTGTTACCAAGTTCAAATGTCTAGTAGATTCCGCACCCCCATGGGGTTCTAAATGCACAGAAAGAATGGGTGACTTGCAGGTCCTGGGTGTCCACACTTGATCTGTCATTTCAGTGCTAAAACTGAAAGTAATTGTCTTTGTTTCAAACGTTGAAAAGGCGGAGGGCAGGTGGCTTATCTCTTGCAGCACGGAGAATGATGCCTGAGAGCACAGCTTTGCCGCCTCTCTCCCTGTCTCCGCTGTTGACCAAGCCTTTCTCTCCAGACACTGGGCCAAGCCCATACCCTTAGGCACAAATCCAGAAATCTATTTCTTTTATCTATCAGGCTAATGATTTTTATTAGTAGATTCTGTGTCTCTACCAACAGCAACAAGGTTTAAAATGTCTTATATACATATATTGCTTTCTGGTCTGCTCTTTTTGTTTTTGTTCTTGCTGAAGAGCATCTCTATATAATTTTCAGCATCTGACATTGGAGGAAGTCAGAACAGTCTCTCTGTCTCTCTGTCTCTCACTGTCTCTGTGTCTTTGTCTCTGCCTCTCTGCCCCCGCCCCTGTGTGTGTGTGTGTGTGTGAGAGAGAGAGAGAGAGAAAGAGAGAGAGAGAGAGGGAGGGAGGGAGGGAGGGAGGGAGGGAGGGAGGGAGAGAGAGATTGCTTATTCTGCACAGCAGGAAGAGAAAGACTGATGCCCGGCCCCCTCCTCGTTGCAATTGTCTTACTGACTATCTTTGTATATCTGTGTATGAAATCTTTGCTAGTCCTCAGCTGCATCTAATCCCCTAAGACTCAATATACAAACATCACGCCAAACAGAGAACTTCCCTTAAATTATTCAAATCTCCCCATAAGTGATTTCCCACTCTTCCTGAAGTGAAAAACATTTGATCATAAATTCAATTAAATCAGCCATCATCTTTGTGATGTTTGTCCAGATAAACCCTTTAGTGGCTAAACTAATAACTACACCAGCTGTGGGGCATGAGGGGGGAGGGGGAGAGAGGGGAGAGGTGAAAGAGAAAGGAGAGAAGGGGCAGAAAAGAGAGAAGCAGAGGGAAAAGAAAGTGAGAGAGAGAGAGAGAGAGAGAGAGAGAGAGAGAGAGAGGGAGAGAGGGAGAGAGAGAGAGAGAGAGAGAGAGAGAGAGAGAGAGAGAGAGAGAGAGAGAGAGAGAGGGAGGTCATGGCTGTGGAGAAGAATGAATTCTAAGTAAAAAGGAAGAGCGGATCTCCGTCTCTGTAAGCACTGTATTACACGTGGGCGTAAAAGCTGAGACTGTGGGGAAGGTTGTGCGTGTGGCTTTAGACTCATTTGTGTTATGCACGCATTTGGAGTTGAGTTCCCACTTACTGAGTTTTAGATTACTTTGTAGATGTTGGTAACAGCTGTAAATCTACATGACGCACCCTCCCTCCTCTTCTGCACACTGTCCTTCATATTTCAAAGGCGGAAGGGCTGTCGGCATGCTTACAGGTTTCTTAAGGAAATGCCATGGGATTATACGGCTGCTTATGTCTTCTCATACATGTATATTGTTCTTAAAAGCTTGAGGACATGCAGATCCAACGACACACACACACACACACACACACACACACACACACACACACACACACTTTTCCCTTTCTTACCTTTACAAATGATTTCAATTAAAGCCCACCTGAACCTTCCACATGTGCTTATTCCCACAGCCTGTAGAGGGCAGCAGTCCCTGATCAAACAACAAAACACTTCAGGGCAGCTCCCTAAAATGTGAGGTAAATAGCTATCTTCCCCCCCACCCAACAAAATGGTTAGAATTTCTCCGGTATAGAACCCACATATCTGCTTGCTTAGATTGTCTGCCCTTGTCAATAAATTAAACGTCAGTGGATAATGAATGGTTTTAGGAATGGGCTCAGCTACTTTGGAGGCTACTTAATCAACAGAGTTGATTTTTCTATCCTAAGACTCCCACCTTTCTTTCTTTGAGGTTGTAACTACCAAAAGAAACCCACTGTCTCCTCAGTAAATGAGAAAGGGTTCTCTCGATTGTGGACTTTAGCCTAAAACAGGGCCTCTTCCTTTGTCAGACCCCACATCTGTAGGGTGATTTCATGACCCAGAGCTATATTTTTTGCTAGTATACACATTCTTTGTTTTCTTAACCCAGGGTTCGCTGTTCATCTAAAGAGCCAGTGTGTGACAGTGCTGAAACCATCCAGTTCCTTTGAGGATATTTAGAAATTTCTAGAAGTTTTGAAAGAACTAGTGTGGGTTACCCAGTAGCTCCCATGTGCAACTGATAAAGATCCTGTATGGCTTCATTGTCAGATCCTTGCCATTAGCCTCCTGTCGCTACTGGATTTAAATATTAAATATGGTTGCTGCCGTTGATCTGAGAATTTTGTGAGATTTAACAGTTGTTAATTTCGATATGTATGTGTAGCCAGTGGCTACTACATTTGGCCACGTAATTGGCCACAACATAATGTCTGAATAGCTCATAGCAAAAGTTTAGCAGAAAATATTAAGGCGGTGGATTACATTTTTCTGTTAGGAGACGACTGCCCAGGTTTTTATCCTCACACTTAGGTCTCCTGTAGCTGCAGACTTAAATCCAAATCCCTGACTCTGTCCCAGGATTTAGTTTCTCTCGGAACATCTGAGAGGTTTTCATATTTCAAATTCTTCAATTTTCTTGAATATCGGATGTCTTTCTCATGAGTATCTGGAATGGAGTTTCAGAGCGTGTACTCTGGCCACACTGATTTTGTGGGAGCCGGCCGATTTGCCATGTAAGCTTTATCACCTAGATTTGTCCAAATCTCCAAAGATAAATACAGAACTTAGAGAATAGCAAAATGTGCATAGGAGCTTGACAACACAATAACATATTTCATGTTGGTTGTGTATTTATGTGTGAAAATAGATAATTACAGTGACTACACATAAGTCCTGTGTTATATGATTCTGATATAATCTCACTATTCTGTTGGAAATTTCCATGTGAGTTCCTGAGTAATCTTGTCACATTTCCTTCTTTCCCATTTTAAAAGTGCCATACCTTTACAAAGACGTGCTGAGGGCGCACCTCTTCAGTTGTGCTGATACTGTTGGCTTTAAGACACAGATAGACCTTTAAGGCTATGGCATATGGCCTGCCACCTTAAGATATGCCTGAAAGGGTGGGCCTGCCTTCAGTCACTGCCTCAGCTTATTCTGTGCTCCCACTTTTTGTAGGCCGGGTACCCTCAGTTTTACAGCCCCCTCCACATGAGAGAGCTGCAAGATTGATGGGTAGTGAGATTCTTGTTTAGTAAAACCCGAGTATCCCCTTATACAAGGCGTGGCCAAGGGAGGTAAGGAGCTATAGGACATGCATGGTTTCATAGTAATGGCCTTTCACATGGCCTTCCCTCTGCAAAGCCAGATACCTGCAGTTTAAAGATTGGTAGGTTCTCTGTTCATAAACATCGAAGTTATCTGCAGAAGAAAATCATTCTGTGTCTCTATGACGGAGCAGCCACCTCGGTGTTGCCAGTACTTTGGGCAACTTGATATTAATAATGCAGTCAGATGAAGGTCGATATGGAAAAAAATACACCTTCATAGACAAAGATTTGAAGCCAGCAAGACCCAGGCACCAATTCTTCCTGCTTCTTTGTAGGGTAAGGTTAGAATAGGTATGTCACCAAAGTGTACACCTTAAATTATGCAGACTCCTCTTAATGCCTACTCTGCCCTGGTGGGATGGTTTTTATTGTTCTAAGAGTGGATGTTTAAAAAAAAACATTTCTTACACAGAATACTTAACTCTATTCATTTTTTTATTGTTTGAGAATTTCGTGCATGTACACAATGTGTTTTGACGAAATCTCCTTCCCTTTGCCTCCCCTTCAGATTCTCCCGATCCCACCAGTTTTCTGTCCCAATGTGATGTGATCTTTCATCTGCTAATGTCAAATGTATTTTACATACATTTATCCCTGAACTTAGTTCTCCCAATTTTGTTGCTTTAAATTTGTATTGCATGCTAGTGTGTGTATGTGTGTATGCGTGTGTAGTGTGTGTAGTGTGTGTGTATGTGTGTGTGTGTGTGTGTGTGTGTGTGTGTGTGTGTGTGTGTGTTTGCTTGCTCATGCGCATGCTTGGGTATACATGCAGAAGTCAGAAAATAACTTGTGGGAACTAGTTTTCTTGGAACATCTGAGTCTTAAGGACAGAGCTTAGGTCACCAGCAGGCAACTTTATCTGCTGAACCGTCTTGCTAGTCCTCTGGATCTTTAATGTCATCTGGGAGTTGCTGCGTTGTGTGAGTGTGTGTGTGTGTGTCTGTGTGTGTTTAATCTGTATTAATTGTTAATTGTCCCATGAGTTGGCTCTTACCACATTTTTTCCTAGGAAGTATTATGGTTTAGCAGAGATTACAGCTCCGGAGTACTTGTCTCGTCTTACACGGTTAGAAGAGCGCAGGCCTACAGTTCTGAGACCCACACTGCTTTGCTGGTGATGTGAGTGACGCTGCCCCGTGTAACCCGTACCCCACAGCACAAGGGATGCCTTGTCTGAAGCAGCTCACTTCCTTCGGAAAGCAACTTTCAAATGCTTTCCTCACACACATACCCCGGGCCCCTTTTATGTATTTTATTTTTGCCTTCAATTATTTTATAGCCTCAAGAACAGATTTCTAATGAATTTCTCATTTACCCTGTTTGATATGGCAGGGCTAAGACACATAAGACCTTTCTGTGAGTTCAGAATATAAGACAGTGTATTCGCAATGGCCAGAATATAAGATTTTTAATGAAGTGGCTTTTAAAAGAAATTGTACTTTCTCGGACTTACCTGGCCAAGAAGGTAAAATAATGAGGGAGGTGGTTTCCCAGGGTGAGGCTTACCTAGTGCACCCTGCACATTCTCCACATTCAGAAAGCTCAACTGCATAGCCCTTGGTAGTCGGCGACTGAGTCCTGTTTTCCTCCAGAGGAGCAGAATGAACTTTCTTTGTTTCCCATGCTTTCTGTTAAACTACTTTTTTGTTTTGTTTTGCTTTTAGAACCATTGCCAGGACTATAGCTCTTCCTAAAAAAAAAAAAAAAAAAATCACCAATCCTAGAGAGGTGATGGAGAATGAGGTCCGTTTAGTTACTGTATGTGTCCCTACTGTGCCTGGCCCTACCGTGTGTGTGTGTGTGTGTGTGTGTGTGTGTGTGTCCCTGGAAAATAGTAAATCACATACACGCCCCAGTAAGGAAATACATTGGGGCGATGACTGTACCCTGGCACACTTAGTTCAGTATTGTTATCACTGTCTGCGTGGGCTTAAGAATATTCAACAAGGTTTCTGTTCTCCTAGATGTGACCTTCTAGAGCAGTGGTCCTCAATCTATGGGTCAACATACCATGGGGCTGGAGTATCAGATATCACACATATCAGATATTTACATCACGGTTCATGACAGTAGCAAACTTACAGTCACAAAATAGGAATGAGATACTCGTAATGGCTTCAGGGAGTCACCATACTGTGAGAACGGTAGGAAAGGTTGGCAGGAAGGTTGAGATCTCCTGAGCTAGAGTGGAACAGTAATAAAATAAGGTGATTTAGGAAAGCGATTGATACATGAGGTCAAGCAAACAGACAGTGTAATTAAATGGAAGCCCACGCACCGACCGCCATGCAAAGGCACCAGTAACAGAGCCTCTGGGTATATTGGTTGGAGGAAAGGGTGATGACCACAGTACGGGAAGGGACATGACAAGGGAACACTGCTCAGTGGACACAGAGAGAAGACAAGGAATGGCCTCGAGGATTTCAGTTAATCATTGGGAAGTCTGCCAAGTTTTTGTTTAGTAATGTGGCTCTTTAATGTTTCTCTTAAAGAAGTAACTAAGTGCTGTTTTGTAGATCAACATTTTACAAAAGACTGGGCCCTGAACTGTTATGATTGCTCACCAGGTAAAGATGTCTGTGGCCAAGATCCGTCCTGGAACCCACGTGGTGGAACGAGACAGCTGACTCTTAAAAGTTGTTTGCTGACCCCTTCATACCAAATAAATAAATACCTACATACTAACCTAACCAAGATTAAAGAGGATAGAAACATAGTCTTAAAATTCCCTGACTAATGAGCCCAGTCAAATACTCTACAGCACTGTTAGGATACTATGTATGAAAGTGCAAAGGTTTCTAAAAATAAGAAATGTTATACACACTAACAGTACTATTGTAATGTTTTCGAACTAAGACTAAAATGTAACTTACAGGATAAAGATAAGGAGTGGAATTTGGAGGGATTTAGTTTATAACTTGTAAAAATTATTTTTATTCTTGTCATTCATAAGGAGAGTGTCTTTTAAAACTATTATAGTAGTTTGTTCAGGAGGATGATGTGGTTTGTGAAATAAATGTTAGAAATGGCCGGTCAATAGTGTGACTTTATTACTACTACTGATTTGGACGTGTGCAGATGGCTACTTTAGGAGCTATGTGTATACACACAGACACACACACACACACACACACACACACACAGACACACACTGTGACGGGGGTGGGCAACACAAAGACAGAGACAGAGAGATAGAGACAGACAGCGATATATTTGTTCATAGTTTACAATGGCCACAAATCTTTCATAATTATCAAGAAGATCCACAGCTTTCATGGAGGCTCCCAGTGAGCCCACAAATCTGATTTTCTCACCTGCCACTGTCTCTCCACATCATGCCAAGGGTTGGTTTTGGTGACCAGTACTGTTTAGTGGAAGTTGACTGAATATTCTAACCTTAGGCTACAAAGAATTGTTTCTCCCTTGGACTCTATCTCTCCTCACTGTCTCTGGAAGATCCAGCTGCTATGTCACAGGGCCAGACCTGCAGAGAGGCCCTAAGAAGGACCAAGGTTTCTGACAAATTATGTTTCAGAATTCGGAGAGTTAGTAATATGTCCCACGCAACCGTCTCGCCTGCAAGAACGACGCGGCACCCGAAATAGAATCCTTCTGCGGTAAACTTTATTATCCTCGAGAACCAGCACTTGTTACATGTGACGAAAAAGATGAAGAAGACCAAGAAATCCAAGAAGACGAACAGGACGAACAAGACGAACGAGATCCACGAGACGAACGAAACCAACGAGAGGGCGAGAGAGAGAAACTATCTAGCCCGTCCCCTTATAAAGGGATCAGTCCTTGCCTTGGACGCGGAGCCCCCTGATTGGTTGAAACTCATCAGGCCCTATGACGCCACGGAAGAGGCAGAGCTCAAGGAGTGGAAAGTTACCCAGCACGTGCGCACACGGCTTGTTTACTGCTAACTCCAGCCGGATGTCGGCGCCATCTTGTAATGGAGAATGTGCAGGCGGCGCCCCACAGTAATACTTGTGACATTGTTAAATAATACTGAGTGGCAATGGGGAGAGCTTACTGGCCAGTGTCAGAAGGGCACACATGCTCAAAGGGACATTACCTGTGGATATCTACTCTTGTGGCTTGAAGTTTCTAGACAGGAAGTAAAAGGCAGGGAAGAAAACCTAACTGTGGACTTATGTCTAACTTCCAGTTGTTTAAGAAAACATATTAAAATTGAGATTGTGGAAAACTGAAAGATACATAGTTATTTTAAAACACAAAAACTAAAATTTATCTATGTGTTCTGACCTTACAGAAGTAAATATATCTAAATAATAATAATAACAACAACAAAAATAATAATAATAATAATGATAATAACTATTCCTGGGTTAAGATCAGCAAGGGATCTTCATTTTCTTTGATAAGCTTCAGTGTTTTCTAAATGTTTTAATGACCAGACCTTTGATATTATGATAGAGAATTTACACACTAAGGTGTTAGAAAGTCCTTTGGGTGGTGTCAGGAGTAGGCAGCAGCCTCTGAGCTTCCGCGTGCTTTGTGCCTGATGCTGAGGTGTGACCAGGCTCTTTCTCTGTAAGCCTCAGCTCCTTCATCTGCAAAGTGAAGTAACCCCACAGCAGGGGGTTGCAAAGGTGTAGGAAATGGTGCATGGGAAAGGTCTCTAGCACATGGTAAATGCTTAATAAACATTTCCCATACTCTGCCTTTATGTGTTGTGAAACAGAAGAAAGGCTCCGTACCCTACCTGGCTGTGTGTTCTGTGATAGTGCAGTGAGACCTGACAGCCACATAGGAAGTTCACTCTCTACAGTTGGAAGGCACTGTTCTCAGAAAGTTGGATAATAGAGTTCTTGTGGGGACAATGCATTATTTTTATAGTATTTAATTTTATATATTCTTATTTTTGTATTTTTAGTGTGTTGTGGCACACACACACACACACACACACACACACACACACACACACATATGCACACATACACACAGAAGCCAAAAGAAGGCATCAGATTCCCCAGAGCTGGAAATACAAGGGGTTGTAAGGCCCTTGAGGAAAACAGTCTTAGAACAAATATATCTTTAGATATAAATGAGGTTCCTCCTTATTATCAAAGACTGTCACCTACTTTCAAATCCTACAGGCAATGCCATAAGATGATGAACCTGAAGTCTGCTTCCCCAGCAAATAAATTATAACCTGATTTTTTTTCTTTAAGTAGGACCCATGTTTTTGATGATGCTTTCGATTCCTTCCCTTTTAATGCCTTCCCCAAACTAGGTGACATTGTTTAAGGGGTAGTGACACTGTCTTCGGTGTAACCATAAAATACCAATGTATTTTTGCCTTAAAGGTTTTCAATTCTGTAGCTTTCTTACTGTCTTGGGCCATGTTGGGTCTTGAAGGGAATAAACATTGAGGATTTAGTCAGATGCTAACGACTCTCTCCTCTTGTTATCATACTCCAAGATTCACCAACGTGCACATAAGTGTACCATGCTTACTTTAAGGCTGGTAGCAGAGCATGCCTCCTGCAGCCATCAGACTGTGGCTGGCGATTTCCTGTCACTCCATTTGGTTTAAGCCTGTAAAAGACATTAAGTGAGAAATCTGATACATTTGTTAGAGCGTTCATTGTAT
The DNA here is from genome assembly GCF_963924665.1 of Micromys minutus. Lineage (NCBI taxonomy): Eukaryota > Metazoa > Chordata > Mammalia > Rodentia > Muridae > Micromys > Micromys minutus. Next base: position 28,148,135 of record NC_137958.1, read on the forward strand.
TTTGCTGAGTTGTATTTTCAATTCTCAGCTAAAGGTTTATTGAGAACATATACTTTGAAGAGGTTTTGTTCAGGATTAGAGAGTTTTTTTTTTTTTTTTTTTCCCCTTCTCTTTGGGTGAGATGATGTCCCACAAAATGGTGCTTTTCAGGAGCTATTATGAGCCCTGTTTACAGCGTGAGGACCTGCTGTTCCATTCTGGTGAGGCCGGTTTCTGCCTTCAGAATCGTCCTCTGCTGGTGAGATTTGTGACTTCCAGAACTTCAGAAGCAGCATCCATTGCGGTGTATTCTGTCATACGGTTTCTGCAAGCCTCTTATGGTGAAAATGCTCCTGCTGACCTTGTCACTTGAGCTAAATATTTATAGCTGTTCTATTTGAAACAGAAACCATTTCTGAAGTTCAGTATGGATACACTTTTTTTTTTTTTCACAAATGAAGATTGGGGTTTGAATTCTCAGTTCTATCTCTTATCATAAGAAATAAGAATTACCCACTTCAGATGAAATGTGCTTTAATCCACCACTTGAATGCACAAAAACTGGCTAATCATGTGTAAATACCCAGCACATCATATTGTTTAACATGCAATGGCATTTTAATTTGCTTTAAGGACTTGTGAACCAGGTAAAATAATAAGACATCTATGGGGGCAAGTGAAAGGTAGGGAAGTGTCAGTCCTCTCAGTAACTGTGAAGTAGAGAAGTCTGGCAGTCAGTTCCACACTGATCTGTATCCAGGTGATGGGAAGGTTATGAGTCCCTTGTCACCTTGAGGTAACAGCAGAATTGAGGTAACCATATGGGGTTGGGCCCTGTAGCTATAAAGGTCTACTGTTCATGTCTCCATGTAGAGGTGGTGGATGGCCAGGTGTCAAGTGACAAGACCATTGGGGGAGGAGATGACTCCTTCAACACCTTCTTCAGTGAGACAGGAACTGACAAGCATGTGCCCCACACACCAGTGTTTATAGATCTGGAACCTACAGTTATTGATGAAGTTCTCACTGGCACCTACCGCCAGCTCTTCCACCCTGAGCAGCTCATCCCAGGCAAGGAAGATGCTGCCAATAACTATGCCTTTGACCACTGCACCATTGGCAAGGAGATCATTGACCTTGTCTTAGACAGAATTCGAAAGCTGTCCGACCAGTGCACAGGTCTCCAGGGCTTGTTGGTTTTCCACAGCTTTGGCAGGGGAACTGGCTCTGGGTTCACCTCCGTGCTGATGGAGTGGCTCTCTGTTGGTTACAGAAAGAAGTCCAAGCTGGAGTTCTCCATTTACCCAGCCACACAGGTTTCCACTGCTATGGCTGAGCCCTACAAGTCCATCCTCACCACCAGAACACTCTGATTGTGCCTTCATGGTAGACAGTGAGGCCGTCTATGACATCTGTCTTAGAAACCTCGACATTGAGCACCCAACCTACACTAACCTAAACAGGTTGATAGGTCAGATTGTGTCTTCCATCACTGCTTTCCTCAGATTTGATGGGGCCCTAAATGTTGATCTGACAGAATTCCAGACCACCCTGGTGCCCTATCCTCACTTCCCTCTGGCTACTTATGCCCCTGTCATCTCTGCTGAGAAAGCCTACCATGAGCAGCTCTCTATAGCAGAGATCACCAGTGCCTGCATTGAGCCAGCCAACCAGACGGTGATATGTGGTCCTCACCATGGTAAACACATGGCTTTCTGCCTGCTGTACCATGGTGATATGGTTCCCAAAGATGTCAATGCTGCCATTGCCACCATCAAGACCAAGCACAACATCCATTTTGTGGACTGGTATCCCACTGGCTTCAAGGTTGGCATTAATTACCAGCCTCCCACTGTGGTATCTCGTGGTGACCTGGCCAAGGTCCAGAGAGCTGTGTGCATGCTGAGCAACAGCACAGCCATTGCTGAGGCCTGGGCTCACCTAGATCACAAGTTTGATCTGATGTATGCCAAGCATGCCTTTGTGCACTGGTATGTGGGTGAGGGTATGGAGGAGGGGGAGTTGTCTGAGGCTCATGAGGACATGGCTGCCCTAGAGAAGGATTATGAGGAGGTTGGTGTGGACTCTGTGGAAGGCGAGGGTGAGGAAGAAGGAGAGGAATACTAAAATGTTACTAGGTGCTGCTTTCACAGGGGTGTTTATTCTGTTCCAGCATAGAAAGTTGTATTCTGATAATTTGTTTGTGGCAGTGTGTGCTTTCATACAGTTGCTAACTTATGCTTTAGATATAAATGATTTGTCAGAGACTAAAAATGACTACTTCACTTATGGGTTTTAAATAAAATACTCCCTGTTTAAAAGAAATGGATTCCCTACAAAATCAATGTAAGAAAGTAGTTAATAGGTGATTATCATAAGTGGGTGGACCAATGTGACCAACTTTTGTGGTAGCTAAGTAAAAATAACCTTAAGTACAAAAGGGCTCTTACTTAATATGACATGAAGCTTCTGATTTTCACAATGAATACTTATTTTAACATTGATCACATCAGTGGCCTTCTGAAATGTAACTGTGAAAATCGTTCTATACTTGTTCTAGGGAAAGAATAGTATAACTATGTCGTAGGATCACCAATTTTCGATTCCGTAGTGAACTTAAGCATTTGAAGACCTCCACCTTTTTTTCCAGGCAGGGGTTGGGATCAAGACTATAGATTTTGGAATAAAGTTAATATTTCCCTTTGTCCAACTCACCAATCGGCAGTCTAGCACAGCGTTAGGGATGCTAGCAGGGGTGTTTTGGAAATTTTTGATTCATGCAGATCCTGCTGATGGATCTTCAGCACGTTCTCTACACTTCCTCCAGATGGAGCAGAGTTCATGGGCCACCGTGTGCCAAGAAGGGCCACATCTGGAGATTATGCCCAGCGTTTGAACTTACCTAACTTTGTCTTGTCCATGTTAAGAATAGATTCTTCCTGTTTTTAGACTGACTTTCCATTTTTAAATGTACGACAATAACAGTATTAACATTATGGAAAGAATATCTTTATAGCAATGGAAATCACAATTAAAGGAAAAGAGAAAGTAGGGAAATATGTCTTTAAGAACTTAATATTAACATATCATTGTTTTTATTTTTCCTTTCTTCTCACCCTCCCTCCTTTCTATTTTCTTTTCCTTCCTTTCTTCCTTCTTCCTTCCTTCCTTTTTTCTCTATCTTTCTTTCCTTCTTTCTTTCTTTTACTCTTTCACTTTCCCATCCTTTCTTTTTTGACACACTGAGTTTAAGTAAGATTGCTTACATGAGTTGGGAATAAGTGTGTATCAACAGAGCATAGAGAACTAAGCAGTGTCTACATCATGGATTCAAAATGACCCCACCCACTCCCCGACCCAGCAACCATAACCATTAACTTTAATAGCTACCCTAGCCTGGATAAGGCCTCATCCATGAAAGAACATTGACTGGCCCACCTGTGTAGCTGTCCTGCAGGTAGCAATGAGATCATGAGGTCAATGGTTATGTCATGTATGGGAAGCAGTGTCGTGCAGCACCTCTCCATGATCCTGTCTGATCTGAATAGTCCTTTGATCATCTGAGTCAATAAAACAATATTGATAAAAGCAGTTTATGGATTATAGAGCTTCCTGCAAGTAACATTATCACTATAGACATTCATAGTAAAGAGAACTAGTCTTTACAAGGGCAAGTGTTTTCAAAGAGATTGTCATGGTTTTCTGTGCACCAAAACCTAATTTACTCATGGAAACTATTATGTCAAGGATTCATGTTTACCTTTATGGGAGGAATCTTACTATATTTTGCTAAAACCAGAGAATCAGCAAAGGACTGTGTTCTCTGTGCTGAACAGCCCTGTGTTTTTGCTATTTTCTAAGATGAAGACCCTTTCTGAGAACTGGGAGGAGACTTAGAAGGATGGTTTGCTCTAACAGAAGCTCTGATAAGAAGCAGCCCCTGGAGCACTTTGCTTCTGATATTCAAACAAGATGGAGGGCTACAGCCATAGTGTGTCTGGTGCTGTCAAGAGCAGGGATTGATCTCTATGGTTGGTGTGGGGCTACTTCACAAATCATGGGAGCAGTTTTAGGAGGTCAGATGTTAAACATGGCGGCCACTATCTATGTTGGCATCTGTCACATCAGCCTGCACGCTGTCAATTGAGAAGATGCATGTACTGTAGTATGCTCTGTAGAGAGTATGTAGTATGTTCCTTGTGGGGACACACCCCTTCCCATTACTCCATGTAGTTATGCAATGTATGAAACAAAGCATGGTAACTGTAATTGTGCCTCAGACAAAGGCTCATAGTTTATGGACTTCTATCTCAAAACTGTTTGAGAGTCAAGTGAGGAAGGGTCTAGAACTTTCAGTTCTGTTCCATGCCATCTCAAACTGAATGCTGCCATTAGTATATTATGCCCAGTAAAGCTCTACTCACCATATCCACCTTTCATGAGCAGAAGCATTCAAAGATTCCAGTGAGGATTTATGTATTACATGTTTTTATTATGCAAATAATTATAAATGAATGTCACACATTAGACTATCACACATAATTACAAGGAACATCATACATTGCAATATATTACACATATTTACAAGTCAACTCTAGAGAACAAAATAGAACTGTGCTTAGTCATTCTGTAAGTAGATCTATCACAAGTTTGGAGGAAATAGGCAAACAAACAACAACAAAAGAGGAACTGACTTCAATCCCTACTGGAAAAGTAAAGAAAGAAGAAGAAAAATAATATTCCTCCAGGGATCTTTATTTTGAAGAAGTATCTAAAGAACAGAAGTTTGGTGGTGGTGATGGCAGTTTAAAAATGAATGTTTATTTTGTCTTTTTTAATACATTTTTGCATATTACTACACTGTTACTATCTTCAGACACACCAGAAGAGGCCATCGGATCCCATTATAGATAGTTATGAGCCATCAGGTGGTTGCTGGGAATTGAACTCAGGACTTTAACAGTCAGTGCTCCAAAACACTGAGCCGCCTCTCCAGCCACCAAATTGTTATTTTTTAAAAGTTCATTTTTCTCAGATTCAGTTGAATGTCTATAGATATAATCAGTCCAGATCAAACATTGAGGCATCTCGCAAGTGCCTTGTCTCTCCTCCCAGGAGCCCTGCCCTATAGGCTGGGCCCTCTTCCCCTGGCCATGAGCGGCTGCTTCCTCTTCTTCATCTGTCTTTGTATCCTTTCTCTCTTCTCAACCTTGGCAGTCTTCTTTAGTCTGTGGAGGGTTCTGGAGTTGTCTTGCTCTGTTTTCAAGAAGGTGCAGTTTCTGTTTGCTTTGCAGCAGATGGGTGCAGAGATGGATGGAGAGAAACAGGAGGTGCTGTTGGATCTGTTCCTGGGAGGCAGAGGGGTTTTACAGGCTGCTCCTGGCAGTGCTAACCCTAGTACATTTACCTCATAGTCACATTGTGCCCAGGATTCCAGGCTATGTGGTGTTATGGCTGCAGCAGAGCTGTCTGTGCCACCTTCTCTGCTTATAAAGTATCAAGTAAAGAGAGAGAATGGGAATGGCAGGGTGCCTTAGGAGGAACTCAGAACATTCACTGTGGTTTTAGACCTCAAAGTTGCAGGGTTTTCAATGCATTCAGAAGTGTTTGCTTCAAAGTTACTCATCATCCAAGGTTCTGTTCACACACACTTAAGCTCCAAATTCCTGAGATTCCCCGCCCCCCCCCCCAAGAATTTCAATAAACAGCAGTGTCGAAAAAAGAGAAGAAAATGTCTTGGTCAGAGAGGTACCTCAGTGGTTAAAGACTCTTGCAACCAAGGCTAATGAATGATCTGAGTTTGATCCTGGGGCCTAGAGATCTGACTCCTATTTTGCCAAGCTAGTCCTGAACTCACAGAGTTTTACTTGCTTCTGGGATTATAAGTATGTACCACTACATCTAGCTTGTTTTTAAAATGTAGCTCAGGCTGGAATTATGGAAAAATGTAGCTCAGGCTAGCTTAATCCTCCTGCCTCTGCCTTTAATGTAGCCTATCCCCATGGGCATGTGTCATCAGAACACAGCAAGAATTCTTAATTATAAAAAAGTAAGTTTTATGAAATAGTTTTTATATGAAATAAAATTTGCCAAATATTTTTTGTGGCCAGTGTGCTCTTTTTTTTCTTCTGTTCACAATCCCCTTTTGTAAAAAGAGGAGAGTCTGGTAATGAATTAAGCACATATTTAATACTTTCTGTGCCAGGTGATCTATGTAATTTAATATCTGCATAGTTTTAAGTTTGTATAACCTGAAAAATTGTAATGAGTCTTGGTGTTACTTCAAGAATAGATGAGGGATTATAATCCCATGGGAGAAAAAAAAATAAATCTAGTTTCATCATCTTTTAAAAGTTTTGAAAGATCTTAAACATCCAAGGAAATAATGGCACTGTCTTTAAAATTTAAAAAGAGAATTAAAAGTTGCCACTAATCTAGGGACGTGCACCTAAACATTTTATATAAGACTAAAACAGAACTCAGAAGACATCAGATTTTCAAATTCAATTTGAAAGAAGGCAGGAAGGTAAAAGGGGGAGATGAAATGGGAATGCACAGGTGCCCTGGCGGTGGCAGTTCCAAATGCATCAATACTGTAAACAAATGTGAACAGACTCAACTGTCTTATTAAGACACAGGGATTGCCTGGGTGCATGAAATTAAAGGCAGCTCTGTACTATATATGAAAGAGAAGGCAGGTCACACAAGGTGTCAGAGAAATACTAAACCAACGGCATGGGCCGTCATTAAAGTAAAGGAAGAAAAACATGAACTTTAGCTTAGCGTGTCTTATTAAATGTAGAAAAGATGATATGAGGGTGAAAGTCCTACTTCAGGGGGAAGATATAACATTTCCAGAATGTTAGGCGTCTAATGCCGCCTTGCACAGTATAAAATACTCGTGGGTTTATATGGAAGACACAACGAGTACGTCATCATAACAGGAGATGGAGAGCCGCAGTCCCAGCACTGGCGCGTTCGTCTTCCTTATCTGATGCTTCCCAGTGTCTGACCATCCCACACAGCTCAGGTGGACCCGGAAGAGTGGATCTAGCAACCACCCAAACCGTGCCACTAAAAATCTATGGGGAAAATAACGGGTAAAAAAGGTGGTTCCTTTCTTGAGATACACGTGAGCAATACAAACAAAACAATACAAACAAGAATTTTATTTATGAGTTAACCTTTGTGCATAAACCTAGTGTCATAACTAAAGATTTGTTTCATAGATAGTATTAAAAGTTTCGTTAACGTAGATGGGAAATATGAGGTTGTCTTCTGTCGGTGAACCCCTTACATTTAGGTACAACTCATTTTAATCCAAATGCAGCAGTCTACAAAACAAAAAAAAAAAGACACAACTGTAAATGCTGACAGTTCCTCAAAACAGTAAGTCGTGCTTCAAGTGCTACACAGAGCTCGTCTTAAGTGGCAGGGCTGTGGACACGTGATTTATCCATATTATTTCTTAGACGAGGAAAGTAAGATTAGGAAAAAATAAGTTAAGCCAGACATGGTAGTTTATATCTCGTGCAACCCCAGCTCTTCAGGAAGCTGAGGCAGGAGGATGACCATGAGTCCAAAACCTAGCCTGACTATACAGTGAATGATGAACCTGACTTGACTGAAAATGAGATCTTATTTCAAAGAAACCAAAAAGAGAAAGAAGTGGCATTCATGGCTCTGTATTTCACGTGTTCACATGTTTATTATCATGAGTAAACTGGCATACCAAATATTGTAATCACCAGTTTCTTTCTGCATATAAAATACAGTGACAGAGTTCGGGGTGATTGGCAGCACCCTTTCTTCTTTAAATGATCGATATTTATTTAATGTGTACAAGATTGTGTCAGGTCCCAAACTCAGATCTGATCCCAATCTGGCTCGAATGCTCTACTTTATCAAATGATATAGAATTGATAGGAACGGGGTGGTCACTGTGTAATTTATTAACATTACTTTAGGAGTAATTGTGCCTTTACTGAGAAGTCTGTCTATTCAAACTTGACTTCTGGAACCTTTTAATGGCAAGTTTGTAAGCACGAAAGGTCTTGGGACAGGAAGGTATAGTGTTGGTGACCTAGACCCCTCTGTAAGGGTGAGAAGAAGGGCTTTGAAAACGACTCCAACAGAAGAAGTCTCTCAGCCAAAGACAGTCAAAATCAGTCCATAAATCTGTCCGTAAATGAAGAAAACAAACAAATGAGGCCGACATCATTGCAGCAGTGGGTCCATCCATTCAGGACACCTTCTGACGGGATGATGTAAAGAGGTCCCCTGGGCCGGTCAGAGCTCCGCCTTGGTGTCTCTGCCTGAGCGTACCAACTCCTTTCCCCTTTCCCAGCTCCCTCCTAGCAGCTTCATCTTCCCACTGCAGAAATCCTGCAATGTGGCTGACACTAATGGCATTCTCAGAACCTTCAAGGCTTTGTAAAGTACTTTCAGAGCAGCCTGGCCCCGAGCCCCGTCTGGCTTCCTCCTCGGAGAGCTGGTGCAGTTAGCACTGCTTGCAGAAACACAGAGATGCGTGGCTAAAAACCTTTGGAGATCTCAGATCGCTTCAGTGAGCATTCCACCGCCGTCCTCTTCCAA